>NC_090923.1:929871739-930209696 GCF_040938575.1 Ambystoma mexicanum
CATGAGTGCAGGGGTGGCTGCAAAAGAGAAATGAGAGCGCAGGGATGGCTGCAGGAGTGCAGGGATGACCGCAGACGAGTTGGGGTGGCTGCAGAAGAGCTGAGGGTGCGCAGGGATGGCTGCAGAAGAGCAGGGATGGCTGCAGAAGAGCTGCGGGAGCGGGTGGCTGCAGAAGAGCAGTGATGGCTGCAGGAGAGCAGGGATGGCTGCGGGTGTGCAGGGATGGCCGCAGAAGAGCAGGGATGGCTGCAGAAGAGCTGCATGAGAGGATGGCTGCAGAAGTGCAGTGATGGCTGCAGGAGAGCAGGGATGGCTGCGGGAGTGCAGGGATTGCTGCAGAAGAACAGGGAAGGCTGCAGGAGCACAGGGATGGCTGCAGAAGAGTAGCGATGGCTGCAGGAGCACACGGATGGCTGTAGGAACGCAGGGATGGCTTCAGAAGAGCAGAGATGGCTGCCAAAGCGCAGGGATGGCTGTGGGAGTGCAGGGAAGGCTACAGAAGAGCGGTGATAGCTGCAGAAGAGCAGAGATAGCTTCAGGAGTGCAGGGATGACTACAGAATAGCGGGGATGGCTGCAGAAACGCAGAGCTGGCTACAGAAGAGCCAGAATGGCTGCAGGAGCACATGGATGGCTGTAGGAGCGCTGGGATGGCATCAGAAGAGCAGGGATGGCTGTGGGAGTGCAGGGAAGGCTGCAGACGAGCAGAGATGGCTGCAGAAGAGCAGGGATGGCTGCAGGGGTGCACTGATAGCTGCAGAAGAACAGGGATAGCTGCAGGAGCACAGGGATGGCTTCAGAAGAGTAGTAATGGCTGCAGGAGCACATGGATGGCTGTAGGAGCGCTGGGATGGCTTCAGAAGAGCAGGGATGGCTGTGGGAGTGCAGGGAAGGCTGCAGAATAGCAGGGATGGCTGCAGAAGAGCAGGGATGGCTGCAGGGGTGGCCGCAGAAGAGCTGGGGTGGCTGCAGAAGAGGGGATGGCCGCAGAAGAGCAGGGATGGCTGCAGAAGAGCTGCAGGAGCTGATGGCCGCAGAACAGCAGTGATGGCTGCAGGAGAGCAGGGATGGCTGCAGGAGTGCAGAGATGGCTGCAAAAGAACAGGGATGGCTGCGGGAGTGCAGGGATGGCTGCAGAAGAGCAGGTATAGCTGCAGGAGTGCAGGAATTGCTGCATGAGTGCAGGGATGGCTTCAGAAGAGCGGTGGGAGCGCAAGGATGACTGCAGAAGAGCTGGGATGGCTGCAGAAGAGCAGGGATGGCTAAAGGAATGCATGGATGATTGCAGAAGTGCTGGAGTGGCTGCAGAAGAGCTGCAGGTGTTCAGGGATGGCTGCAGAAGAGCTGGGATGGGTGCAGGAGTGCATGGATGGCCGCAGAAGAGCAGGGATGGCTGCCGAAGAGCTGTGGGAGTGAATGGCTGCAGAAGAGCAGTGATGGCTGTAGGAGAGCAGGGGTGGCTGCGTGAGTGCAGGGATGGCTGCAGAAGAACAGGGATAGCTGCAGGATCGCAGGGATGGCTTCAGAAGAGTAGAGATGGCTGCAGGAGCACATGGATGGCTGTAGGAGCTCAGGGGTGGCTTCAGAAGTGCAGGGGTGGCTGCAGAAGAGCTGGGATGGGTGCAGAAGAGCTGGGATGGCTGCAGGAGCACATGGATGGCTGTAGGAGCTCAGGGGTGGCTTTAGAAGAGCAGGGATAGCTGCAGAAGAGCTGGGATGGCTGCAGAAGAGCAGGGATGGCTGCAGGAATGCATGGATGACCGCAGAAGTGCTGGAGTGGCTGCAGAAGAGCTGCAGGTGCTCAGGGGTGGCTGCAGAAGAGCTGGGATGGGTGCAGGAGTGCATGGATGGCCGCAGAAGAGCAGGGATGGCTGCAAAAGAGCTGTGGGAGTGAATGGCTGCAGAAGAGCAGTGATGGCTGCAGGAGAGCAGGGATGGGTGCGTGAGTGCAGGGATGGCTGCAGAAGAGCTGGGATGGCTGCAGGAGTGCAGGGATGGCTGCAGAATAGTGGGGATGCCTGCAGGAGCGCAGATATGGCTACAGAAGAGCTGTGCTGGGATGGGTGCATAAGTACTGGAATGGCTGCATGAGTGCAGGGGTGGCTGCAAAAGAGAAATGAGAGCGCAGGGATGGCTGCAGGAGTGCAGGGATGACCGCGGACGAGTTGGGATGGCTGCAGAAGAGCAGGTGTCGGGGGGGATTCTGCCGGGGTCGGCCGGGCCGTCCGCAGACCTCCGGGCAGGGAGGCCCCAACTCCTCCCGTGTATATCTCGGATCGAGACAGAGTATGAGGCACACACAAGGAGCAAGGCAACTTCTGCCGTTTATTATGCAAACGGCAGGGATGGGTCAAGGAGCGTACGCGTTCGTCCTGACACACACACAATAGTGGGGCTCGCAGGCCCTTTTTACTACATTATGACGCGCTACTTGCGTCATTCCAAAAAGTTACCAAAAGAACCTATCGCCACTCTTGATTGGTTGCTCGAGTGGTGGGGTTAGTATAGTACGCATATAGAGAATGATATTAGTGGTTAAGATGTAGTCAGGTGGTATATCTGGGTTGTCCCTACAATTAGATACATAAGAATTGTTACATGAAGACCCCTGAGGATTGGCTAACGTTACTGACGTCTGAGATAAGAACCTCATGTTCTGATTGGTGCATCCGTGAGCTCCCCAGCCTGGGACCACCGTTGTTCCCAGCACACGGTGCACCTGTGGTTGCAACAGTGTTTCAATATGGGTACGTGCAGGCAATGTGAGGATTTATTCATAGGTGGGAGACTGACCGTTCCCACTGTAGCAGGTGTCCATTGAGCCTTTCAAGTGTGTCGGCCTGCGTCTCGTAGCGAGGTACCCAGACGCCTTTTCTCTCCTGGGTTTTGGCATCTCGTCAGGTTCGGCTTGGTCACGTGGGGAGGGACCGTGTTTGAGGCATAATTCTGCACAATTAATATTGTTTTTCCACTGTATGTCTGGTTTAATTTGCAGATATGATTTTAACATTGGTACGTGGAGTGCGAGGTTGCAACATCGTGCCTTTGAAGATTTGTTTCTTGACTGTGGGTTTGCAACATTACGACCTTGGCTAGTTGCTCCACTGGGTTCTTTCTGCAGGCTCAGCAACCTGACTTTTGCTTTGTTAATGTCCACGGGAACTCTTGCTTGAGGCCTACTTGGGCCTGGTGCACGAGTAATCCATTTAGTGCATGGATGCTTTAGGTTATAGTGGCATACAGTTTCATGGCCAGTATCGTGTTTCCATTATATCTCTCATGATGGTAACGGGTTTCAAGAGAAGCGTGAGCAAGCGTTATAAATGAGCTCATGGTGCGTCTTGCGTTTCTGCATTCTGAAAGCCTATGTAAAAATAATAAAGATGCACGTCCGTGAATAAGCCTGTCGCCTACGTCAGAGCACTGAGTATGTTCTTCGTGTAGATTGGTGTGGAAATGTTCAGCGTGTATAATAGTTCAGCGGTGCTTCCCGTTATCTAGGTCGTCATGGCATCTCTAACGATGTGTAGATTTCAGTCTAGTTGGTCCGTGCCGCAGGTGTCGGCATGGCCAGTGCGGGCTGTTGGGCAGGCAGATGGACACATCCGTATGTTTCTGTACCAGGGTATTTGGTCATCTGGTAAATGGGCAAACTCTTCTCGTGGCGGGTGTCTGGGCCGCGACCCTCTAGGCCAAGCGCGAGAGGTGAAGGACGGGAGTCTGGTTTTCCATTCTCCCACTTCAGTCCCCCCTCTGGTCGACTTGTCGACCACAAACATATCCTTCTCGTTATCTCCTCTTACTCTCCATATCTTGGTTATCCCTCCGAGATGTCCATAATGGTTTACGTGATCTTCAAATGACCAATACATGTATTCGCATGTTCCTCCAGGAGTACAGTACACCCATCTTCCTATGTAGCTCCTAGGGTTCCTTGGGTTCTCGATCTTCACTGATGGTGGGTCTAGATGATTGGCGATGATTTGGGTGCGCAACTTCTCCCTTTCGTGTATTATCACACCTGTGTGCTGGCCGTCATCCGCTGGCATCAATGGGTGCATTCCCACCATTTCCAGCAACTCATCAGTTGAGCGCGCCTTCCGGGCTTTCCAAAATCTAATTATTATCAGTGCAGCTCCAGCCAAAATAGCACATCCCACTATTATTTTCAGTCCATCTGACAGCCAAGATGGCATCCATGACCATAATAGTGAAAACCAGCTTTTATCCTTGTTTACGCCGTTACTTTCGTCCATCATTTTGGAGTGCATCTGGGCCAATTGTGAAACTGCTTCTGTTAGTGTACCATTGTCGGCATCGTTGGCAGGTATGAACGTGCAGCATGATTGTCCTATCTTTGCACAAACTCCTCCTTCCATTGCTGTGAGAAGGTCCAATACATATCTGTTCTGTAGTGCTACCATCCTTACAGCTCGCAGCTCCTCTTTAATTGCGTTAAACCCATTTACTGTCGAATTTATGGTCATCATTAGTTCCCATCTGGTTATTTGCAGCCATTTTGCGTTTGCGTATGCCTGCAGTCCCGGATGTATTATTGAGGAGAAGAACATTGCTGCTCTGCTGAATAGTCTGTGTTCTGGCGGTATTGAGGTTAGTTCCGTTTCCGACCTTCCCCACAGATAATTTCCTGTTAATGGCTCTCCTTGTCTTTTTCTCCTGTTTAGGACAGTATCATTGCTGTTGGTCCTGTTTTCTTGCTCCTTCTGAAGTGGTGCAGATCTCTTTCTTCTCCTGTCTCCTTCATCCATTTTCGGAAATTTCGCCACATCGACATGCTTCTTAGGTACCACTAGTGATGGTACATTGACGTGTACCATTGTGCACACACCACTCCACAGGGGAGGCAGTGTATGATATGCCTTTTCTCCGCAGGCCCAATAATGGTCCATTATTACTGCTGTTCCCGCTCCCCCTCAGGTAACTCCATCACACTTGCACAATTGGTGTTATATCCCACGTCCACCTCTCCTTTATGCTGGTAACATACTTTGGGCGCAGTCAATGGTAATATAGTTATCGGGTCTTCATCTTCTTCTACCCACGTGAGCATTGGTACATACTTGATCCATGTCGTCCAACATCGATGATTGTGTGTCTCGATGGTTGAGATAGTTTCTTTTGTTACCATGTTGCTGCCAACCACTCCTATCTCCCAGCTGGTACCCAGGAACACCTTTCCTGTTATCGTCAGTAATGGCCTCTCCCAGCATCCTTGTTTACCCGGAACTTCCGTGGCGTACCAATCACATGGTAGATACTGCAGTGTTACCTTCTTTGTTTCTCCTTTTTCAGGGCCACTTGTTATGTATCTGAATGCTTCAGCATGTAAACTGGTCTTGTGATAACTCAGATAGGTCTTGAGGAAGTTGTTTTCATATGGGTATGAGTCTCGTGTTTTCCATGTCATGTGCACTACTGTTCCTTGGAATCTTCCTTTCGTTTGGAACAGGGCCAAATATATTATGCACTGTGCTGTTTTTTCATCTATTTCTGTGGCAACAAATGTTCGTGAAGCGCTCATGGCGTATGGTATTAATGAGCAAACGTAACAGCTATCCTCAGTTGTCTGCTTACCAATGCGGGTCATGTGCTGGTACCATATGTTGTTTGTGACGTGTGCTGAATCTTGTACATAATTATCAATACCTTTATTGTCTGAGTATGTGCTGCGTTTAACTTTATTTCGCTTTTGTTCATTGTTACTGTTACCACCTGACGTAACACCTGTTGCAGCAGGGAGGTGGGGTACATTAGGTTTGGGTGCAGCAAAAAAACTCATAGCATAGCTGTACTGCCATACAGAGGCAGCCAAAACTCCGGTGATCATAAAAATCCCTATTATTTTTATTACATATGCTAACCTCACCGACATTTTTGCTCTTACCTTGCTGCAGTCCTGGCAGCGTATTCTTGCGACGTTAAAGTTGCCCGCCTAAAAATTCTCAAAAAGTGCTTGTTATTAAATGTTAGTTTTGTTTCATTAAGCTCTCCCTATCAAATAGTCATTCAGTGCCCAGGTGAAGAGTTGCTCCCACGCTACTCTAAGTGATCGGTCTCTCAAGACCGGCAAGTATGGGCGGAGGTGGGGCATGTAATTTTCTATGGCCAGGAGGAAGGCCGTGTAGTATACACGTACCCTTTTCTTTTTTAAGTATGTTGGCCTTTTTATTTCGTATACAAATTGGTGTGACAATTCTTCTGGGTAACTATCGTCTGGCAGCACCATCTACGCCTGCACACTGAATTTGTTAGATAACTTTTCTTAACAATACAATATTACGCAGCTCCTGTATGTGCGAGAGAAAAAGAGAACATTCACGTGTTTACATGTGTATTGGTGCAAGCGAAGTCCTTAGTTTTTATTACAATTGTATTTAGTAGTCAATGGGGGGGGGGTTTGCTCAGATGGCGGGAGCAGTTTTACTCTTTGAACGTGTGACCATGGGGTGGGCAGTGTGGGGATCACCCCCTTCTTCGTCCGTTATTCTCTCCGAGGGAACAATTGGGTCGTTGTCTGTGGTTGTGTTTTCTTCCGCTGCCGGGGATGTTGTTGGCGTTTTTCCAATGGACCTGTCGTTGGCGCTGGGGCGGGTCTGCAGTTTGTAAATTTTTACATCATGCAGGTGGTTCCACGCACGCTTATCCTTTAGTTTTACTGCTCTTGTTGATACGTCCTCTACTAAATGGGGGCCAGTGAACCTCTGCTGGTTCCACTTTCTATTAAAATTTCGAAGTAGTACGTGGTCACCTTTGGCAAGTTGGCACAAGTTCTCCTTTCCCAATTCTGTATTTTCGTCTATTTCTTGGTTGCTGGTGGACCCGCCCCGTGTGCGCTCGAGCTGTTGAGACACAAACACAACGCTAGTAATCAAAGAAGACACATATTGATACATTTCATCACCTAACACATTCGCAGAACTTTCTTGGTCGGTGAATGCCCTTGACGTTGGTGTTAGGGGAAGGCGCATTTGGCGTCCAGTAACCACCTCGTGTGGGGTGAGGTGGTGGTCGGACCCTGGCCTGTTTCTAAGTTCGAACAGTGCTAACGGAAGGCAATACAACCAACTTTTCTTTGTTGTTTGCTGTATTTTAGCAATTGCCTCCTTCAATAGGCCATTCAGGCGTTCACATACACCATTGGCCTGTGGGTGGTACGCACATGCAAATTTGTGTTTAATGTTCAGTAGGGATGTGATATGCTGGAACATTTCATTTGCGAAATGGGGTCCGTTGTCTGATCTTAACACCTCGCACACTCCCCACCTGGGGAATACCTCCCTTACTATAAATTTGGCTGCTCTAAACGCATCAGGGTGTGAACAGGGCCCTGCTTCGATCCACCTAGAAAATGGGCATACTACTACTATCATGTATCTATTGCCTTGACAAATGTTGATCATATCAACATAGTCAATGTGGAGGTGCCGAAAAGGTCCTTCTGGTCGGGGTATGGTACCTCTTATCACCTTTAAAGTATGACCGGCCGTGAACTGTTGACATGTAAGGCAATTGCTGATAAAATTTGACACATGGGATGTTAACTCGGGACAGAACCAATCTTCTCTAATTCGTGCTGCTATTATTTCTTTGCCTGTATGGGCAGGGTGATGTAATTGGTTCAAGGCGGTATTTAACAATGCCAATGGTATTACAACTTTCCCAGTGCCACCCTGGCGCCATAGTGCGTCGGTTGGTGACATTGTGCATCCTCTTTTCACCCATACTTCTTTTTCGGCCATTGGTGCAGCCGCTTGTAACTCCATAATCTGGGTGGCTGGGAGATGGGTGTACCCTTCTTTTATTAACATCTCCCTCGCTATTCCCCTCCCTCTCCCTCTCTGTGAGTCTGTGGGGTTCCATATCTCACCAAAATATGCAGCATATTTTGCATGTGCGTCTGCTGCTGCATTTCCTTTTGATATATAGTCTTCTCCATTGGTGTGTGCTGTGCATTTTACTAGGGCTAGTTCTTGGGGATCGTTTATTACTTCAATTAGTTCAGCCAACAAGAGGGCATGTTGTACTGGAGTGCCGTCAGCTCTCCTAAACCCTCTTCTTCTCCACTTTGATAGCCCTGAGTGGACAGTGGATGTAACATATGCACTGTCGGAATATATAGTAACTTTTTTATCAAAACTTTCCTTTAGTGCCAATATGAGTGCAACCAGTTCCGCCGCTTGAGCAGAGTAATGCTGTGGTAATTGTACACACTTAATAGCCACACACACTGGCGCTTCCATCATTTGTACTACTGCTGCCCCAGTCCTCCTTATCCCGTCTCCTTGATCAATAGTTGATGACCCATCAATAAACAAAAGCTCACCTCCCTCTAGTGCGTTTTCTTCAACTTTCCTAGTACATGAGTACATCTCAGTTACTTGGGTGCAGTCGTGGGCGTAATCTCCCTCTTCAATTACTTCTGCTAGGAACCTTGCAGGGTTAACCGTGCTACATCTAACAATTGCCAGTTCAGCTTTGGACAAAATAATCTCATAACCTGTTGCCCTCTGTGTCGTCAGTGTGGACTTAGGTTTATTCAATATCGCAAATAGTGCATGTTCTACAAATAGTGTAGTTGGACACCCCATAGTTATTGATGATGCTTTTTCTACTGCAAATGCAGCTGCAGCAAGACCTTGTTCGCAAGAGAATTGTCCTAACATTATTGGATCTAAGTGACCGCTGTAAAATGCTACTGGTTTATAGCCCATGCTAGTCTTTTGGGCCAATACTGCTTTCATTACTGCTGAGTCGCAATGTGAAAATATAAAAAATCGTCGCTCATAGTCTGGGGATGCTAGTACTGGAGCAGTTGATATTGCTTCTTTTAATTCATCAAATGCCTCCTTCATTTCCATAGTCCATCCCAACTTTTTCTCCCCTTTATTTGCTTCCTTCAAACCCTCAAGCAGGGGTCCTATGTAAGAGCTGTAATCAAATACCCATGCTCTACAGTAGTTGCACAGTCCCAGAAATTGCTGCAGTTCTCTTACAGTCTGTGGCACGGGAGTGCCTGATATTGCCTGTGCTCTTTGTGGTGCAATCCTTCTTCCATATTGTGATATCAGTTGGCCAATGTAAAGTACCTGTTCCTGACAGTATTGTATCTTTTCCATGTCTACCTTGTACCCCTTTTCAGCCAATATCGTCAACATTTTTAATGAGTCCTCTCTACATTTATCTTCATTTGTACTGCAAATTATTATGTCATCCACATACTGTAACACTGTGCTTTCCAACTCAACGTTACCCAAATCCATCTGTATTACCCTATTGAAAATTGAAGGTGATTCACAATATCCCTGTGGTAATCTGGTATGTTTCCACTTCCTATTTCGGTAAGTGAAGCTTGTCAAGTCTTGTGAGTCTGGGTGTAATGGTATTGAGAAAAAAGCATTTTTAAGGTCAATCACTGTAAACCGTGATGCTTCTGCTGGAATGCCACACAAAATTGTGGCCGGGTTTGCTGTTACTGGATACTCTGCTTCTACTATGTTGTTCAACGGTCTGAGGTCCTGTATGAACCGCCAAGACCCTCCTTTAGCCTTGCGCACCGGGTACACAGCTGTGTTGCATGGGGATTCTGAGGGGACCAATATGCCATTGTTTATAAGGGCTGTTATGGTTTCGTATATGCCCTCATCTGCCTCTCTTGACAATGGGTATTGTTTCACTCTTGGTAGTATGGCACCCTTTTTTAATTTTATCCTTACACCCCCTATGCTTTTAATGCATCCTACATCATAAGGGCTAATAGTCCATAATGATTTTGGCACCTTTGACATATCTTCTTTAAAAAATGGGACTGGTGTGCCAGCGGGTGCCTCAAGTGCCATTGCAATTTTCTGTGCCACTTGTTTGTGAGCCACTGTTAGCCACATTTCTACACTCATCATGAACACCATTTCATTTTCCTCCTTTTCTTCTGAAAACAACTCTTCATCTGACACCTGGGTCAGCCTACATCCTTCTGCTAGTGCTATCACCGCCCTCCATGCTCTCCCTTCTTTATCTTGGGCGTGCACAGCAACATAATCAGCTGTTGC
Organism: Ambystoma mexicanum; assembly: GCF_040938575.1. NCBI lineage: Eukaryota > Metazoa > Chordata > Amphibia > Caudata > Ambystomatidae > Ambystoma > Ambystoma mexicanum. The sequence goes on from NC_090923.1 coordinate 929,881,806, forward strand.
AATAATGCTCTCAATGTCCACTGCAAGGACCTTCCCTTCCAGTTCATTAGCTGGTGTTTCTGGTCGGAATAGATAGGCTGCTGGTCTCCTCCATATTTTCCCTCCTATCCCTGGCATCCATGCAAATGCCATGTCTGTTCCGTACTGGAATAGCTCGCCGTCTACCGGCTCCGCCCTGATCGCTATCTGTCCACAGTATGCTTGCAAAATCTGTCGTGCTGCAAGCATGTTAATCCCTGGAGTAGAGCAAATTATGCCATCCTCTGTAAAGGAGATCGTCATATTTAATCTGTTCATTATGTCCCTCCCCAGTATGTTTACTGGTGAGGCACTATAATACAAAAGTGGTACTGACAGATCGTAATCTCCAATAGATAGCGGAACGTTATCAGTAAATGGAACCAACCCTTTAGCCCCAGAAAACCCTTGTGTGTTCATGGCTTCGCCTGACATCTTAAACTTACCTTCCCTTATGCAAGACCGGGTTGCCCCGGTGTCAACAAGGAATGATAATTTTTTGTCACCTATCGTTACCTCTATGCGTGGCTCCTCCGCACTATTAGGTGTTACTGACAGGATGGGACACACCAAGGCCGTCTGTGGGCTGTCCTATTGGGGGTACAATGACTGGCCATTCCCTGTGTAAGGGTTGTGCCCCAACACCGTCACCCCACCCAATTGCGTTCGTTCAGGTTGTGGTGGTGGTTGTATTAACGCTGCACCAGTTACTTGTGGCAGGTATTGTTTTATTTGTTGTTGTGGTAGGGAATAGTGTTGGTCACTCCCTTGTGGTGACATCTGCTGTGGTTGTATGCCCTGCTGTTCTTGTGATGTCCTATGTTGTGCTTGTTCGTTCCATGCTGGTGTTCCTGGCCTGACCCTGCATGTACGTGACATGTGTCCTAATAGTCCGCAGCTCCAACACACGGGTGGTTCCCTGTTTTGCCATGGGAAGTTCCCTGTGTTGTCCTGGTATACTGGTTGCCCTGTCTGGTAGTTATTTCTGAGTCCCCCAGCCTGTTGTTGGGTATTATATCCGTATCCTCTTCCCCTCATAAACCCTCCTCTCCCTCTATTATAATTATAATACCCAGCTCCTTGCATTGGGTACCCTCCTCCCATGTTCTGTGCGTGTGATTGCAGAGGCAGCACTTGCTCTATTACCTCTTGTGGAGGCGCTATTTGAGCTGGATTTTGTGCAGCCACTACTTGCGTTGGGCTTTGGGCCATTGGTGTTGGCGCAGTTATTAGTGCCCCTTCCATGGTATATTTAGTAAGTTTTTTCTGTACTAATTTGGCCTCTTCTGTTTTCCTGTCCTCTTCCTTTTGTTTCATTTTTCCTTGCCATGTTCTACAGTGATGTACTATAGTCAGTTGTATTTCCGGCCATGGTTTTGCTTCCATCCCCACTACTTTCTTTAATTGTCTCTGAACTCCTTCTGGGAGCCCTTGTACTAGTATATGATAAAATATGGCTGGTGTTTTGTCCCATTGTTCTCTAGTTTCCATGCGCCACTTCTCTTGAATATCCTGGATATAATCAACAGGATCCTCGTTCTCACCCATCTTACGGGAAGTAATGGCTCCTATGTCTGATGTGTCTGGGTACTGCACTCTTAGTGCCTGCCATAGCGCATGTCTGCAGTTTGCAAATGGTGCCCCATCATGCGATGTGTTTGTTATTGTTACCCCATGGAATCCCGCTCTTTTCCAAATGTCATCCGCTCTATCCCCTAATATTGATATTAACAGGCCCTTAACATCTCCCACTGCTAGTTTCTGTCCTGCGGTGTGTTTTTCCATTTCATATATCCATTTACCCGCACCTCCACTTAATGATGGGAGCCTACATTTTATGTTTTCCTTATCCGTATGTTTCCAAGGTACATATTGTGGTCTAACCCCTCCTCTCTCCAGCAGTGGCATTACATTCTGTCTTGTGTCATCCTTTATGCTCCATGATGTTAACTCTTCACACCCCTCCTCTTCCCCCATTCCTTTTACTACTTCAAATCCTTCCTTACTACCTCTTCTCCTACCTCCCTCTTCTTCCTTTCCCCTTTTTTCATCCTTTCCTGTGTTCAATATTGGCACGTCTGTTTGCCTGTCTTGCCTGCGACTAGGGAGGTCCCTAAGCCGACATGCATAAGGTGTAACTTCGTCCATGAAGGGTGCGAGCTTTATTCTGTGCAGAGAGCGTGCAGTTGTTGAACATGTGGGGTGTGGCGTTAGAGAGCGTGATGGTGATGTGGGTGGCGTGTGTTGGTTGGTGAGCGTCGGTGGCGTGTGTTCGTTAGTTTGTGTTTCTCCCATTCTTTTCACTTCCTCCTTACTTCTCTCCAGCTCCTCCCATCTTCTACTCACCCATGGCGAATCTATGTTTGTTCTAGTGAGGTATAGCTTATCTAAGCTTTCCCTTTCACTCTTCCTTCCATCCTCACTACAAAAATCATTCATAAATTGCGCCCCCCACTCTGCCTTTTTTCCTTTTATTGTTACAGTTTTTAAGTCTATTAGGTCTCCCTCTTCCTTTCCGTTGTTACCACCTGTTCCCCTTAGTGCTGACGTTGTTGCTACCTCTCTATTTTTATATACTTCTCCCCATCTTTCACTCTCCCTCTTACTCTCCTCTCTCTCCCCTTCACTCCTCTCCTCCATCTCCCTACTATTTTCCTCTCTTTTCCTTTTTAATTCCTCCATTACTTCGTTGCTCATCTCTTCCAATATCCTTTCATCCTCTCTCCTCCTTTCCCATTTCACCCTTTCTCTTTCTACTATACTCTCTATTACCTTCCCCTCTTCATATTTTTTAGCTGTCTCTGATATTATCCTCCTCCTCCATATTTCCATTTCTTTTTCATTTTCTTCTTCTTCCTTCTTCTTCTCCCTCATCACTACTCTTGATACCCTTTCTGCTGCTGCTTTTACCCTTACAGCTTCCCTCTTTCTCTCCTCACTTTGCTCCCTTAATTTTTCCAATTCGTCCTTACCTTCTTTCCTTTTCCTCACTCTCTCTCTTTCCTCCCCCTCAAGTTGTTTTATCAGTTCATTCTGCTCATCCCTTAGTTTAGCTAATCTTTCCTCCAAAATCTCTTCCTTCTGCCGTAGCAGCTCCTCTCCCCTCATTTCACTCTCTCTTTCACTATCCTCGTTTGTTCTCTTTACCGCCTCCCTTTCCTCTCCAGTTAGTGATCCTCGTAATTTCAACAATATCTGTGCAGCTACCCACTCATCGTTTCCTATCTCTACAGTCTGCTCTTCTCTCCTCCCGTCCCCCATTGGTATCTTTCCATGAGCCACATATGGTGGAGGGCTGTATGCCGGGTTTGAGTATCCTTCAGCCGCCCTTAACTGTCCTTTTATTTCTCCTAATTCTCTTAAAGGGTACAACCCTCCTCCCTCTGTTTTCACTCCCGGTGTTAAGGGTATCTCATTGCTCGGTTCCTGTTTTATGTCAGCTAATTTATCAACCTTTCCTCCACCCAGTTTTTCATTCCCCATATTCTTTGTTCCTTCACTCTCCTTTTCCCCATCCGTTCCTTCTTTCTTAATCTCCTTTTCTTCCGGTGTTTCCCCCATAGTGAACATTCCATTTGGTCCTGGTCTAGACCCCTGGAACATCCTCCATAAGTTAAACACCTCCACATGGTTTGCCAACTTCTTCCCCTTGTATGTATTGTGCAGATGGTTTAATAGTGAATGTTGGGCATATGGGTCAAAGCTACCATTAGGCGGCCATGGTGTCAACATTTTGTTGTCCGTCCCCTGGGTCCACTCTATGCTGTACTTAATTAACTTCTCCCTATGTGGTGGCAGTGTGGTGCATATATGTTGTAGTGGGGTAGTGAGGGTATTCCCCCACCCTCCCAACCCTCTCCCGTATGACATACTAGCGCACCCTTTCTTACCCTTCCCCTTGCTACCAGTTTGCAACATACAACCTTTTATTGCTTACCTTGCCCCGCAAGTGTGGGGACTTACGACAATCCTTTGACAAATTATGCAATGATAATAATCACAAAAAAAAAAAAAAAAATTATAAAACAAATATATTTATGATGTTATATTATATTCCTTCCCCTACGGCCCCCTGCGGCCGAAGCGCACGCAGCCCCCTGCAGCTGCGTACCCCTTACGACGATCTTACACAGTCGTCCTTTTTCCCCGTTCTCCTCCCACCTTTACACTTGCCGTGGCCGGCGTTCTCCGTGCGCAGCCACGCCCCCTTCCCCTTCTCCTCTTTGATCCACTCGTTTATCGTTTATCTCCGTGTCCGCTCCTTTATCATGTTTCTCTTCCCCACCAATGTCAAACCCAAAGCTTCTTGTGTTCACGATATCTTACTAAATCCCTACTGGTGACGTCACCTATTTCTTCGAACTACTGGTATATTCGTGTTATGTTCTTTAAATTCAAAATACACTTGCAATCTACCCCGCTAACCCTACAGCTGTCTTCCTGTCTCTCCTTGAACAAGGTAATCTCATCAATACTATAACCGGACTGCGCACGCTGCGTCGCCTCGCGTGTGATACGCCCCTCAACAGGAGGGCTTAACCAGCCAATTATCTTCCGTTTTGGGCAACTACGTAACTAGCCACCGCCCACAGGGAAACGTCATCTACCTATCGAGTTTCTTGCTCGAACAATAGGGAACCTCATCTACCTATCGAGTTTCTTGCTCGAACAATAGGGAACCTCATCTACTCATTGAATGATAAATGTCAAATCGTAGGAAACCACACACACCCACCCTCACACGTAGTCGCGATTTAGGCCAATCAGTGTCTTTCGAGCGGCTGCACGTGATGTTTTCGTGCCCCGCCCCCCTCTTTCGCGTAACGTTAGCTTTTTGTTGCGAGCGTCTGCACGTGTTGTTCTCGTGCCCTGCCCCCCTCTTTCGCGTAACGTTAGCCGCCTTCTCTCGCACTCAATTCACTACCATTCATTCCATTATCATCACTCAATTAAACCTTCACCCCACCTTTTTACAATACCTCCCTCCTCCCTTATTTACTTCCGCCCCCTCCCTCACAATTTCGCATTGCTTGTTGTGCGTGTCATGCTCACCAAGTTCCCTCGATGCAGGGCCGCTCGACTGCGTGCACCCCTCCAAGCGGCTCGCCACCTCCCCTCGTCTGGACCACGTCTGGACACTCGCCGACCGCGGGCGGGATACTTCTCAACCGGCTCCCGAGGGCCAATATCCGGATTGCGCTGTCCGGTCCTCTCGCAGCTCCGCGATGGTCCTGTAGTCCTCAGAAGGGGGCAACGGCAGAGGGGGCCGCGCCGCCGGGCCTCCCCGCAACGGGAGTGCCTGGAAAAATAAAAAATAAAAGTCGATCTTAAACAGATCTCAGCAGTGCCTCCAACTTGTCGGGGGGGATTCTGCCGGGGTCGGCCGGGCCGTCCGCAGACCTCCGGGCAGGGAGGCCCCAACTCCTCCCGTGTATATCTCGGATCGAGACAGAGTATGAGGCACACACAAGGAGCAAGGCAACTTCTGCCGTTTATTATGCAAACGGCAGGGATGGGTCAAGGAGCGTACGCGTTCGTCCTGACACACACACAATAGTGGGGCTCGCAGGCCCTTTTTACTACATTATGACGCGCTACTTGCGTCATTCCAAAAAGTTACCAAAAGAACCTATCGCCACTCTTGATTGGTTGCTCGAGTGGTGGGGTTAGTATAGTACGCATATAGAGAATGATATTAGTGGTTAAGATGTAGTCAGGTGGTATATCTGGGTTGTCCCTACAATTAGATACATAAGAATTGTTACATGAAGACCCCTGAGGATTGGCTAACGTTACTGACGTCTGAGATAAGAACCTCATGTTCTGATTGGTGCATCCGTGAGCTCCCCAGCCTGGGACCACCGTTGTTCCCAGCACACGGTGCACCTGTGGTTGCAACAGTGTTTCAATATGGGTACGTGCAGGCAATGTGAGGATTTATTCATAGGTGGGAGACTGACCGTTCCCACTGTAGCAGGTGTCCATTGAGCCTTTCAAGTGTGTCGGCCTGCGTCTCGTAGCGAGGTACCCAGACGCCTTTTCTCTCCTGGGTTTTGGCATCTCGTCAGGTTCGGCTTGGTCACGTGGGGAGGGACCGTGTTTGAGGCATAATTCTGCACAATTAATATTGTTTTTCCACTGTATGTCTGGTTTAATTTGCAGATATGATTTTAACATTGGTACGTGGAGTGCGAGGTTGCAACATCGTGCCTTTGAAGATTTGTTTCTTGACTGTGGGTTTGCAACATTACGACCTTGGCTAGTTGCTCCACTGGGTTCTTTCTGCAGGCTCAGCAACCTGACTTTTGCTTTGTTAATGTCCACGGGAACTCTTGCTTGAGGCCTACTTGGGCCTGGTGCACGAGTAATCCATTTAGTGCATGGATGCTTTAGGTTATAGTGGCATACAGTTTCATGGCCAGTATCGTGTTTCCATTATATCTCTCATGATGGTAACGGGTTTCAAGAGAAGCGTGAGCAAGCGTTATAAATGAGCTCATGGTGCGTCTTGCGTTTCTGCATTCTGAAAGCCTATGTAAAAATAATAAAGATGCACGTCCGTGAATAAGCCTGTCGCCTACGTCAGAGCACTGAGTATGTTCTTCGTGTAGATTGGTGTGGAAATGTTCAGCGTGTATAATAGTTCAGCGGTGCTTCCCGTTATCTAGGTCGTCATGGCATCTCTAACGATGTGTAGATTTCAGTCTAGTTGGTCCGTGCCGCAGGTGTCGGCATGGCCAGTGCGGGCTGTTGGGCAGGCAGATGGACACATCCGTATGTTTCTGTACCAGGGTATTTGGTCATCTGGTAAATGGGCAAACTCTTCTCGTGGCGGGTGTCTGGGCCGCGACCCTCTAGGCCAAGCGCGAGAGGTGAAGGACGGGAGTCTGGTTTTCCATTCTCCCACTTCAGTAGGGGAATAGCGAGGGAGATGTTAATAAAAGAAGGGTACACCCATCTCCCAGCCACCCAGATTATGGAGTTACAAGCGGCTGCACCAATGGCCGAAAAAGAAGTATGGGTGAAAAGAGGATGCACAATGTCACCAACCGACGCACTATGGCGCCAGGGTGGCACTGGGAAAGTTGTAATACCATTGGCATTGTTAAATACCGCCTTGAACCAATTACATCACCCTGCCCATACAGGCAAAGAAATAATAGCAGCACGAATTAGAGAAGATTGGTTCTGTCCCGAGTTAACATCCCATGTGTCAAATTTTATCAGCAATTGCCTTACATGTCAACAGTTCACGGCCGGTCATACTTTAAAGGTGATAAGAGGTACCATACCCCGACCAGAAGGACCTTTTCGGCACCTCCACATTGACTATGTTGATATGATCAACATTTGTCAAGGCAATAGATACATGATAGTAGTAGTATGCCCATTTTCTAGGTGGATCGAAGCAGGGCCCTGTTCACACCCTGATGCGTTTAGAGCAGCCAAATTTATAGTAAGGGAGGTATTCCCCAGGTGGGGAGTGTGCGAGGTGTTAAGATCAGACAACGGACCCCATTTCGCAAATGAAATGTTCCAGCATATCACATCCCTACTGAACATTAAACACAAATTTGCATGTGCGTACCACCCACAGGCCAATGGTGTATGTGAACGCCTGAATGGCCTATTGAAGGAGGCAATTGCTAAAATACAGCAAACAACAAAGAAAAGTTGGTTGTATTGCCTTCCGTTAGCACTGTTCGAACTTAGAAACAGGCCAGGGTCCGACCACCACCTCACCCCACACGAGGTGGTTACTGGACGCCAAATGCGCCTTCCCCTAACACCAACGTCAAGGGCATTCACCGACCAAGAAAGTTCTGCGAATGTGTTAGGTGATGAAATGTATCAATATGTGTCTTCTTTGATTACTAGCGTTGTGTTTGTGTCTCAACAGCTCGAGCGCACACGGGGCGGGTCCACCAGCAACCAAGAAATAGACGAAAATACAGAATTGGGAAAGGAGAACTTGTGCCAACTTGCCAAAGGTGACCACGTACTACTTCGAAATTTTAATAGAAAGTGGAACCAGCAGAGGTTCACTGGCCCCCATTTAGTAGAGGACGTATCAACAAGAGCAGTAAAACTAAAGGATAAGCGTGCGTGGAACCACCTGCATGATGTAAAAATTTACAAACTGCAGACCCGCCCCAGCGCCAACGACAGGTCCATTGGAAAAACGCCAACAACATCCCCGGCAGCGGAAGAAAACACAACCACAGACAACGACCCAATTGTTCCCTCGGAGAGAATAACGGACGAAGAAGGGGGTGATCCCCACACTGCCCACCCCATGGTCACACGTTCAAAGAGTAAAACTGCTCCCGCCATCTGAGCAAACCCCCCCCCCATTGACTACTAAATACAATTGTAATAAAAACTAAGGACTTCGCTTGCACCAATACACATGTAAACACGTGAATGTTCTCTTTTTCTCTCGCACATACAGGAGCTGCGTAATATTGTATTGTTAAGAAAAGTTATCTAACAAATTCAGTGTGCAGGCGTAGATGGTGCTGCCAGACGATAGTTACCCAGAAGAATTGTCACACCAATTTGTATACGAAATAAAAAGGCCAACATACTTAAAAAAGAAAAGGGTACGTGTATACTACACGGCCTTCCTCCTGGCCATAGAAAATTACATGCCCCACCTCCGCCCATACTTGCCGGTCTTGAGAGACCGATCACTTAGAGTAGCGTGGGAGCAACTCTTCACCTGGGCACTGAATGACTATTTGATAGGGAGAGCTTAATGAAACAAAACTAACATTTAATAACAAGCACTTTTTGAGAATTTTTAGGCGGGCAACTTTAACGTCGCAAGAATACGCTGCCAGGACTGCAGCAAGGTAAGAGCAAAAATGTCGGTGAGGTTAGCATATGTAATAAAAATAATAGGGATTTTTATGATCACCGGAGTTTTGGCTGCCTCTGTATGGCAGTACAGCTATGCTATGAGTTTTTTTGCTGCACCCAAACCTAATGTACCCCACCTCCCTGCTGCAACAGGTGTTACGTCAGGTGGTAACAGTAACAATGAACAAAAGCGAAATAAAGTTAAACGCAGCACATACTCAGACAATAAAGGTATTGATAATTATGTACAAGATTCAGCACACGTCACAAACAACATATGGTACCAGCACATGACCCGCATTGGTAAGCAGACAACTGAGGATAGCTGTTACGTTTGCTCATTAATACCATACGCCATGAGCGCTTCACGAACATTTGTTGCCACAGAAATAGATGAAAAAACAGCACAGTGCATAATATATTTGGCCCTGTTCCAAACGAAAGGAAGATTCCAAGGAACAGTAGTGCACATGACATGGAAAACACGAGACTCATACCCATATGAAAACAACTTCCTCAAGACCTATCTGAGTTATCACAAGACCAGTTTACATGCTGAAGCATTCAGATACATAACAAGTGGCCCTGAAAAAGGAGAAACAAAGAAGGTAACACTGCAGTATCTACCATGTGATTGGTACGCCACGGAAGTTCCGGGTAAACAAGGATGCTGGGAGAGGCCATTACTGACGATAACAGGAAAGGTGTTCCTGGGTACCAGCTGGGAGATAGGAGTGGTTGGCAGCAACATGGTAACAAAAGAAACTATCTCAACCATCGAGACACACAATCATCGATGTTGGACGACATGGATCAAGTATGTACCAATGCTCACGTGGGTAGAAGAAGATGAAGACCCGATAACTATATTACCATTGACTGCGCCCAAAGTATGTTACCAGCATAAAGGAGAGGTGGACGTGGGATATAACACCAATTGTGCAAGTGTGATGGAGTTACCTGAGGGGGGAGCGGGAACAGCAGTAATAATGGACCATTATTGGGCCTGCGGAGAAAAGGCATATCATACACTGCCTCCCCTGTGGAGTGGTGTGTGCACAATGGTACACGTCAATGTACCATCACTAGTGGTACCTAAGAAGCATGTCGATGTGGCGAAATTTCCGAAAATGGATGAAGGAGACAGGAGAAGAAAGAGATCTGCACCACTTCAGAAGGAGCAAGAAAACAGGACCAACAGCAATGATACTGTCCTAAACAGGAGAAAAAGACAAGGAGAGCCATTAACAGGAAATTATCTGTGGGGAAGGTCGGAAACGGAACTAACCTCAATACCGCCAGAACACAGACTATTCAGCAGAGCAGCAATGTTCTTCTCCTCAATAATACATCCGGGACTGCAGGCATACGCAAACGCAAAATGGCTGCAAATAACCAGATGGGAACTAATGATGACCATAAATTCGACAGTAAATGGGTTTAACGCAATTAAAGAGGAGCTGCGAGCTGTAAGGATGGTAGCACTACAGAACAGATATGTATTGGACCTTCTCACAGCAATGGAAGGAGGAGTTTGTGCAAAGATAGGACAATCATGCTGCACGTTCATACCTGCCAACGATGCCGACAATGGTACACTAACAGAAGCAGTTTCACAATTGGCCCAGATGCACTCCAAAATGATGGACGAAAGTAACGGCGTAAACAAGGATAAAAGCTGGTTTTCACTATTATGGTCATGGATGCCATCTTGGCTGTCAGATGGACTGAAAATAATAGTGGGATGTGCTATTTTGGCTGGAGCTGCACTGATAATAATTAGATTTTGGAAAGCCCGGAAGGCGCGCTCAACTGATGAGTTGCTGGAAATGGTGGGAATGCACCCATTGATGCCAGCGGATGACGGCCAGCACACAGGTGTGATAATACACGAAAGGGAGAAGTTGCGCACCCAAATCATCGCCAATCATCTAGACCCACCATCAGTGAAGATCGAGAACCCAAGGAACCCTAGGAGCTACATAGGAAGATGGGTGTACTGTACTCCTGGAGGAACATGCGAATACATGTATTGGTCATTTGAAGATCACGTAAACCATTATGGACATCTCGGAGGGATAACCAAGATATGGAGAGTAAGAGGAGATAACGAGAAGGATATGTTTGTGGTCGACAAGTCGACCAGAGGGGGGACTGAAGTGGGAGAATGGAAAACCAGACTCCCGTCCTTCACCTCTCGCGCTTGGCCTAGAGGGTCGCGGCCCAGACACCCGCCACGAGAAGAGTTTGCCCATTTACCAGATGACCAAATACCCTGGTACAGAAACATACGGATGTGTCCATCTGCCTGCCCAACAGCCCGCACTGGCCATGCCGACACCTGCGGCACGGACCAACTAGACTGAAATCTACACATCGTTAGAGATGCCATGACGACCTAGATAACGGGAAGCACCGCTGAACTATTATACACGCTGAACATTTCCACACCAATCTACACGAAGAACATACTCAGTGCTCTGACGTAGGCGACAGGCTTATTCACGGACGTGCATCTTTATTATTTTTACATAGGCTTTCAGAATGCAGAAACGCAAGACGCACCATGAGCTCATTTATAACGCTTGCTCACGCTTCTCTTGAAACCCGTTACCATCATGAGAGATATAATGGAAACACGATACTGGCCATGAAACTGTATGCCACTATAACCTAAAGCATCCATGCACTAAATGGATTACTCGTGCACCAGGCCCAAGTAGGCCTCAAGCAAGAGTTCCCGTGGACATTAACAAAGCAAAAGTCAGGTTGCTGAGCCTGCAGAAAGAACCCAGTGGAGCAACTAGCCAAGGTCGTAATGTTGCAAACCCACAGTCAAGAAACAAATCTTCAAAGGCACGATGTTGCAACCTCGCACTCCACGTACCAATGTTAAAATCATATCTGCAAATTAAACCAGACATACAGTGGAAAAACAATATTAATTGTGCAGAATTATGCCTCAAACACGGTCCCTCCCCACGTGACCAAGCCGAACCTGACGAGATGCCAAAACCCAGGAGAGAAAAGGCGTCTGGGTACCTCGCTACGAGACGCAGGCCGACACACTTGAAAGGCTCAATGGACACCTGCTACAGTGGGAACGGTCAGTCTCCCACCTATGAATAAATCCTCACATTGCCTGCACGTACCCATATTGAAACACTGTTGCAACCACAGGTGCACCGTGTGCTGGGAACAACGGTGGTCCCAGGCTGGGGAGCTCACGGATGCACCAATCAGAACATGAGGTTCTTATCTCAGACGTCAGTAACGTTAGCCAATCCTCAGGGGTCTTCATGTAACAATTCTTATGTATCTAATTGTAGGGACAACCCAGATATACCACCTGACTACATCTTAACCACTAATATCATTCTCTATATGCGTACTATACTAACCCCACCACTCGAGCAACCAATCAAGAGTGGCGATAGGTTCTTTTGGTAACTTTTTGGAATGACGCAAGTAGCGCGTCATAATGTAGTAAAAAGGGCCTGCGAGCCCCACTATTGTGTGTGTGTCAGGACGAACGCGTACGCTCCTTGACCCATCCCTGCCGTTTGCATAATAAACGGCAGAAGTTGCCTTGCTCCTTGTGTGTGCCTCATACTCTGTCTCGATCCGAGATATACACGGGAGGAGTTGGGGCCTCCCTGCCCGGAGGTCTGCGGACGGCCCGGCCGACCCCGGCAGAATCCCCCCCGACACAGGGATGGCTGCAGAATAGCTGCGGGAGCAGATGGCTGCAGAAGAGCAGTGATGGCTGCAGGAGAGCAGGGATGGCTGCGGGTGTGCAGGGATGGCTGCAGAAGAGCAGGGATGGCTGCAGAAGAGCTGCACGAGAGGATGGCTGCAGAAGAGCAGTGATGGCTGCAGGAGAGCAGGGATGGCTGCGGGAGTGCAGGGATTGCTGCAGAAGAACAGGGAAGGCTGCAGGAGCACAGGGATGGCTGCAGAAGTGTAGCGATGGCTGCAGGAGCACACGGATGGCTGTAGGAACACAGGGATGGCTTCAGAAGAGCAGGGATAGCTGCAGGAGTGCAGGAATTGCTGCATGAGTGCAGGGATGGCTTCAGAAGAGCGGTGGGAGCGCAGGGATGACTGCAGAAGAGCTGGGATGGCTGCAGAAGAGCAGGGATGGCTAAAGGAATGCATGGATGATTGCAGAAGTGCTGGACTGGCTGCATAAGAGCTGCAGGTGTTCAGGGATGGCTACAGAAGAGCTGGGATGGGTGCAGGAGTGCATGGATGGCCGCAGAAGAGCAGGGATGGCTGCCGAAGAGCTGTGGGAGTGAATGGCTGCAGAAGAGCAGTGATGGCTGCAGGAGAGCAGGGGTGGCTGTGTGAGTGCAGGGATGGCTGCAGAAGAACAGGGATAGCTGCAGGATCGCAGGGATGGCTTCAGAAGAGTAGAGATGGCTGCAGGAGCACATGGATGGCTGTACGAGCTCAGGGGTGGCTTCAGAAGAGCAGGGATGGCTGCGGGAGTGCAGGGATTGCTGCAGAAAAACAGGGAAGGCTGCAGGAGCACAGGGATGGCTGCAGAAGTGTAGCGATGGCTGCAGGAGCACACGGATGGCTGTAGGAACACAGGGATGGCTTCAGAAGAGCAGGGATAGCTGCAGGAGTGCAGGAATTGCTGCATGAGTGCAGGGATGGCTTCAGAAGAGCGGTGGGAGCGCAGGGATGACTGCAGAAGAGCTGGGATGGCTGCAGAAGAGCAGGGATGGCTAAAGGAATGCATGGATGATTGCAGAAGTGCTGGACTGGCTGCATAAGAGCTGCAGGTGTTCAGGGATGGCTACAGAAGAGCTGGGATGGGTGAGGGAGTGCATGGATGGCCGCAGAAGAGCAGGGATGGCTGCTGAAGAGCTGTGGGAGTGAATGGCTGCAGAAGAGCAGTGATGGCTGCAGGAGAGCAGGGGTGGCTGTGTGAGTGCAGGGATGGCTGCAGAAGAACAGGGATAGCTGCAGGATCGCAGGGATGGCTTCAGAAGAGTAGAGATGGCTGCAGGAGCACATGGATGGCTGTATGAGCTCAGGGGTGGCTTCAGAAGAGCAGGGATGGCTGTGGGAGTGCAGGGAAGGCTGCAGAAGAGCAGGGATGGGTGCGGAAGAGCTGGGATGGCTGCAGGAGCACATGGATGGCTGTAGGAGCTCAGGGGTGGCTTCAGAAGAGCAGGGATGGCTTTGGGAGTGCAGGGAAGGCCGCAGAAGAGCAGGGATGGCTGCAGGAGAGCAGGGATGGCTGCAGGAGAGCAGGGATGGCTGCGGGAGTGCAGGGATGGCTGCAAAAGAACAGGGATGGCTGCGGGAGTGCAGGGATGGCTGCAAAAGAACAGGGATGGCTGCAGGAGTGCAGGGATGGCTGCAGAAAAGCAGGGATAGCTGCAGGAGTCCAGGAATTGCTGCATGAGTGCAGGGATGGCTTCAGAAGAGCGGTGAGAGCACAGGGATGACTGCAGAAGAGCTGGGATGGCTGCAGAAGAGCAGGGATGGCTGCAGGAATGCATGGATGACCGCAGAAGTGCTGGAGTGGCTGCAGAAGAGCTGCAGGTGCTCAGGGGTGGCTGCAGAAGAGCTGGGATGGGTGCAGGAGTGCATGGATGGCCGCGGAAGAGCAGGGATGGCTGCAGAAGAGCTGTGGGAGTGAATGGCTGCAGAAGAGCAGTGATGGCTGCAGGAGAGCAGGGATGGCTGCGTGAGTGCAGGGATGGCTGCAGAAGAACAGGGATAGCTGCAGGAGTGCAGGGATGGCTTCAGAAGTGTAGGGATGGCTGCAGGAGCACATGGATGGCTGTAGGAGCTCAGGGATGGCTTCAGAAGAGAAGGGGTGGCTGTGGGAGTGCAGGGAAGGCTGCAGAAGAGCAGGGATGGCTGCAGAAGAGCTGGGATGGCTGCAGGAGTGCAGGGATGGCTGCAGAATAGTGGGGATGCCTGCAGGAGCGCAGATATGGCTACAAAAGAGCTGTGCTGGGATGGGTGCATAAGTACTGGAATGGCTGCATGAGTGCAGGGGTGGCTGCAAAAGAGAAATGAGAGCGCAGGGATGGCTGCAGGAGTGCAGGGATGACCGCAGACGAGTTGGGGTGGCTGCAGAAGAGCTGAGGGTGCGCGGGGATGGCTGCAGAAGAGCAGGGATGGCTGCAGAAGAGCTGCGGGAGCGGATGGCTGCAGAAGAGCAGTGATGGCTGCAGGAGAGCAGGGATGGCTGCGGGTGTGCAGGGATGGCCGCAGAAGAGCAGGGATGGCTGCAGAAGAGCTGCACGAGAGGATGGCTGCAGAAGAGCAGTGATGGCTGCAGGAGAGCAGGGATGGCTGCGAGAGTGCAAGGATTGCTGCAGAAGAACAGGGAAGGCTGCAGGAGCACAGGGATGGCTGCAGAAGAGTAGCGATGGCTGCAGGAGCACACGGATGGCTGTAGGAACGCAGGGATGGCTTCAGAAGAGCAGAGATGCCTGCCAAAGCGCAGGGATGGCTGTGGGAGTGCAGGGAAGGTTACAGAAGGGCGGTGATAGCAGCAGAAGAGCAGAGATAGCTTCAGGAGTGCAGGGATGACTACAGAATAGCGGGGATGGCTGCAGGAACGCAGAGCTGGCTACAGAAGAGCCATAATGGCTGCAAGAGCACATGGATGGCTGTAGGAGCGCTGGGATGGCTTCAGAAGAGTAGGGATGGCTGTGGGAGTGCAGGGAAGGCTGCAGAAGAGCAGAGATGGCTGCAGAAGAGCAGGGATGGATGCAGGGGTGCAGGGATAGCTGCAGAAGAACAGGGATAGCTGCAGGAGCGCAGGGGTGGCTTCAGAAGAGTAGGGATGGCTGCAGGAGCACATGGATGGCTGTAGCAGTGCTGGGATGGCTTCAAAAAAGCAGGGATGGCTGTGGGAGTGCAGGGAAGGCTGCAGAAGAGATGGGATGGGTGCAGAAGAGCTGGGATGGGTGCAGGAGTGCAGGGATGGCCGCAGAAGAGCAGGGAAGGCTGCAGAAGAGCAGTGATGGCTGCGGGAGTGCACTGATAGCTGCAGAAGAACAGGGATAGCTGCAGGAGCACAGGGATGGCTTCAGAAGAGTAGTAATGGCTGCAGGAGCACATGGATGGCTGTAGGAGTGCTGGGATGGCTTCAGAAGAGCAGGGATGGCTGTGGGAGTGCAGGGAAGGCTGCAGAAGAGCAGGGATGGCTGCAGAAGAGCAGGGATGGCTGCAGGGGTGGCCGCAGAAGAGCTGGGGTGGCTGCAGAAGAGGGGATGGCCGCAGAAGGGCAGGGATGGCTGCAGAAGAGCTGCGGGAGCTGATGGCTGCAGAACAGCAGTGATGGCTGCAGGAGAGCAGGGATGGCTGCCGGAGTGCAGAGATGGCTGCAAAAGAACAGGGATGGCTGCGGGAGTGCAGGGATGGCTGCAGAAGAGCAGGGATAGTTGCAGGAGTGCAGGAATTGCTGCATGAGTGCAGGGATGGCTTCAGAAGAGCGGTGGGAGCGCAGGGATGACTGCAGAAGAGCTGGGATGGCTGCAGAAGAGCAGGGATGGCTAAAGGAATGCATGGATGATTGCAGAAGTGCTGGAGTGGCTGCAGAAGAGCTGCAGGTATTCAGGGATGGCTGCAGAAGAGCTGGGATGGGTGCAGGAGTGCATGGATGGCCGCAGAAGAGCAGGGATGGCTGCCGAAGAGCTGTGGGAGTGAATGGCTGCAGAAGAGCAGTGATGGCTTCAGAAGAGTAGAGATGGCTGCAGGAGCACATGGATGGCTGTAGGAGCTCAGGGGTGGCTTCAGAAGAGCAGGGGTGGCTGTGGGAGTGCAGGGAAGGCTGCAGAAGAGCAGGGATGGGTGCAGAAGAGCTGGGATGGATGCAGGAGCACATGGATGGCTGTAGGAGCTCAGGGGTGGCTTCAGAAGAGCAGGGATAGCTGTGGGAGTGCAGGGAAGGCCGCAGAAGAGCAGGGATGGCTGCAGAAGAGCTGTGGGAGCTGATGGCTGCAGAAGAGCAGTGATGGCTGCAGGAGAGCAGGGATGGCTACGGGAGTGCAGGGATGGCTGCAAAAGAACAGGGATGGCTGCGGGAGTGCAGGGATGGCTGCAAAAGAACAGGGATCACTGCAGGAGTGCAGGGATGGCTGCAGAAAAGCAGGAATTGCTGCATGAGTGCAGGGATGGCTTTAGAAGAGTGGTGAGAGCACAGGGATGACTGCAGAAGAGCCGGGATGGCTGCAGAAGAGCAGGGATGGCTGCAGGAATGCATGGATGACCGCAGAAGTGCTGGAGTGGCTGCAGAAGAGCTGCAGGTGCTCAGGGGTGGCTGCAGAAGAACTGTGATGGGTGCAGGAGTGCATGGATGGCCGCAGAAGAGCAGGGATGGCTGCAGAAGAGCTGTGGGAGTGAATGGCTGAAGAAGAGCAGTGATGGCTGCAGGAGAGCAGGGATGGCTGTGTGAGTGCAGGGATGGCTGCAGAAGAACAGGGATAGCTGCAGGAGTGCAGGGATGGCTTCAGAAGTGTAGGGATGGCTGCAGGAGCACATGGATGGCTGTAGGAGCTCAGGGATGGCTTCAGAAGAGAAGGGGTGGCTGTGGGAGAGCAGGGAAGGCTGCAGAAGAGCAGGGATGGCTGCAGAAGAGCTGGGATGGCTGCAGGAGTGCAGGGATGGCTGCAGAATAGTGGGGATGCCTGCAGGAGCGCAGATATGGCTACAAAAGAGCTGTGCTGGGATGGGTGCATAAGTACTGGAATGGCTGCATGAGTGCAGGGGTGGCTGCAAAAGAGAAATGAGAGCGCAGGGATGGCTGCAGGAGTGCAGGGATGACCGCAGACGAGTTGGGGTGGCTGCAGAAGAGCTGAGGGTGCGCGGGGATGGCTGCAGAAGAGCAGGGATGGCTGCAGAAGAGCTGCGGGAGCGGATGGCTGCAGAAGAGCAGTGATGGCTGCAGGAGAGCAGGGATGGCTGCGGGTGTGCAGGGATGGCCGCAGAAGAGCAGGGATGGCTGCAGAAGAGCTGCACGAGAGGATGGCTGCAGAAGAGCAGTGATAGCTGCAGGAGAGCAGGGATGGCTGCGAGAGTGCAAGGATTGCTGCAGAAGAACAGGGAAGGCTGCAGGAGCACAGGGATGGCTGCAGAAGAGTAGCGATGGCTGCAGGAGCACACGGATGGCTGTAGGAACGCAGGGATGGCTTCAGAAGAGCAGAGATGCCTGCCAAAGCGCAGGGATGGCTGTGGGAGTGCAGGGAAGGCTACAGAAGGGCGGTGATAGCAGCAGAAGAGCAGAGATAGCTTCAGGAGTGCAGGGATGACTACAGAATAGCGGGGATGGCTGCAGGAACGCAGAGCTGGCTACAGAAGAGCCATAATGGCTGCAAGAGCACATGGATGGCTGTAGGAGCGCTGGGATGGCTTCAGAAGAGCAGGGATGGCTGTGGGAGTGCAGGGAAGGCTGCAGAAGAGCAGAGATGGCTGCAGAAGAGCAGGGATGGCTGCAGGGGTGCAGGGATAGCTGCAGAAGAACAGGGATAGCTGCAGGAGCGCAGGGGTGGCTTCAGAAGAGTAGGGATGGCTGCAAGAGCACATGGATGGCTGTAGCAGTGCTGGGATGGCTTCAAAAAAGCAGGGATGGCTGTGGGAGTGCAGGGAAGGCTGCAGAAGAGATGGGATGGGTGCAGAAGAGCTGGGATGGGTGCAGGAGTGCAGGGATGGCCGCAGAAGAGCAGGGAAGGCTGCAGAAGAGCAGTGATGGCTGTGGGAGTGCACTGATAGCTGCAGAAGAACAGGGATAGCTGCAGGAGCACAGGGATGGCTTCAGAAGAGTAGTAATGGCTGCAGGAGCACATGGATGGCTGTAGGAGTGCTGGGATGGCTTCAGAAGAGCAGGGATGGCTGTGGGAGTGCAGGGAAGGCTGCAGAAGAGCAGGGATGGCTGCAGAAGAGCAGGGATGGCTGCAGGGGTGGCCGCAGAAGAGCTGGGGTGGCTGCAGAAGAGGGGATGGCCGCAGAAGGGCAGGGATGGCTGCAGAAGAGCTGCGGGAGCTGATGGCTGCAGAACAGCAGTGATGGCTGCAGGAGAGCAGGGATGGCTGCCGGAGTGCAGAGATGGCTGCAAAAGAACAGGGATGGCTGCGGGAGTGCAGGGATGGCTGCAGAAGAGCAGGGATAGTTGCAGGAGTGCAGGAATTGCTGCATGAGTGCAGGGATGGCTTCAGAAGAGCGGTGGGAGCGCAGGGATGACTGCAGAAGAGCTGGGATGGCTGCAGAAGAGCAGGGATGGCTAAAGGAATGCATGGATGATTGCAGAAGTGCTGGAGTGGCTGCAGAAGAGCTGCAGGTATTCAGGGATGGCTGCAGAAGAGCTGGGATGGGTGCAGGAGTGCATGGATGGCCGCAGAAGAGCAGGGATGGCTGCCGAAGAGCTGTGGGAGTGAATGGCTGCAGAAGAGCAGTGATGGCTTCAGAAGAGTAGAGATGGCTGCAGGAGCACATGGATGGCTGTAGGAGCTCAGGGGTGGCTTCAGAAGAGCAGGGGTGGCTGTGGGAGTGCAGGGAAGGCTGCAGAAGAGCAGGGATGGGTGCAGAAGAGCTGGGATGGATGCAGGAGCACATGGATGGCTGTAGGAGCTCAGGGGTGGCTTCAGAAGAGCAGGGATAGCTGTGGGAGTGCAGGGAAGGCCGCAGAAGAGCAGGGATGGCTGCAGAAGAGCTGTGGGAGCTGATGGCTGCAGAAGAGCAGTGATGGCTGCAGGAGAGCAGGGATGGCTGCGGGAGTGCAGGGATGGCTGCAAAAGAACAGGGATGGCTGCGGGAGTGCAGGGATGGCTGCAAAAGAACAGGGATCACTGCAGCAGTGCAGGGATGGCTGCAGAAAAGCAGGAATTGCTGCATGAGTGCAGGGATGGCTTTAGAAGAGTGGTGAGAGCACAGGGATGACTGCAGAAGAGCTGGGATGGCTGCAGAAGAGCAGGGATGGCTGCAGGAATGCATGGATGACCGCAGAAGTGCTGGAGTGGCTGCAGAAGAGCTGCAGGTGCTCAGGGGTGGCTGCAGAAGAGCTGGGATGGGTGCAGGAGTGCATGGATGGCCGCAGAAGAGCAGGGATGGCTGCAGAAGAGCTGTGGGAGTGAATGGCTGAAGAAGAGCAGTGATGGCTGCAGGAGAGCAGGGATGGCTGTGTGAGTGCAGGGATGGCTGCAGAAGAACAGGGATAGCTGCAGGAGTTCAGGGATGGCTTCAGAAGTGTAGGGATGGCTGCAGGAGCACATGGATGGCTGTAGGAGCTCAGGGATGGCTTCAGAAGAGAAGGGATGGCTGTGGGAGTGCAGGGAAGGCTGCAGAAGAGCAGGGATGGCTGCAGAAGAGCTGGGATGGCTGCAGGAGTGCAGGGATGGCTGCAGAATAGTGGGGATGCCTGCAGGAGCGCAGATATGGCTACAGAAGAGCTGTGCTGGGATGGGTGCATAAGTACTGGAATGGCTGCATGAGTGCAGGGGTGGCTGCAAAAGAGAAATGAGAGCGCAGGGATGGCTGCAGGAGTGCAGGGATGACCACAGACGAGTTGCGGTGGCTGCAGAAGAGCTGAGGGTGCACAGGGATGGCTGCCGAAGAGCAGGGATGGCTGCAGAAGAGCTGCACGAGAGGATGGCTGCAGAAGAGCAGTGATGGCTGCAGGAGAGCAGGGATGGCTGCGGGAGTGCAGGGATTGCTGCAGAAGAACAGGGAAGGCTGCAGGAGCACAGGGATGGCTGCAGAAGAGTAGCGATGGCTGCAGGAGCACACGGATGGCTATAGGAACACAGAGATGGCTTCAGAAGACCAGGGATGGCTGCCAAAGCGCAGGGATGGCTGTGGGAGTGCAGGGAAGGCTACAGAAGAGCGGTGATAGCTGCAGAAGAGCAGAGATAGCTTCAGGAGTGCAGGGATGACTACAGAATAGCGGGGATGGCTGCAGGAACGCAGAGCTGGCTACAGAAGAGCCAGAATGGCTGCAGGAGCACATGGATGGCTGTAGGAGCGCTGGGATGGCTTCAGAAGAGCAGGGATGGCTGTGGGAGTGCAGGGAAGGATGCAGAAGAGCAGAGATGGCTGCAGAAGAGCAGGGATGGCTGCAGAGGTGCAGGGATAGCTGCAGAAGAACAGGGATAGCTGCAGGAGCGCAGGGATGGCTTCAGAAGAGTAGGGATGGCTGCAGGAGCACATGGTTGGCTGTAGGAGGGCTGGGATGGCTTCAGACGAGCAGGGATGGCTGTGGGAGTGCAGGGAAGGCTGCAGAAGAGCTGGGATGGGTGCAGGAGTGCAGGGATGGCCGCAGAAGAGCAGGGATGGCTGTAGAAGAGCAGTGGTGGCTGCGGGAGTGCACTGATAGCTGCAGAAGAACAGGGATAGCTGCAGGAGCACAGGGATGGCTTCAGAAGAGTAGTAATGGCTGCAGGAGCACATGGATGGCTGTAGGAGTGCTGGGATGGCTTCAGAAGAGCAGGGATGGCTGTGGGAGTGCAGGGAAGGCTGCAGAAGAGCAGGGATGGCTGCAGAAGAGCAGGGATGGCTGCAGGGGTGGCCGCAGAAGAGCTGGGGTGGCTGCAGAAGAGGGGATGGCCGCAGAAGGGCAGGGATGGCTGCAGAAGAGCTGCGGGAGCTGATGGCTGCAGAACAGCAGTGATGGCTGCAGGAGAGCAGGGATGGCTGCCGGAGTGCAGAGATGGCTGCAAAAGAACAGGGATGGCTGCGGGAGTGCAGGGATGGCTGCAGAAGAGCAGGGATAGCTGCAGGAGTGCAGGAATTGCTGCATGAGTGCAGGGATGGCTTCACAAGAGCGGTGGGAGCGCAGTGATGACTGCAGAAGAGCTGGGATGGCTGCAGAAGAGCAGGGATGGCTAAAGAAATGCATGGATGATTGCAGAAGTGCTGGAGTGGCTGCAGAAGAGCTGCAGGTGTTCAGGGATGGCTGCAGAAGAGCAGGGATGGCTGCCGAAGAGCTGTGGGAGTGAATGGCTGCAGAAGAGCAGTGATGGCTGCAGGAGAGCATGGGTGACTGCGTGAGTGCAGGGATGGCTGCAGAAGAACAGGGATAGCTGCAGGATCACAGGGATGGCTTCAGAAGAGTAGAGATGGCTGCAGGAGCACATGGATGGCTGTAGGAGCTCAGGGGTGTCTTCAGAAGAGCAGGGATGGCTGTGGGAGTGCAGGGAAGGCTGCAGAAGAGCAGGGATGGGTGCAGAAGAGCAGGGATGGCTGCAGAAGAGCTGCGGGAGCTGATGGCTGCAGAAGAGCAGTGATGGCTGCAGGAGAGCAGGGATGGCTGCGGGAGTGCAGGGATGGCTGCAAAAGAACAGGGATGGCTGCGGGAGTGCAGGGATGGCTGCAAAAGAACAGGGATCACTGCAGGAGTGCAGGGATGGCTGCAGAAAAGCAGGGATAGCTGCAGGAGTCCAGGAATTGCTGCATGAGTGCAGGGATGGCTTCAGAAGAGCGGTGAGAGCACAGGGATGACTGCAGAAGAGCTGGGATGGCTGCAGGAGAGCAGGGATGGCTGCAGGAATGCATGGATGACCGCAGAAGTGCTGGAGTGGCTGCAGAAGAGCTGGGATGGGTGCAGGAGTGCATGGATGGCCGCAGAAGAGCAGGGATGGCTGCAGAAGAGCTGTGGGAGTGAATGGCTGCAGAAGAGCAGTGATGGCTGCAGGAGAACAGGGATGGCTGCGTGAGTGCAGGGATGGCTGCAGAAGAACAGGGATAGCTGCAGAAGTGCAGGGATGGCTTCAGAAGTGTAGGGATGGCTGCAGGAGCACATGGATGGCTGTAGGAGCTCAGGGATGGCTTCAGAAGAGAAGGGATGGCTGTGGGAGTGCAGGGAAGGCTGCAGAAGAGCAGGGATGGCTGCAGAAGAGCTGGGATGGCTGCAGGAGTGCAGGGATGGCTGCAGAATAGTGGGGATGCCTGCAGGAGCGCAGATATGGCTACAGAAGAGCTGTGCTGGGATGGGTGCATAAGTACTGGAATGGCTGCATGAGTGCAGGTGTGGCTGCAAAAGAGAAATGAGAGCGCAGGGATGGCTGCAGGAGTGCAGGGATGACCGCAGATGAGTTGGGGTGGCTGCAGAAGAGCTGAGGGTGCGCAGGGATGGCTGCAGAAGAGGAGGGATGGCTGCAGAAGAGCTGCGGGAGCGGATGGCTGCAGAAGAGCAGTGATGGCAACAGGAGAGCAGGGATGGCTGCGGGTGTGCAGGGATTGCTGCAGAAGAACAGGGAAGGCTGCAGGAGCACAGGGATGGCTGCAGAAGAGTAGCGATGGCTGCAGGAGCACATGGATGGCTCTAGGAACGCAGGGATGGCTTCAGAAGAGCAGAGATGGCTGCCAAAGCGCAGGGATGGCTGTGGGAGTGCAGGGAAGGCTACAGAAGAGCGGTGATGCTGCAGAAGAACAGAGATAGCTTCAGGAGTGCAGGGATGACTACAGAATAGCGGGGATGGCTGCAGGAACGCAGAGCTGGCTACAGAAGAGCCAGAATGGCCGCAGGAGCACATGGATGGCTGTAGGAGCGCTGGGATGGCTTCAGAAGAGCAGGGATGGCTGTGGGAGTGCAGGAAAGGCTGCAGAAGAGCAGAGATGGCTGCAGAAGAGCAGGGATGGCTGCAGGGGTGCAGGGATAGCTGCAGAAGAACAGGGATAGCTGTAGGAGCTCAGGGGTGGCTTCAGAAGAGAAGGGATGGCTGCGGGAGTGCAGGGAAGGCTGCAGAAGAGCAGGGATGGCTGCAGAAGAGCTGGGATGGCTAATATCCATAGCTTTTGTTTGAGGTAAAAATTCACTACGTCTCTTCTTTGGTTTGTCAATTCGCTTCCCACCAAAAAAAGCAAATAGAGGAACGTTGAAACTTTTGCTCATTTTTATTTCCATTTTATTTAATTTTTTAGTTTTTTTACTCATCTCATTAGATATGGTAAGCATGTGTTCCCACTCATTGAAAGCTTGTTCGTCCTCTTCTTCATAAGAGCAGAAAATACATATTCTTAAACCTATACGCAACCTTCCCACTTCTAGGTATTTTTTAAGAGTTTTGATTTCTCACGACTGCATGCTGAGGGAAGGCAGGAACTAACATGGGCTCCATATCTATGCAGTCCTATATGCTGCAGCGCCATGCACAGACATATAAAGAAATCAAAACATCTAAGGTTCATCCTTCCCTGTGCCATCGCACAAACAGTATAGCTCCACCATTCTGAACAGTTGCCTGTAAAAATACTACAGCTGTGTTAGTGCTGCAGAGTGGGACATCAGGCTCTACCCATGAACCCCAGCACTGCATTGTAGTGATCCAAATTAGCATAACCATTGTTCTGGAAGCGTTTCAGTCCCACGACAGACAGCACCTTCTCAATGCTAACCCTGGTCTAATGTTGCCAATAGACTACTATTTTGTGGAAAAGCCTGGATTCTAGCAGTTAGTGGCAAAAGCTGATAACCTCCGACAAGTTCCCGGCCAAGTTTTTTCTCACGCAGAACATTACCGGAATTGTACAATGAGGTTATGGCTACAGCAGGGAAGGTAGTACACTAGTCCATGGGATGCAATGTCTACTTCACTAGGGACGTGTGGACCAATGGAGCCAACAAAAGAACACTGGGTGGCCTTTCAGTCTTCTAACAGCCAAGTGGAAGCCCAGAGAAATTCAAGGGGGCAGCAGGCATGTGCAGTTTGAATCCATGCAGCATTGTGCATGCAATGGCATCAGAGTAGAAGCAACTTCAATTGTTGGAAGAAATCAGGCAGCGGGATTAACGCCAACCTGGCCAAATGTTGCCAAGTACGCTGGGAATGTCAAGCTCAAGACTAACGGCATCAGTGGGCAGTACATCACTCACACATGCTGAACGTTTTGTGAGTGGCGTGTACACAGCACACAGGGAGGAAAATCTATGGAAAACCCTTTGCAGTGACTGGAACATATTGGTTACAGACGTGTAATCAACAGGAACAGACAATGGACCATCAGCAGCACCGATGCTTGATGAATGATGGCACATTACAGTACGAGGACAATAAGCTACTTGTTTGGCCAGTGGCTCTTGCGCATGCTACTGATGATCACTAAGATGCCCGTCCTCCAGTGTGCAGTCGAAAGAGTCTTTTAGAGCATCTGGGGGTTATTTCCTACAAGTGCAGGAGAAGCCTTGCAGTGGCACAAGTTGAACAATTGACATTTATAAAAGTGAACAAAAACCCCATTGCAGAAGACCAAGGAATGACAACATTCCTTAACCAACACCACAGCCAGGATGAGGACAATGATGTGTTACCTGGTACATGTCAGACACTGAAAAGTGGAGCGACTTTTTCTGGTGGTGTTTGTGGTTGGGGAATAAGACAGCTGCAGTAGTAGCAGATGGGCCCTGACCAGGTACTGTATTTCACAAGCTGTTTCTTATTCAGCGAGTAATGACGTTTTCTAATCCTTGTACTGTCTCATAATGATTACATCACTTGTCAAAAAAATCATGTTCTCCAGCAAGACGCAGCCAGCCACTAAGATTCTTGTTTTTTTTTTCGCAGGGCACAGATACCCACTAGACTTCCTAGGTTCTCCCCCAGGCCAAGCTATCTTTTATGGTTCTCAGGTATTTTTGTAAGGCACAGACTCCCAATAAAGTTCGCTGGTTTGCCCTCAGGGTTCAGCCACCCACATTTTCTGAGGCTTTTTAAGGGGCACGTCCATCTACTAACATTCTCAGGTGTTCCCTCCCGGCCCAGGCACCCCTAAAGTTTCTCTGTTTTATTTACAAAAAGTTATCTGGTTTGAAACAGCCCAAACACCTACTAATGTTCTCAGCTTCTCCAACAGGGTTCAGCAACCACTTAATATTTGGGGATTAGTCCATAGGGCAGTCACGCACCAACGTTCTCAGGCTTTTTCATAGGGGGAGCCGTCCACTAAGGTTCTCAGTTGCGGAGAATCCCTGTGAGGGATGTCCCTCCCCATAATGGTCTAACCTTAGTCAGGTTAAGTTCCCACTTTTTTGGTTTCGCGGGATCCTAACTTAAAGGGAACTAAATATACAGCAAAAAACTAAAGGTAAGTCCGATTACCCCCCTTTCCAATGCCCAAAATGTTTGAGAGAAGCAAGTGTTTACAAACTTAAAACAAATACAGTTTGTTGTTATGCTATGTAGAACCCAATACACAGAAGAAAAATCAAAAACAATTTATTCTATATTGTATATGATTAAAATAAAGTCACACAGTGCCACAAAACAACTAACAAATAATGTTGTAAAGGAATATTCTGAAACCTTTTAAACAGACAAGGTATGTTGCACATAACAAACATAATCAAAAGGGTATGCGCAAAACAAGCTGTACATTCGTGACTACTTTGTTTGCATCAGTGATCCCACACACAATTAGTAGGGGTATTACAGATATATGTCCCATAACAGCCTCATTCCTTGCCCTTGCAGAACATCGTTCTGGAGGGCAGGGTGTTGAAACTCCATGTGCCTCCTCAGGTTGCCAGTCACCACTACACGATCCAGCTCGCCGGACCAATGGACTACCCACAATAAATTAATTAGCTGTCTTCATGCCTCCTCATATAGTCAGGGGAGACCTGCCCAAAGCCGGGAATTGTTGGTGATGCTCTGCACCCAAATGCTTGTTGGGATGGTGTTTCAACAGATGCCTGCGGCTGACCATAGTTGCTGAGGCAACTAGCATCCATTGGGCAGACTGGACTATTATGGATTTTATTTCAAGGCATTCCCGGGCATTACTTTCGCAGTACACAATATCTCTTTGAAGTGCTAAGGCCCACTCCCTCCTTGCCACTGCTAAAGAGGAGACGGTGGCGACAAGTCTGCTAGTAGCCTCCACAGAGACAGAGGACTCTTTCACAGGGTAGACTTTCTTGTGCCACTTGTTAATATAGTTCTCCGTGACCATTGTCCTTAGTGTGCTGCCTTGTCCTTTCCCTCCTGCCCCACTTGACACTCCTCCGACAGCCATCCACTGTGATTATGAATACAGTCCCTCCCTCTGACGGTTTTCCCTGGTGGCAGAACAACTTCCTGGGGCTCCTCCCTTGCCAGGCGTGTCCCTTTCACCATAGGAGGAGCAGGAAGAGTCTCCTATACCACCTCCTTTCTTCCTTCACATGATGGTCCTTGCCTTCTGCATCCTCTTGATGGAATTCTTCCTCGTCCTTAGCAGCGCCCTTGACTTGCTTCATGGAGATCATTTCCTCCTCAATGCCCCCCACCCATACAGGAGCTGCCTGATTGCCCTGGGTTTACTGATAAGGAATTTTCTGCATGACTCTGTATTGACTGCCTCTCCATAATGCCATGGCACCACCCAGTTGCCTATTATATACAGTCCACAATTGCTTGCGTGTGGCCTTATGTGGATAAACACGGTTGTACTCCAATTCGTCACCAAAGCCCAAGGGAATAATATGCAAGGCTTCCGGTTTTATTTCCACCATTTCCGTCTGTATTTATCCATATTTATTTTTCGGCCTTTTTTTCTGTTTTTATCCACATTTATTTCTTGTCATATAAAAAGATAATTCGCAACCAGTATTTTTCTGCATTTATTCTAAGGAAAAAATTATATTTTTTAAAGCACACATGCAGCCATATAGGAAAGAAATGCTAGCTCAATTTTGTCCATAACAAAAACGGTCGCTCCTGTGACTGCTGCTTTCTTAAACTATATGCTGTCAGTAATTAAAAAATGGTAATGCTATATTTGTACAACTTTTACACTCTCCATGCAGCCAATCTGAAATGCGATTGGCCTGTGATGTGTGAGTGACATCATAGAGAACCAGACAGAAAGACGTGTTTTTCTGTTTTTTTCCATTTTTATAAATAAATACAGACAGAAGGCAGGTTGACTTCCGTCTGTATTCCTGTTTAAAAATCAGTAAAAATGGAAAACTGGAAGCCTTAATTATATGCTGGGGGGTGTAGCAGTGGGACCCTGGATTTTCTGTGGGTCACAGAAATACCTAATGATGCACACGCAACATCATATTGGGCTCCAACTGCAAGCCCTGGGTGCAGAGGGTCACACATCCACGTATTTCTGGAGCTATCACTGTACCTGCTGAAAAGCACACATTGGTCTTTGTACTTTTTAAGTTTGACTGGAGTCATGGCAAAAGAACACAGCCAAACTGCTACATAAAAGCAAACTGATACATTATAGCCATAAAACATCTCATAACAACAGTGAGGTGACATCCCCTACACGGTGTCCAGTCAAAGGATCGAAAATAAAGGATTGAATGACCTTTTGATCAACAGTCAAAGGATCGGAAAAAAAAGGGTCGAATTTCTTTTTATTTATTTATATTTTTTTTTTAGTTTGGGTTGGTAAATAAAATGTTTTTAATAAAGAAAACGGGGTGTTGGGGGGGAACCCCCCCAAAAAAAAGAAATGTCAACCCTTTTTTTCAGTCCTTTGATTGTCAATCAAAAGGCATTCGATCCTTTGGTTTTCGACCCTAAAACTGGCAACCCCCCTAGACAATTAGATACATCACTAACATAACACTTTAGCTTAAAAATAACTAGGATAACTATGGTGAGATGAAATTTCCTACATCACTCAGAGCACTCATTAATTTACGATTACTGTGAGATGCCATCTGGTTCACCATAAGACACATGACTCACGTTTCTCCAATAACCTAATGGGTGGCCTCTCTCTTACTAGAGGCCATCGCTCGCAGCTGTTGGCAACCAGGGCTGGGCCCCTCACCCCACGTTTGGAGACGATCCACAATTCATGTGAATGAGACCACTCTGCACATGATGTATTCCAGGGTGGACGGGCCCAACCCAGCTGTGGGATGTCCATTCTCACACCACCAGACACAGCAAACACACTACCTATTAAACTATGCAAGCCATCAGGGATCACAACAAAAGAGACAACAGGTGCGCCGAAGACGGAAGAGAACTGTACTGCTGAGGGCACTAGGGGGGACCAGTGGCGGAAGTGTACGAAAAGAAGTAGTGTAACTATGTTCCCTGCTGGCCTTCCTGCACTCCCCACAAGACCCACTGCCGCGCCCTCTCCCACGCTCAATCCAAATCCAGCCAAACAAGCACACCTGCTGTTTAAGGGAATGTTAGGTGCAAGTTTCAACTTCTTCCTACACTTTTATTTTCAAACTAAACCATTCCGGGAACGGGTTCTTTTTAAAATAAATGTAGAGAAGCAGTAACACCTTTTAGTAGAGGAGCACCGCTCCCGCCCACTTCGACCACTCGGGTGAACTGGCAGCACATAAAGCACCGGACAGGCTGTGCAGAGGCGAGAGGGAGCGCAGAAGCAGACGACGGTGAGGACCTCCTCCTTTCTGACTCGTGAGTCACGTTTTCCTCAGATCGTGAGTTATCAAAAGCTGCTGAAGTCTAAAAAAGGAAACGCTAATTTCGATGCGAAGATGCAAGCTTGGAGGGATCAGGAGGAGGGGAAATTGCAGGATTGCAGCTTCTCGTGAAATGGAAGCTGGCCTGGGCACCCTTAAAGGGGCTTAAAGGGGCACACCACTTAATGGTCCCAATCACCCCTGTGTCTCTGGATCTGTGATGGGGGTCAGGATCGGACTGGGGCATACAATTGCTTCGGGCACCAATGAAAAAGTGGCCCACCATTGCAAATGGCAATTCATTCCTTTTGTGACACAGTTTGAGTAGTGCCCAAGGGGGAGTTTTGGATAAAATGTGATGCAAATTGTGCAATTTAAAGATTATGGATTCAGCTGCAATGGTCAAAACTACGAGCTGCATAGTGAAGTAACTCATCAAACTGGCCCACATTGGCCAAAAAAGTGGGCCAATTTGACAAAAAAATGGGTCCACACTAGCATTTTGCGTTTTCGGTTTGGGCATTGCCCTATTGGCCAGTCCGAGCATGATAGGGGTAGCTTTCATGAGTATAAACATCACTCCAAAGTACTGTGATTTCCTGTAGCCACGACTTGTATGGCAAAAGATGAGAAAAGTCACATATTGATACGCGCTTAATACAGTATCTGAGCTCGGTTTCTAAGCGCAGATCCAGGATTCGAAACTCTGTGTGTTGCCCCTGTGCTATCCTCCGTTCACATTGAGCATAAAGACCATGTTACCCCCTAAACATCCCACTTACCTGGTCACATTGGGCACTACACCACTTGGCAGGCACTGAGCAGTTGACATAATTACTATTTTGCAGGTTAGGTGATCGTTCCTTGGCCCCCTTCCCATTTCCTTATTGTTTGCTTAAAAAATTAAACTTGTCATTGCAAACCTCATTGTCCCTGGTGGACCACCTTCAAGTTGCCTGCATATGGTGTTCATGGGTAAAAATCAAACAAGTGGCCTTTTATATAAATCTTTGAGTTCTTGCTTCTTTGGGTGCCATGGAAAGGTTGCCGTGGGATACACTAGGCTTCCCTGCCATTAAGAGTCCAAGAGGAAGAAATGCTGGAAGCTTAGATGTTTTCTGCCATTCAATTTAAACTGTTACCTGACTTTATTTAATTCATCTGCTCTTCAATTAACTGACATTCAACTTGATTGTTTGGAGCAACCAATTGTATTGGCAAACTGTTATAAAAGCCGCAGTTCTACTGATTAGAGTAATTTCATGGGTTTAGTTAAAGAAAAAACTGGGACATTCATCAAGTTAAGCCTAGGCTTTGCATGGTACCAGTCGGCCGTAGACACAAGATTATTTTTTTATATATCCTTGAATCTCTGGCCCCAGGTTAGGGATTATCAAATGAGGTGCCGTGCCGAGAGTGATCATTTGGCCCTTTGCCTGAGATTGAGGTGTTCGTCACCAAATATGTGAATAGTCACAGTCCGAAAGGGTCCTTATTAAACGGATCTGTGTATTGGCACTGAGGGGCAACTCTGCGAATCTGCCTCTGCCGGCCCCAACTCTCCAAATGCTGCCTCTGACTCTTCCTCTTTCCCCTTGTTGCTTTAACTGATTTCCCTCCTTCCTCCAGCATATTTGTTTTAAAGGCGGGCCTGCGCCCCCATTCCATCCGCCTCCCCCCACTTCTCAATAGGGGACTCCACACCCGCACCCATCCCCGGACGCTGTCCGAGACCTTTCCTTCACCTGCACCTGGGTCTCCTTCTCTCCCCAGCCCCCCTCCATATTCCTCTCTGCACCATCTTCACCACATGCCCATAACCCTACACTGCCACCCAACGGCCCACGATCTCCTTAGCAGTTCCTCAGCAGCTTGATCTTCTGCCTAACTACCACATGCCCGTAACCCTACACTGCCACCCAACGCCCCACGATCTCCTTAGCAGTTCCTCAGAAGCTTGATCTTCTGCCTAACTACCACATGCCCGTAACCCTACACTGCCACCGAACGCCCCACAATCTCCTTAGCTGTTCCTCAGCAGCTTGATCTTCTACCTAACTACCACATGCCCGTAACCCTACACTGCCACCCAACGGCCCACAATATCCTTAGCTGTTCCTCAGCAGCTTGATCTTCTTCCTAACTCTGTGCAGCATACAATAGTCATACAAAGCAGATCATGCTGTCTAGGACTACGTGTTTGACCTGCAGACAAGTCCATGGGACTGCATTCCGGTTATGCATATTTGGCGGGGATAGATTCAGTGAATTGATTCTCGTAGGCTATGGGAAACTCCCATCAACCAATAGGGGATTTTTGTAATGGGATCTTTAGATCATGAAGTTGTTACTTCTATAAGAAAACACAGATACTTTTCCCGCAATCATATTGTGCTTATCGTTATCTTCCAGTTTGGTAATGATCTTAAGAGAAATTTAATTTGTTGATGCCTGGCTTTAAGGTTTGACTTCTAACCCCAAGATCTCTTGTAAGAATAACAGTAGGGTGTGTTTGGTGCTCCATGTAAGGCTTCCAGAAAAGACCTCTTGCATGAATTGAAGTATAAAGGAGAGAATAAAGCAACACTTCATCAAAAAAGTATAAAGTAGGTGGAGGGAAAATATTGCTAAAAAGGGTCAGGAAAAATTAGTTGAAGCTATGGGGCCAGTGAGCTTCCACGTATTTCGGATATTGGTTGCTCATGGGCCTAATGCTAAATCTGTTTGTATAGTTGAAACAAATGTCTCTGTTAAGGACCGGGTTTTTCATTTAACTTCTCTCTTTAGCCGTGTCCAAACAGTGACTGAGATTAGATAGCCTGATCTGGAGATTGTTACACTGAATCAAGAGTCAGACCCCCCTTCTCCGCCATTTAACTTAGTCTCTTTATCAGAGCTAAGCACTGCTCTTCCATCTCTTAATAATAGTAAATTACAACTACAATATATGGAGTTTTCAATTATCTGCTTGAAACAAGGGAACCATAGCTAACTATTAGGTTGAGTGCAAATCGGCAGCACTAACCCATCTTTTTGTAGTTTTCATGAAGAGGGGCAAGGGGGGAGTCCCTCTCAGTGTTGACGTTTCAGCAAGCTCACCTGATACACCTACAGCCAGAGCGAACCCAACTCACGGTT
Organism: Ambystoma mexicanum; assembly: GCF_040938575.1. Classification (NCBI taxonomy): domain Eukaryota; kingdom Metazoa; phylum Chordata; class Amphibia; order Caudata; family Ambystomatidae; genus Ambystoma; species Ambystoma mexicanum. The sequence continues at coordinate 929,914,177 of NC_090923.1, forward strand.
GTACCCAACCCAATCTTAAAAATCCAAAGGTATGGTGACCTTCATTATGTAATGATATGAATGTAAGGCTGTTTATGGGTATTGTCCACCATCCCAGAAGTCAACTATACTTATCCCAAACCTCCAAACAAGTTAGGTGCTCAGGAGCAGTACACATGTCTTGTAACATCCACGTTTAACCTTCTCTCCCCCTTTACACTCCTCTGCTTCTCTTCTATATTCTCTTGTAGACCAAGGTCTGGATTTTCCTGGAGTTGTTAAAGTACGCCACTCTCCGAACAAGGCCCAACACTCTTAGATCACAACTGCCTGGCACAGTATGAAATAAATAAATAAATAAATAAATATGGGTTAAAACCCCATCTTTTAACATGAAATCGCATACAGAATACCTCTGGCATGAACCGTTCCTGTTCTCCTGTTCATGCGCCTATTCAGTCTCCCTCAGTGCACTTTGAAAAAGCCTCAGAGCGATAAGTGAACATGAAATTAAGCAACAGAACGTCACGTGCTGTTTCCCTGCCCTCCTACTCCTCAGCGCAGCATATTGAAAAGGCTGGCCTCAGGGCAATTTGACAGTTAGACATCCTCACTCTAGCAGTGCAAAGTGAATACTCAATTGTTTCACTTATGGACAGGAAATAATACCTTGAAAGGATAACATTAGCCTCTGGTGCATCAACAAGCCCCTGAAATGACTGAATGAACTAAAATGCAAGCCTCCATGCTGCTTGAAAAAGGGGGGGGGGGCCGGAGGGCAATGCAAAGCGTTTCCCCCCGGGGTGATTTTTGGTGCTGCACAGGCCTGCGCATAGAGCGCCCAAGGGGGTATTTAAGGGGGCAGGGAAGGTTCGGGAGCAGGCGACGGTTAGGACGTGTGTTTGTCCAGGTCATCTGCTCCCAAGCCTTCCCTGCGTTCTTGGGCCGATTGGGTTTAAGGGAGCAGAGGTGAGATCTGGGGCCTAGTTAGTTGCGGCGGGCGGGTAGATATAGTGTTAGGAATAATATTTTGTGGAATCAATTTGGAATTTTGCATAGCCGGGAGTACCGTATTTAAGGTACCCCCCTCTTACCGCTGTGTTGCCGGCGGTTTATTAGGTGGCTTCATAAGTCATGGGCTTCGGTGGGAGAAAGCTGCGGCTGGGTTTTGGTGTCAGCTGCCAGGTCCGTGGGTGGGCTGAGATGCAGAGCTTCCTGCCTCTGGGGGTCCGTGCCGTTCCCAGCGCAGGGTCTTCGGCAAGGCCAGAGGAGCATTAAGGGGCTCAGTTGGGCTCTGGGGGCGCTGGCCGGAGTCAGGGAGGGGCAGTTGGCTGCAGGCTGGTAGGGTGATTAGTACCGTAGGAAAGTCTGCTTCGTGCGCAGCACGGCGCAGTAGCAGGTTGCAGCCAGACGGGGCAGGGCTTCATCATTTAAAGGGGACACGGTTATTATTGTAATAGCGCATGTCGGAACGGGTGGCAGTCTTTCAGTGAAAGGGCTGCTAGTGCGGTGGAGAGGGAACGGCCCCTCCTCAAACTGCGCAAGGACAGGCTGGAGGGCACAGCACGGCCCCTAGCGAGGAAGACCACAGGGTGGAGGAGAGGACCCCTCACCTGAGAGAAAAGGACCAGGAAGGGGTTTCTGCAGCCCCGCCGAGAAGACGCCGAAGGAGTGGCAGGGCGGACGCCCCGGTCTCACAAGAGGAGGGTCTACCCGGCCCAAGCATGTGCTCACAGCAGCAATGGTATTTCATGGGTGATGAGGAAGGGATGCAAAAATATGTGGGGCAGTGGGAGGATGAAGGATACAGGGCGGGGAGGAGGAGAGGGTGGCGAGAAGGGGCCTTAGGTGGGATTGTGAATGACAGGACAAGGGGTTTGGGGGGCAAGAGGTTGGGGGAATAATTGGCTGGGTGAGACTGCTGACATGTTTTGTCCCCGCAGCAGGAGCCCATTAAGGAAGGAGACGAGGAGCATGGGAGTGGAGGCCAGGCTGCAGACGGGCGATGGCAGGGCAGAAAGAGTTGAGCAGGAAGGGGACTGGTCAACTGCATGGCAGAGGGGGGACACGAGAATGGGGGCAAGAAGGGAAGGGTCAGGATTGCAAGGGGTGAGGAGAGAGATTGGTGTACAGGCTATTGGAGCCGTGGTTGGAGAAAGGTAGAATTGCTCGGTGGAGGTGCAGACAGTGTCATGACCCTTGCCCCTGGACCTGACTGGCAAGTCAGCCTTCCAGTTAGGGCCAGGTCAAAGGCCTTAAAACCTCATCCAAGACTCTCTTGGAGTCAGTCCTGGTGCCATTGGCGCCAGGCTTATAACCATCATTAAGACCAACATTAGCATGGGACTATTTACTTGGGACTATTTATCTTGGTGGGATTCAGCAAACAGGGAGGCACACACATATCTCTGTTACAAGGAACTGAGCTATACGGTCTAGTCTTTTGGGTGTGGCAGGCCTGGGACTACTTTACCTCGACTACTTAGGGTGTGGCAGGCCTGGGACTACTTTACCTGGACTACTTTATCTGAGACTATTTAAACCGCACCCAAACAGCAGAACATGCTTTGCCTTATTCTGCTGTGGGCAGCGTAATGCTCACTGTGTCCAGTTCTTTGATGCCAGCTTACCTGAAACCAAGGACCTACAGAGAGAGAAAGAACACTACGAAACTTACCTGGAACAGTATCCTGTCTTCAATCCATCGCCGACTTCAGTTCCACTCACCTGAAGGTACGAACTCCATCATCCGGCACCACATGCATCCTGGAATACCATAACCTGGAAAGAGGAGAAAGAAAGACAGCATTAGTAAGCGTTTACTCACGTTTCCTCCCGAATGAAGAAAGCCACATGGTCAGTATCATTGCTGGAACTTTACGGCGCTCAGCGAGGAACATCGCAACTTGCAAGGAGAGAAAAGACACAGGTTAGCAATATAAAAGGTGAAACAGCGCGTGCATCACGCATTACTCACCAGACAGCATAGCGCACACCGCGCTTTCGCCTACCGACCCATGCTCATCTTCAAATTGCATGACAACACCAAAATACCTTTCCATACCTAAAAGGAAAGAAGCAAGACATTATTATTCGAACTAATAGGAACATAAGAACTGCATATAAAGACTGTAAAGCAGCAAACCTACGGAGTCACAGCAGGCCTGGATTCTCACACGGGGGCTTGCACCAGTGAAGTAACTTTGTCGCTGCTTGCCCCCCACATGTACGCGCCCCTGCCACGAGGAGCAGGACGGAGAATCCACCTTTTACAATATTAAGGTGAGGAGAGGGCCCAAGGGGGAGGAAGGAGTTGAGGCCAAGGGAGGTGGGAAAACATAAAGACAATCTGGTATTGAATCCAGCTCTCCCATATTGCAGACCCATCTTTAACCAGAGGCCTTACCAAGGGACCGGGAGAGGGTTCGAGAGTGCAAACCATCCAACCAGGGCTGGGTGGCGTCCCCGTGGATACCAGGTGAGCGTGACAGACAGACAGGTGATTGAGCCATTGGAGCTCGAGGTACAGGTTTCGAAAGAAAAAGAGGTAGAGATGAAGGCAAAGGAGAAAAAGCTACCATACATGGGCATTACAAAACCTTTGGGAGCACATTTGATGACATCAATGAAGGATAAGATACAGGCAGGGGAATTTGTGGATGTGTTTCAGTGGCTTCACAGGTAAGTGAGAGCGAAAGAGGGTTCTAAGGAGGAGGAGAGGGAGCTGGCCTCGCGCCCAAGGGTACCGGTGTCGATCGAGAATTGGACGTAGGCATTTATTATCTACGCAAGTGTCTATTTTGAGAAATTTCCAGAGAGATGTGTGTCTCTGCTAAAATACATGGATATGATTAGGAAGGCATTTACGAGTTTTGGGGGCTTTGTGTGGGTGCGTTACGATGAAGAATTTAGGGCACGGATGGCAGAGGACAGCCAGGCAGTCTGGGGTGAAATAGACATGGATCTACGGCTGCAGTGGATGGCACCGACGAGGCCTGCCCCGACATTGCACACAGCGAGTGGTTTGCCTGTGCCTTTCCGGCCCTTTCTTGGTCGCCCCACTCATGATGGGGTGGGGGGAGGAGGCAGAGGGCAATCCTTAGTGGCATGCTGGGCCTTTAATAAGGACGGCCGCACAAGGACGGTGTGTAGGTTCAGGCATGAATGCAGTAAGTGTGCAGGGAAGCACCCAATTACTCAGTGTTTCCAGCAAAGAGACAGGGGGAGGTGGAGAGGGTCCGGCAGAGGGGTTGTGGGAAAAGACTTTTACTCCAATTAAATTGGAGGTGTTGGAGAAGTGGTTGGAATTTTATCTGGACAGGGATGGGGCAGAGATCTTGGGAGACGGTTTTCGTCAAGGGTTTAGGCTGGGTTACCAGGGGCCAAGGGTGCGTCGTTGGGCAGAGAATTTGAAGTCCGACAAGGAAAATGTGGAAGTGGTGAGAGAGAAATTGGGCAAGGAGATAGCGGTTGGAGGGTGGTAGTGCCATTTGATGATCTGCCAGGGGATTTGGTGGTATCACCATTGGGTGTTGTACCCAAGAAGGTCATGGGGGAATTTAAATTGATACACCACTTGTCATGGCCAGAGAGCATGTCTGTCAATAATTTTATTGCCCCAGAAGAGTGTGGGTTGGTGAGGGAAGCGGGGTATTGGGCCTTCATGGCCAAGTGCAACATTAAGGCGGTTTTCAGGTTGTTGTTGGTGCATCCGGAGGATTTTTGGCTGTTGTGAATGCAATTTGAGGACATCTACATTGACAAGGCCTTGACGAAGGGGTGCGCAATTTCTTGCGCTTTGTTCGAGCGTTTCATTTCTTTTTTACAGTCGGTTTTTTCTTATAGTTCTGGGTTGAAAGGGGTACTGCTTTGTTAAACAGAGTATGATATTGTGCCTCCTTTACTTTATAAATTGGCCGAAGCCCAGTCGCTCTGCGAAGAAATCTGCGTTACAAAGTTCTAATTCTAATTCTAGTTAGATCGATTTAGCAGCCATTTTAGGTCCGTCCACCATTTTGACTTCTACTCCAAAGTAATTCTGTGTTCTAAAATGGTGGACAGTGTTTTCCGCTTGTAACTGAGCAGTCCTGACCTTTGTACACAAGTTAATGTATAAACTGTCTGTTGGCCGAATGTTTGGGTTAAGCAAAGAGACCTTGTCCCATGCCTGACTTGTAGACAGAGGATTACCTGCGCCAGCGAGTCCGATCTGTGGACATACATCAACTACAATGCTGTCTAAATACTGAACGTGGACACTAGCTGAACTGCATTGTATAGGACATGTGTTAAGGCTTATTGTTAAATCCGAGAATACACTGTTGCCATTGTGACTTTTTTAACATGCAAAATGAAGATGATCAACATGCATATAGTTGAACAAACTAGAAGTGAACTTGGCACGAACCCTAGACGGAGTATTATTAACCTGTAGCGGGGATGGACATTATGATTGGAAATGTATAAAAAGCAGAACTGTTTAGATGTCCAGTACCTCTCACTCCTCACACCGAAAGGGCTGGTATTCGCTGTGATGTACTGAGGGCCAGATAGCTATCTGATACTTTGTTTCTATGTAAACTGTACAGTTATAGAATAAAGATCTGTGAATTTTTATAAGCCTGTCTTTGGTGTGTTTATTTTAGGGGTACTCAGCCTCGATATTTCCTTTTGCTTTTACAGATAGCGCCCGAATAGGGACCCTCAAGATTGATACCAGCTCGTTGAAGGACTGGGATCGGACAGTGTAAAAGGGGGCCCCTTTCTTGGATGAGAAGCGACACCTTAAAAGCGCTGCACAATCCGATCCCTGGACGGTGAGCCCGTGGTCCGAGACGGCATCTTGACGAGGGTCCATATATCGAGGCGGGCAGATTTGCCGAAATCACCAACCATGTGGGACCTTAGTTAGAACTTTGAAATCCGATCGGGCCTCCTTAGGATTTGATTAGGTGAGTCGTGACCCGATTCTTAAGTATCCTGATAATTTGTTTTGGCGTATTGCACTTGCAAGTACAATTATTGACCAGGTAACACCAGTATTCTGATATGCCTGGGAAATTGTCTGCCTGCTTCAAGGCGTTATTCCGCAGTGACAGACAATCTTTGCAATTTGGCCGACCGACCCCAATAGAGGGGTCGCCGGCGTGTACTATGTACTGTAAGCACGGCATTGGTAGTATAGTGTTTAATGTATTTGGCACAGACAAACTAGACATGCTTCCAAACTTCAGTGGCCAATCAATGGTAGTTTTGCAATTTGCAAATACTTAGAATCCATATTATTAAGGAAAAAGGCTAGACCTGCAGCATTTGATGTATTACAGAATTGGAAGAAAGAAGCTTTGCAGCAACTTAAGAGTAGAGAAAAACATGCGCGCCGTCATCTGACGAACGCTGAAAAAGCATTGTCATATGATCAGAATAAACAGTCTGAGTCAGTTAACAATATGGATAGGGCTTTTTCACTAGGTATCCAGAAAATGTATCCTTCTAAAGACTTTCATGTATCTGATGAACTTATTGACAAACTTCTAAATGAGCGAAGGCCTGGTGCCACTGCGGCACCTCCGTATGTTCCTCTTCCTGCTGTTTTGCCTCTTACTGCTGTTATTTCTCCTCCCGTAGTTCCTCCTGCTCCTCCTATTGCTCTTCTTAATGTTCCTCTTCCTCCGGCTGTTGTTCCTCCTCTTGTCATTGCTCTTCCACCTGCTCCTCCACCTTTGCCTATTGTTGCGGGTCCGGTGGGTTTGCCTGCTGCACCAATGATAGCACCTCTGTTTCCGAATGTACAAAATTTGCCTACTCTCCCTCTTCCAAGTGGTTCTACACCGCTCGTCGTAGATCGGGGAGCGGGATCAAGAATTGTAACTCGTAATACTGTGTCTTCAGAGAGAAAGCATGAATTGACTGCATGGGCTAAACATTGCATGGAGAAGGGTGAACAAGCAGATGTTCTTGCCACACTTTGTAATTTAGACAATTTTCCTGAGAAAAACGTTTTTATTGAAGGATTAGGAATTCATTTATGTATTATGTGGAACAGGCTAAATGATATAGATCTCCCACAAGGGTTAAGGGATCTGAATACTTTAGCATTTTCTAGAGATACTGCGGAGAAAGTACATGAGCATGTCGAGAGGGTCTTTGTGTATAGAAGGGAGTTGGAAAGAAAGAAATGGATGGTGATAATTTGGATGCTATATTTGTGCAGAAATGGTTCTTTCCTTGTCATAAGTTGATGAATGAGGAAACACGAATTTGTATGAAAGATGCGATTAGGTGGATTTCAGACACGTCGATAACTCCTGTTGAAGTATATGACACGTATAGTCAGTAAATGCCAGAAACGCAGAGGAAAGTGATACAGGTAATGGTAGAGTACCTACAGGATGAATGCATAAAAAGAAAGATTTGTTGTCCCGCAGAGTTATTGAGTATCTATAAGAGAGCTTTTTCGTTTGATACTTCTTCCGCTGCGTTAGCGCTCGATCTAGCTCTGTTGCTTAGTAAGCGTTCGGAGTTGCCTACTTCTCAGTTGCCTATGAGAGAGGTTCCTCCGACATTTGTCCCAAAAGTTGAGATTCCCGCTAATGCTGCAGCCGGTACACCTGCTCAAGATATTCCTGCACACTATGTGTCACAGTTCGTTCACGTCCCGTTCTCGAGACAGGAAGTGAACACCATTAAACAATCTATTACCGATATTAGGAAGAATCCGACAGGGTTCTACAAAGAAATAGAGTCTGTTTTGCAATCATCAGTATTCACGTCAAGTGATATTGATTTGTTATTTCCCGTACTCCTGCCTGTTGAGTTGTGGAAGCAGATTAGGACTGTAGACGATGTACCAGGGTTAGGTGATACATGGGATAACATGATTAGACTCGATAGAGAAAGGCCAGCTGGCGAGAGACTGCCATTGGTAATACAAACTTTGCCTGATAGAATAGTTACAAAATTGAAAGCTATAATTCCAGAAAAGAGGATTATTTGGGACAAGCTTACTGCCTGTGTCTGTTACGCTCACCTGGCTCCCACAGGGGTGTCGAGCGGAACTGGACAGCCACGGTCTCCACCAACGTGATGCGTAGTGCAGAGATGTCTGACTGAACTGGCCCACCTAGCTTCGTCTGCTTGACCTGTAGAAGTAGTCTCCTAAAGACGGGGACAGGGAATTAGCCACCCGTGGATTTAAGTATTAACACCTCACTGCGTCCCCACTTATCACTTCTGACATTCTCTTTCACAAAGCTCACCTTATAGTCTTGTATAATGAGCTCTCCATCCTGCGAAGAATGCAGGGGCGCGTTGATGGCCAGTTACTTCACTGGCTTGAGGATATTGGAAGAGTTCTGGACAAATCTTGGCTCCAAACCGCCGGGCGAAAGGCTGTAAGTATATAGTTCTAATGAGTTCAAAATGTCCGATTAATCACTCTTGTCCAATTCCTTGTTTCTTTTGCAGCTTAGACCCAAAAGATGATCGTCTTGTGGCAGCTGAAAGCGTTCAGGTAAGAGTCTGTGTTTTGTAACACTGTCCGATATGTGATGCCAAGGTTTAACCCACTGCTTTCTCTTTTCTTGCAGGTGCAGCGTAGGAAGATTTGGCGTGCTGGTGGATAATACCTCCTGCGGTAAAATCAGGTAAGCATATGGTGGCAAGAGATTGTCGTTGTTTGTTCCCTTGGCTCACCTTGTTGTTTTCTTGTCCCCCTTAGGTGCTGGAATGCGGCAACCAGGTGATGGAGACAGCACCGGATCGTAGAGATGCTGCGAGGAATGGCGAGTATGGCGCGGCGCTGCTGCTGGCGATGCAACGCGTTTAAAATGAAGTCTGTTTCTGGTTCAAAGATGTGCTGAATCCGAAATCAGGTAAGAAATCCAGTAAAGTTCTTGTTCTAACCTTTCTTCTTCTTTCTCTTCTTTCTAGGCGCTCTGGACTCAATGCGGGCGTGGCAGGATGCTGGATGCTGACTGCAGACACGGTGAGCTTACGCTGCTGGATGCAGAATAACGCGAAGCTTGTGCTGCTCTTCGGGGGTGGTTTAAATAGCCTTTAAAGTAGTCCCAGGTAAGTATTCCTCCACAGCCACGCCGAGTAACAAAATAGTCCCTAAGATAAAATAGTCCCTTCAAGCCTCACATGGGCTTGGATGTTTGGATCCCTTGCAGCATGGTCTGCATCAGGTAAGTTTTAACATATGAGCCTGGCGCCTATGGCGCCAGGACTGATGTCCCATATGAGCCTGGTGCCATAGGCGCCAGGACTGTACCCAGATAGCCCCTAACAGGGGTTGCTGGGGTTGTTGGGTTTGCTCCAGGTAACATGATGCCTGCTTCCGGGGTTGATGGACTTGGGCTGGATGGCCGAGGGTAGGCATCATGACAGTGTCCAAGGGAAGTTCGAGTTTTTCAATCGGTTCGAACAAGTATTTTCAGATTTCAGTGGACAAGACTTAGGCAGAGAGTCTGGGAAACGACTATTCGTGGACAAATTTGTGCGTGGATTACTGCCTGACATCCAGTCGCAAATGATGTCCTCAGAGCGCTTGGCAAGCAAAGTCTCAGTCAGAAATTTTGCATATGGCTCAGTGCTATGAGAATCGTGTCAATAACGAAAAAGAAAGAGTTGAAAAGAGAAAAGGAGACTTAAAAACAAAAGTTCTACTGCAGCAAATTGTTAGAGGCCCTAGAGGGGGTAACTCGCAATTTAGGGGTCAGTATGTTCCACAGGGAAATGCGCCATTGGGTCCTGTAAACATAAACCAGTGTGCTTATTGCAATCAAGAGGGTCATTGGTGTGCACAATGCCCAATCCTCCAGCAGAGGTCGAATAATGCATTTGGTAATATGGGTAGACGATCCAGAGGCCACCCTGGGGTAGGGGGTCCAGGTAGAAGTCAGTTTTCACAGGATTCACAGCAACCTTTTTCACAGGACAATCAGGCACCAAGTGTGGATAATAGAAACATTTTTGATCATCCTTCTGCTGCTTAACTCTCTGACGAACTTCCTTTCAACGACTTTCTCTTTCGCTAGGATTGCCTGAAGCAGGGTTTGGAACCAACGCCTATTCCCGTTAATCAGAAAGGTCCCTACTTTGAGATGATAGTGGGAAATAGGAAGCATCTATTCTTGATAGATACAGGGACACAGAAGTGTTCCATTGACAATTCACGGGTTCCAAACATTCCACAGTCAGGGCAAACCAATGTTTCTGTAGGGTTTTCTGGCACACCAGTTGTCTGTCCGGTTTCTTCGCCAGTACCTATCACTTTGGGTCCATTTACGGACGACTGTCCATTCCTTTTGACATACGAATTGCAGAGAGAATTTGTTGGGGTTGAATATGTTGAAGGAATTAAATGCGGTAATTCATTGTTCTTCTGATGGAGTGCGTTTCACGATTTCACCACAGCAACTTTCTGTCTCTCAATTCTTGACCAGACCTTTGCCGGCGGAATTTAGTGATATTCCGGAGTGTTTGTGGGCAATTGACGATAATGATGTTGGTGTTTTGCAAATTGAGCCTGTTAAGATTATTTTGAAACATGGAGTAAAGTTGCCACGTATTCCCCAGTATAAGATCTCGGTCGATGGTGAGCAAGCTTTGAAGTGCATAGTCTCCGATTTTGTGCATCGAGGGGTGATAGAGGAAATTGCAGGTAGTTTGTGCAATTGTCTGATTTTGCCTGTGTACAAAAAAGGCGATAATGCAATTCCCTTCCGTTTCATTATTGATTCACGTGCCATCAATAAGATTGTTGCTCCTCAATTTCCCTGATGTGACGACAATATTAACCATGATTCCGGCTTCAGCTACTCACTTTAGTGTGTTGGATCTAAAGAACGCCTTCTTTAGTATCCCTATACATAAGGACAGTAGATACTTTTTCGCGTTCACCTTAGGGGGACGTTCGTTTACCTTTACCCGTGCGCCACAAAGTTACACGGAAAGTCCTAGCATCTACAGTAGGGCTTTGAAAGAGCAGCTCGACACACTTGAGTTGCCCACTACTTGTACACTGCTTCAGTATGTAGACAATCTACTCTTAGCTGCTGACTCAGAGAGCGCCTGTAAGGAGGGCACCGTATTGTTGCTTATCCACTTAGCACGACATGGACACAAAGCTTCACTGAAAAAATTTCAATATTGTTACCAGGAGGTCGCCTATTTAGGCTATCTCCTGTCAAAGGAGGGAAGAAGGTTGACGCCTGAACGGATACAAATAATTTCTAGCATGTCTGTCTCAAATACATAGAAGGAAGTTAGAGCCTTGATAGGAATGGCTTCTTTCTGTAGGCAGTGGATCCCGAACTTCCCCTTAATGATTAAACCAATGTTGGCTTTGACGAAGAAAGGCATTTCTTCGCCATTGCCATGGAACTTGGAACACCAGTAAGCATTTGATCTGCTCAAGACTTCATTGTGCTCGGCACCGGTTTTGGGCACACCAAACTATGAAAAGGCCTTTGTGTTGTATGTGCATGAATGTGATGGATGTAGTGACGAAGAGTCACATGACTGCCTTTTCACTACAGAGCAAGAGACCAAAGGCAGAATCGATCTAAAAGATACTCCTTTGAATAAGCCACAATGGGAGATGTTTTGTGATGGCTCCTGCTTCAAACTCCCGGATGGTACATCCACGGCTGCTTATGCAATCACCACATTGAGCACGGTTGTGGAAACCAAGAGAATCACGCATAACACCGCGCAGGCCGCAGAGATTATAGCATTGACCCGAGCTTGTGAACTTTCCGAAGGGCTTACAGTAAATGTATATACTGACAGTCAGTATGCCTTTGGGGTGGTTCACAACTTTGGTAGACTTTGTGCAGAGAGAGGTTTCTTTACCTCACGTGGCACTAAAATTCAGCACGGCTCCTTGATAGTACGGTTACTTTCAGCGCTTGCACTCCCTACTCAGCTAGCAATTATAAAATGTGCAGCACATCAGAAGATTATAGATAATGTAGGAAAAGGGAACGCTTTCGCTGACCAGATAGCCAAACAGACTGCCACTGATCTCTCTTCAGAAATGTATACTTCAAGGGAAGCCACAAATGTCTGTACGTTGGATGAGGGTATCGAATAAGTAAAGAATATCCAAGCTGATGCCACATTAGAGGAATCTAAGAAGTGGGCTCAGGGTTTGGCAAAATTGGATGATGATGGATGTTGGCTGGACAAAGTTGAAGGGAAATGGTTACTGCCTGACGCGTATATTATGATGATGGTTGTTATGGCTCATGGCGCAGAGACACTTTGGATTACTCAAGGGACATAGTCTATACGTGGCAGGAATATTATCACCAACAGAATCAGCAATTTCAAAACTTCAAACCTAGAACATCAGCTCCAAAAACACCAAGTAGAGGTAGTAAAAGTACAGATCCCTCAAGTGACGTCTCTAGTGAAGGAAGAGATCCAACGTCTAGTCACCCAACATCATAACCACCAACAACATCAGGAATTATCCCAACACCACAGAGTGAAGAGAATCAATCAGGCGCAGCCCCTTTTTTAGAAAACGGCGAACACGACGGGGATGGAAGAAAATTAAGGAGCAAAAAGAAAACTCAAACTTGATTGTAAATATCTCCAACAAAACGTTCACTAAACAACAACTGGACCTCCTGAGTTTAGGATTATCCTTCGTTCCAACCAACTATACATATTTGTTTCAAGAAGAAGTGAATCTATTTAAATTGATTAGGAAAATAAAATTAAAATTATTTTTTGATTCCATACCACCGACACAAGAGAGATCAATGACATTTGAATCTCTAGAAATGAAACCAAAGAGTACTTTTCATTCAAATGTAAAAAATCCAACCCTGGATTTGTTCGAAACTAAAATAAAAAAAGACCTGAGATCAATGAAGTTTGCAGATACTAAACAACGAAACCTCAGGAAACACCAATATAGAATTCTGAAAGAATTATCGAATGATAGAACGATTGAGATTAAACCAGCAGACAAGGGTGGTGCAATTGTGATAATGGATTCTGATTTTTACAAACAAGAATGCCTACTACTCTTGGAGGATAATAATACTTATATGAGTCTTGACAATGATCCTACAAAAGAAATCCAACTAATGGTCCAGTAAGTAGTGAATAGAGCAGCAGAAGAAGAGCGCATAACTAAGAAAACAAAAGAATTCCTTATCAACAAAAATCCTATCCTTCCAGTATTTTATGGACTACCCAAGGTCCATAAATACCTGACAAATCCCCCTTTCAGGCCAATTGTAGCAGCAACAGAAAGTGTCTTCGATCCATTATCAAGATATTTGGACAAATTGCTTCAACCAATCATACAGTCGACATCAACCTATCTAAGAGATACTACTCATCTATTAAACATTTTGAATCTGGTTGATCAAATGGAAGAAGGTTGGATATTATTTACATTAGATGTACAATCACTCTATACATCAATTCCACATGAGGAAGGACTTGAAGCACTAGAATGGTTACTACTCCAACAGGAATACTTTCCATCTATCAAAACCTTTGCTATTGAGCTTGCTAAAATGATTTTGTACAATAATTACTTTAGATTTGAAAGAAAATATTATTTATAGTTATCTGGAACTTCAATGGGGTCAGCCATGGCCCCAGTATATGCGAACACTTTCATGTTTTATTTTGAGACTCAACACATTCTAGAGAATCCAAGATGGTCAGACAAATTGCTGATGTGGAGACGTTACATAGATGATGTCTTTGCAATATGGAAAGGCACGAAAGAACAATTGGCAGAATTTTTGGAGCATTTGAACACTCGCAACAACCGCATCAAGTTCACTCTTGAGATTGGAACACCATCGGTACATTTTTTGGACACAAAGATCTATCCAGAAAATGGTAAATTGCAAACAACAACCTACAGAAAACCCACGGATGTTAATAATACCTTATTTTTTACAAGTCATCATCCGGAACATCTGAAAAGAAACTTACCTCTGAGTCAATTGCAAAGGATTAAACGCATTGTCTCTAACGAAGCAGGATACGAAGAAGCTGCAAAAGAGCAACTGACACGGTATGAACTAAGAGGTTTTCCACAACCAATATTGACAGAAGCCAAAGAAAGATGTCGCACACTAAAAAGGCCTGAACTCTTAACTAAAAAGAAAAAACATGATAAAGATAACCCTCCATTGATATATTTATCACAGTACTCTACAAGTAGTGCACAGATTAAGAGAGTGTTACACAAAAATTGGAAAATCACCAGGTTAGAACCACAACTTACTACTTTGTTCCCGAATCCAACGTTAATGCTTTATAACAGAGGGAGGAACCTACGGGACTCACTAGTCAAAGCGGAGAGAACAACTACAACACAACAAAGGCTATTAACAAAATCCAAGAAAGGGACATTTCCCTGTTTAAACTGCAGCCAATGCAATAATGTCCAGAAAGGTCAAACAATCAGACATCCTTACACAGGCCAAAAAATTAGTCTACAACACTATGCAACTTGTGAAAACAAATGTGTAGTATATGGATTAATTTGCCCCTGTGGCAAGTATTATGTTGGTCAAACATTGAGGCGAGTGAAAGATCGCATATCTGAACATAAGTCAAACATTAGAACTGGCAATATAAAATCACCAGTCACGAGACATTTTCAAGATCACCACCACACAATTTCTCAATTGAGATTTGTGGTCCTAGAGACCGTTATACGACCAGCGAGAGGAGGGAACTTACAACAGACATTGTCTCGCAGAGAGATGTTTTGGATACACAGGTTGGATGCCCTAGAACCTAGAGGCATGAATGAAGAGTACTCTTTGAATGTGTTTTTGTAAATAAATGAAAATATGTGAATATGTAAATATCAATATGCATAGACCATTACATACTTAGAACTGTTCCAAACTGGTGAAATGTGGATATATATACGAAGATCCTAGCAAGAATTATATTAGGACAATTTCAATTATGTTGTTTTGACTATGGGATAATTGAAAGAACACCTAAATGTAACGAATTAGCCCTCACAATGAGAGGCACTACGTTTCCCAGAATTCTGTGTAGTCACGCGATTCAGAACACGTGACTCATCTTAATTAAGCTACAAAGCAACATATTAAATTTCATGTAGTGAAATGAATAATATTACTTGACCATTTAACAGAATTGTTTCGAGTTGAAACTACGATTCCCATAACCCTGTGTAACCATGTGATTAACATCACATAACTACTTTAGGAACTACTAAGGCGACTACTGCGCGACATTTCATATAGAGAAACTACCATTCCCATAATCCGTGTAGACATGTGATCAACATCACATGACTACTTTAGGAACCATGCGCGAATGAATTGTTTTCCACTGACGGGAATTGGAAAGAAGCACCAACGGCTAGTGCACGCAAGAGCAGAGGTAAACTACGTTCATACGACATTCACAAGAAAGCGAATAACATCTAGAAATTATCACTGACTGACACATATTGTCATTCTTTAGAAAATCGAATACAAAAAGATAAGTGATTCCAGATACTTGGATAACGCAATGTTAAATCTAATGAAAGAACAGATACAGACACGAGAAGAACATTGACTGTACCAGATAAAGCACACCCGCGAATAGGTGAGTGAATAGAACAGTCGATTCACATAAATGGTTAGAATATGTTGAGCTTAACTCCTAGCATATAAGAGAAACATATATATTGAATTTATTTACCTCTATAGGACAAGATTTTGTATGCCCAAGCATCTGGATATTTGAATTCCCTCATTACATGCTGAATCATCATACAGGTACTTACAACATCTTACCTGACTAACAGTAGAACTTCCACTGAATTACACAATACTAATACTATTTATTAATATTATCCACAGATTCTCAGAGAATTGTGCCACATGATGATGTTTCCATTACCCCACAGTCAAATGATCTTTTTGAAGACACACAAGACATTTTAGTTGAAAAATGCAATTATGTCTATATTGAATGTAAAATAGGCAGCCATTGAATTGCAAAAATAATTTCTTGGTCAAAAAATTCCTTTGTCAAAAGAAACTTCCCAAAAACTTTTTTTTGGTTAAAGTATTCTCATTGAAATTATTCTGTGAAAGATATGATGTATTTCTCCTGAAGAAGAGAGGTTGGCTCTCGAAACGCGTAGAGCTCATGATTAATATAATTTGATACTATTGAGTGAATTGAACTCTCATTTGGATTCTTGATTAAAAACATTCTTGATTGTATGCATCCTTGAATATTTTTGAAAACAATTGTCACAACAAAAATTGGTTACCTAAAGACTAAATTGATTTGAATTACTGAAGCTATTTAAATATTGTTTGGAATTTTGATTTCCAATATCAATTGGTGTGCAGGGGACGGGAGTTCCTATTTAACGATAGGAACTTTGTTTGTTTCAATGTTATGGCTCATGGTCCCACCCATATTTGTGCTTGTAAAGTCACCAAAATGTTGCAAAATGTGTGGGTAAATGATAAAATCCCTAAGGAAGCCGAGCGCTTCGTTCAAAGGTGTATGATTTGTCTACAGCATAATGTGGGAAAGGGCACATCGACTACTAGGGGTAGTTTTGGTCCACCTTCTGTCCCTTTTGAGGTCATACACTTTGATTTCATCGAAATGGAGCGTTGCAACAACCTTAAATATGCATTAGTGGTTATCTGCGCCTTTAGCAAATGGGTTAAAGCCTATCCTTTTAAAGATGCCATAGCAATGACAACTGCAAAGACCATGCTGAAGGAATATTTTCCTAGGTTTGGTTTGCCGAGAGTCATCTGGTCGGACAATGGTCTACATTTTATCGCTGCTGTAATTCTGAAGATATGCGCGGGATTACAGATCAATAAACGGTTCCATTCAGCCAGACACGCACAGACTGCTGAACTAGTAGAAAGACACAACGGCATCATTAAGAACAAGCTCGCTAAGACGTGTGCCGGCATCAAACTAAAATGGCCGGACGCCTTACCGATCGTGTTATTGTCCATGAGGATGACCCCTCAAACTAAGACTGGGCTCTCTCCCTTTGAGGTGGTCATGGGTAGGCCAGCTAACATTGGGAACATACCGAAGCCCAGTTCTTTACGAGAGGTCGAGAATGTACTTCTTTCTGATTTCTGTGGCCAGTTGACTAGAAATCTGTATTTGATTTATCACCAGGTGCGAGAGGCTTTACCGGTAAAGTACGAGGGCCCCGGTCACAGCATACGGCCGTGAAACTGGGTCCTCACGAAGTCGTTTGAGCAATCGTATGGCCTCGCACCTCGTTGGCGGGGCCCATTTCAAGTCCTTCTGGTCACACAGACTGTGGTGCGAGTAGCAGGCAAGAAGCATTGGATCCATGCGTCCCACATCAAAAGAATTCCCTAACCTGTGCGACACGGTACAGAAGACACAGAACCCCTCACCAATGCTGTAACCAATGATCATGAAACAGCAACCAGCATCGAGAGTGTGGCGGAGACTCTCCCTGAGCCCGTGGGGCCTGGGGAAACAGCCACTTCATCTCCACACTCTCCAACAGTTCCATTTTCAAAATTTGTTCCAAAACTTGTGTCCGATCTCGCTTTGCATTTGCCGCTTCCATCGGGAAGTGACGGCACGTTGTTCACAGATCATTCAGTACCAGGGATCACAAGGTACGATCTGCGTCCGAGGAAGTAGACTTACTGCACGGTTCGGCTGTGCCATCCAGGGAAATCATCGAAGGGCTTGTCTCTTTGGCCCGATCTTTTGTACATAAGGGGATTCTGTTGGCTAGGGTTTGTGAAAGGACTAAGAAAACTCTTGGTCTGGAGATCGCCAGCAAATAACATTCGTGCAAACGTTTGAAGAAGCAATGCCTGCAACCGCTCCCACTCGTACAAAACAGATAAGAGACTGTGTGACCGACCAAAATAATGAACAATCGAATGCGTGGGCCCCAAAAACATATTGTTGTCTTGTGATAATGTTAATTGGTTTTACAATAGTCATTGCCTTAGGTTTCTGGTATCTGAAAGAAGTACATCCGCTTGAAAATGTGTTACCCACTGAAAATGTACCCACTGTTTCTACGCCTTTTGTGCATCTGCACACTCTATGTCCTAGAGACTCTCAGCACAGACAGAGCTATCATAACAACACTCTATTACTCATTATGAATGCTACACATGCCATTTTTAACAAGTCCCATTGTTGGGTCTTTTCACATTTACCGCAACAAGGGAATAAGGGGCTGGGTTGGTATATTCATCCTTTACCTTTGACAACTGCATGCTATGCTTCTCTAAGGGCACTATTCTTTGGCCGATGGAACAATAGCATCTCGGGGAACTTTGATGGAATGAACTTGAATGATTTTGAGAAACGTGTTCCAATGCCCCTGGGATGCTCACTCTTTGTGAATAGGAGCGAGCTTAATGTTGCCTCTCTTAGGCCTTCTGATAGACTGTCACGTCCTTTTCAATCTTTGATCTCTTTCAAGATGGCTCCTATAGGCAATAGGGATGCCACGCCTCCTTCCTACACTGTTAACCAAAGTCCAGGTACAGTTTCTTTCTGCATACAGAGGAATGGTACTCAGTGAATGGGTGATTTCAAGGGTTGCGCCAACGTTGCGAATTTGACTAGTGAGGACAGACCTTTGTATGTAGGCGAACCTGTCTACTTTGCTTGCGGTAATATAGCATTTCCATGGTTAACCAGTTATTGGCAGGGAACCTGTTATTTAGGGATTATGTTATCCGGGGTATTCATAGCTAGCACTGTAGAAATGTCAAAGGCTCTTCCGCGGCGGCACGAGAATGGCGATACTTCAGCACAAGTTCTGGGCAATGTAGCTAAATCCTTTGTGCCATTCTGGGGACAAATATTGAACTCAGAAGATATCAGGAGACTAGCGAGAGTACTGGAGAGGACCATCAACCGGACCACTGACATACTCTATAATATGACATTAGAACAGAAAGCGATAAGGTTAGTGGAACTTCAGAACCGTATGGCATTAGATGTCATCCTGGCTGAACGTGGTGGGGTATGTAAATTAGTGGGCTCTGCTTGCTGTGTTTTCGTACCAGATTCCTCCCCAACAATTTTCAGAGCAATACAAAATCTGCACGTCCTTAGTTCAGAAGTGCATGTTCCCGAGGGAAATTAGGATCTTAGCGCTTGGTTCTGGGACTTCTTGCGATCTTGGGGATGGAAGCTACGTTCGGTCTTGCTGATCATTTTAGATATTCTGCTGTTTTTCTTCTGTTGTATACAATGTCTTCCTGGTATGTGTTCGATGTTAGGATGATGTTGTGCACAAGCAATGGGTACATTAGGACACAAGGTATACGCCCCAGAGAAAATATCTAACCAATTTGTGATGAAGGAAATCTCAGTATCTGACCTCATGGCAATTGATATCTCTGATAGTGATTCAGGATGTATAGAAATTGAGACGTGGAGTTACTCGTAAAGTGACTAGAAGTAGATTAACGCTTGGCTTAGGCCAAAAGGAGGGTTTGTTAAACACAATATTGTGCCGCCTTTACTGTATATATTGGCCCAAGCCCAGTCGCTCTGCGAAGAAATCTGCGTTACAAAGTTCCAATCTTAGATCGATTTAGCAGCCATTTTAGGCCTGTCCGCCATTTTGACTTCTACTCGAAAGTAATTCTGTGTTCTAAAATGGTCGACAGTGTTTTCCGCTTGTAACTGAGCCACCCTGACCTTTGTACACAAGTTAATGTATAAACTGTCTGTTGGCCGAATGTTTGGGTTAAGCAAAGAGACCTTGTCCCATGCCTGACCTGTAGACAGAGGATTACCTGCGCCAACGAGTCCGATCCGTGGACATACATCAACTACAATGCTGTCTAAATACTGAACGTGGACACTAGCTGAACTACATTGTATAGGACATGTGTTAAGGCTTATTGTTAAATCCGAGATTACACTGTTGCCATTGGGACTTATTTAACATGCAAACTGAAGATGATCCACATGCATATAGTTGAACAAACTAGAAGTGAACTCGGCACGAACCCTAGACCAAGTATTATTAACCTGTAGGGGGGCTGGACATTATGATTGGAAATGTATAAAAAGCAGAACTGTTTAGATGCCCAGTACCTCTCACACCGAAAGGGCTGGTATTCGCTGTGATGTACTGAAGGCCAGATAGCTATCTGATACTTTGTTTCTTTGTAAACTGTACAGTTATAGAATAAAGATCTGTGAATCTTTATAAGCCTGTGTTTGGTGTGTTTCCTTTTGGGGTACTCAGCCTCGATATTTCCTTTTGCTTTTACAGCATTACCTAAGTGATTTTCTGTTCATTAGTGGGGCAGACAGAAAGAAGGAGTGCGGGGAGATGCTAAAGATGTTTCAGGATCTGATGGGAGAGTTGGGGGTGCCTTTGGCAGAAGACAAAACGGATGGACCGGCAGTGGTGTTAACTTTTTTAGGGATTGAATTGGACTCATTGGCCATGACCTCATGCTTGCCGCAAGACAAGGTGAGCAAACTGGTAGGATTGCTGGAGAAAGCGGTGGGGGCTCGGAAGATGACACTAGTGGAAATGCAGAGACTGGTGGGGTATTTAAGTTTTGCATGCACGGTGGTGGCCCCAGGGCGGACTTTTTGTAGAAACATGGCACGGTTCATGGTGGGAGCAAAGTGCCCACATCATCAGGTAAGGGTGTCAGGTGCAGTTCGGGAAGACTGTAGGGTTTGGCTGCGTTTTCTGGAGAGTTTTAACAAGGGTGTCCATGTGGCTGCAAGGGCATCTGGTGTCATGGGAAGTGCAGATATTTTCAGATGCAGCAGGTGCGGGGGGGTTTGGAGTGTTTTGGAGAGGAAAATGGTGTGCAGAGAAGTGGCCATTGCGTTGGTTGAAGGAAGGGAGGAGCATAGCATTTCTAGAATGTTTTCCTTTGTTAGTTGCGATGGAGTTGCGGGGGAAGGAGTTGCAGAAAAGGAAAATGAATTTCAACATTGACAACAAATGTTTGTTTCAAGGGATGTTGTCGGCAAGGGATCAGAGGGTGGTGAGATTGATGAGAGAGTTCGTTCTGCATTGCATGGAATGGAATGTGGTGTTTAGGGCAACACATGTGCCAGGGAAGGATAATGGCATTGCTGATGCATTATCTCATTTTCAATGGCAGAGATTTGGTGGATTGGCTCCAGGAGTGGAACAGGAGGGCAGCGGATTACGGAAGAGCTGTGGAAGATAGGAAGCTGAGAGCGCTTTCTTTGGTGGAGGGTTCGCTTGCCCCGGCATCTAGGGAGGCATAAAGGAGAGCATGGGAGGATTTCATACAAGGGGAGCTCGTAGTTGGAAGGGCAGGGGGGATACGGAAGAGCAGAGAAGGGATGATGTAACTAACTTCCTCTTGAGGTGCATGGATAAGGGTTGGTCAAAGGCAACTATAACGAGGAAGATGGGATCACTTTCTATGGTAAATGGTTTTGGGGATTTCAACCGAGCAGGGTAGAATTGGCGAGCAGGATGTTGGAAGGATGCGCGAGGGAGATTAAGAGGGAGAAGGACAAGAGGAGGCCGGTATCGGCGGATCTACTAGCCAGGTTGTGTCGGGCTGTTTGGGGGGGGGGTCTGCTGGTTGGCGTGGGAGGGAGAGTTGTTCGCGACTTGCTTTACATGGCTGTTCTTTGGGGCCTTTAGGGTTTCTGAGCTGGTGAGAGGAAAGAGTGGAGTAAGTGGACTGCGTTGGGAAGATGTTTATTTTACGGAGTCAGGGCTGGACATCAGGATTAAGAGGTCTAAGACGGATCAAAAAGGAAAGGGCTGTGGGGTTTTGCTGGGTTGGGGGAGTAAGGATGTGTGCCTGGTGAGGACAGGTTTGGCGTCGAAGGAGCTATCTTGGGGAAGGTCAGGTCTGGTTTTTCAGCATGAAGATGGGGCTGCAGTACTTGCAGCGCAAGTTTTGGGGGTGCTATGGAAGGTGTTGGTAGCGGTAGAGGAAAAGGCGGAGTTTGGAACTCATTCATTTAGGATGGGTGCGGCATCTGAAGGTAGTAGATTGGGCTTATTCGAAGATAAGGTGAAAAGCTTGGGACGGTGGAGGTCAGGGAAATACAAAGGGTATGTTAGGGACTTGGGTAAAGGGGCTGTTTGAAATTGGCTTTGGGGAATAGAGGAGTGTTGAATGTGGTGGGGTGGTTGTGATTGGAAAAGTGATACTGTACTTTCTTTTTCAGATGCTACGCGGAGGCCGGGGGAGATGCCGCAGATTTGGATTGTGGGCCACTCTATTGTTAAGTGGGTGGGGAAGGAGGCAGAGAAAAGAGTTTTTGGCAGGCAATTGGGTTGCAGCTATAAAGTGGCATTGGTAAGGTTGTCCGGTATACGGGGGCTTCGCTGGGATCAGCTGCTGCATATGTTGGCGGGGCTGAAGGAACGCTATGGGTCTCCAGAGGGGGTTATAATTCATGCAGGGGAAAATGACTTTGTAAGAGACACAGGTGTGGCTCTTCTTAGGAAAATGAAAATGGATTTGGTATGGGTCCGGGAAATGTGGCCCAGAGCACATGTAGTTTGGACTAAGCTGTTGCCATGGAGAGTTTGGAGGGGAGCGAGAAGTGAGGGAGCAATAGAGTGAGCAAGGAAGGGAATAAATAGAGAAATGGAACAATGTTGTGCCTCGGCAGCGGTGAATGTTTTAGAGCACAAAGAAATAGTTTATGAGGGTTTCAAGATTTTCAGGGCGGATGGCATTCACTTGTCAATTTACGGGAACAGTTATTAACTGGCGGATTTGGCCTTGCAGGTGGAAGAGTTAGAAAGGAGTTGGAAGTAGAAAGAAGTCGTAGTGGTGGGGCAGACAGAACACCTCGGCGGAGGGTTTTTCTTTTGCCGGGGGCATGGCCCCTTTAGATGAGGGGGGAGTGAAGCACAATGGGGGAAAAGCACGGGAAAGAATGGGGTGGTGCTGTTTGCACAAACGGCTACCCCAGGGGAACAGGTTTTGAAGATGGAGGGGCATGGCCCCGGGGAGAAAGCGGGACGCCTTGAGAAGATGGTAAGGAGGCGGTAGGGACCAAGGGATAGGTAGGAAGGAAGTGGATCTATTTAATTATTTATTTGTTGGAAGGAAATGAAAGTGTTGAATTATTAAATTGGTTAAGACATTTGTGTTAATCTGTAAGGCCAATGAGCCAGGTTAGCGGTTATTTGTGAGCTTTGGCCTGTCACATTAAAGCAACCTTTTCCGCTACCAGCGAGTCTGGGTGTTTTTGTGCAGTAAGCCAAAAAATGCCTATTCTTGTGGTCCGTGTTGGCACAAATGGATGAGGGCTTCCACAGGTATTAATGTAATCCCGTCTGGGTTTTGAAAGGGTTAGTGAAGGACTTACCTGCTTAGGTACTGCCCAGATCCCATTTATCTGACTGCGGATAAAGAATTTAGGCCAGGCGAGTATGCTTTGGAGGAAATTAATTTTTGTTTTAAAAACTTTTCAAGGAATTCTGCCAACTTGCAGTCATAATTTGAAAAAGAGGGAGAACCCACCTTTTTAACCCCCATTGTTTAATGAATGTGCACCTTCTGTAGGACTTGATGGAGGAGTTAATGCAAACCCAACCGCCCTCCCCCACACCCACTCTAATTCCACCTCTCCACTTCTAAATTTCGATTTTGTTACCAAAGGCCATTTTTTGTTTTTAATGGAGTTTTGCTCATGTTTGCTTTCATCTGTGTGTATTTTTACTTATACCTGCTCCCTTAAATATTTGGACATATAGGCAGTTTTATTATACAGGCATGTTGCAATTGGTCGCATTATGTCATGCTAAGTTAAATTGCTGTTTTCTCGGATTTGCAATGTCATGTTTCTTTGTACAAGGTCGATGCTAGCAGTGGTTATTAAGTAGCACTCCACAAACACACCCGAAACGTGTTAAACAATATAGTTAGCTGTATCCCAGGTTTATGAAGTTAGCAGTGCTTCGTTTATGCAGATTAACCCACAGAAGAAGCCAGCCTCAGGCCAAGAGGAATCCACCCTCCTGCCCCCTCACACCACGATTAACATCCCCATATAGCTCCTATCAGACCTCAAGAACTTCCATGCAGCCTACTCCAGGACCTTGTTCTGAGCAGTGACAGATCAAAGCCTACCCACATTTAGGAATCCCATAGTTTCTCACATCTTTTCTGTCTACAGAACCAGGTCCTTCAGGAACCTAGTGAATTAGCAGAAGATTGTGTGCACGTTCCTATCCGCTGGGCATCATTAAACAGACCTAGACTGTGCAGGAAGACCCCAAAGACTGTGCCTAGGTGCCAGACAGCCTATAGTTGTCCTTAGTGTTGTCTTTCATGGGAATGTCACCTTTGATTGAGGGAGTGTGCTGTGCTCCATTTTATAAACGTATGTAGCCCCCATTTTCTGACCCCAATCTGGGCCAGGGAGTGCCCCTTCTCTGCCAAGGTCAGGGACAGTCCCCAGGGCCAGCCAGATAGGGAGCAACGCTGCACCTGCATAATATAATTGCTGTTAACAGGAGATGGGCTAAGTCCTGAGTTCCTACCTTACGCCTCCATCAGACACAGGCACAAAAGGTGGATTTTGTAGGGCTTCCAACCGGGACCCCTCTTTATGTATAAAACACATTTAAACTTTTAAAAGTAACATTCCTAACTCATAGCTCCCTTTAAATACCTTTTGGCATGAGTTCTTCCTAAAACGGAATCTGCTTCCTCAGCCAACCCTTTCTTTGAAGGGGTCAAGGTAGCCCCGTAGGGTACAACCTGATGCAACATACCCCTTGCCTAATACCTGGTTCCACCAACTGATGCGTCAGGCCAGTGGGAGGTCTCTGTGGTTGATCCCACCCCATAGGCAGTCCCCTTCTACATACTATACATGTTACATATAATCTACATAAAAATGACTACTTAACATACCTGTAGAGAATAGTAATGTGCATAGCGCGAGCCGTCGCGTGAGCTTCTGCCTATTGTTATGATTCCAATGAGCGGAAGCCGCATGACGGCAGTGACAGTTATTGGAGGCAGCTGGTTGTGTGTACGCTCTGGCGGGCTCGCCATACAATGAACTAAATAAAGACATTCAAATTACCGCTTTGCGTCATTTTTACAATTGGTGACGAGGATTTTGAGGTGAGCCCGCGGCTGGAGAACAACGGCAGCAAGGCGCACGCATCTGCTGGTGTGCCCCGGCGCCTCCTCCCCCCTGAGTCGAAGAGGGGAACGCAGTTTGAGGCGCTGCCAGAGCCTGCTGTTGACTTCGCATGAGAGGAAGGTCCGGTGAAGTACAAGTGGGCGTGGCGAACACGTACGACCACAATCCCCTGCTGATATTATCCTTCCAGGTGAGGAGGGGCACGGGGTAAGACGGAGGAGTTTGCTTCAAGAGAGGGGCGATCCTTTGCTTCGAGGCAAGCCGTTCGACAAGGCTACAACGAATTCACGTTTCCTCGGCACGCCCACAGAATATAGAAAACAAGCCCAACTGCCCGTGATCTATGTAAATAAACACGCTCCAGCTGCAAATATAACGAAGAAACAAGCAAAATTGCTCACAGATTGGAAAAAAATCTCTTAGAGAATTAGGCTGCAAGTGACAGAGAACAGTGGTGAATTGTGAGAAGTGACAAAGACAAGTGTAACCAAATATGGGAAGTGCACAAGGGCAGTTCTAGCCAGATTAAGAGTGAAGGTGATTGAACTATTACTACAATAGTATCTGACATTAGAACAAGCAATCATGGCTGCAGCCAGTATGGCCCCACCTCCTCCTTTCTTGATGGAACCAGGTATCCCACCAATAAGATGGGACAGGTGGAAGAAGCTTTTTGACACCTATTTGGTAGCAATTGGTGGTGACAAATTTGTGGTGGCTAGAAAGGAAGCAATACTTCTACACAATCTGGGCACAGAGGGTCGCAGTGTTTATGATGGTTTGCCGCAACCTCCACAAGAAGGTCAAGGAGAAATGGACCAGTATGCGATAGCGGAGAAGAAACTGGAAATTAATTTTGAGGCGAAGAAAAACATAACATTTGAGAGACACATGTTTTTCCAGAGAATCCAGGACCCGACTGAACCAGTAGAGAATTTCATAGCAGCACTAAGATCTTTGAGCCACACGTGTGAATTTGGTCAATTGACAGATTCTCTAATTCGGGACCAGCTAGTACATTGTACCAACAACATGAAGATTCAAGAAAGGCTTCTGACCAAAGATGTGTCTCTAGAAATGGCAGTGGAGACTGCCAGGAGCATGGAACAGACGCATTGGTATATGTCCACAATGAAAGGGGACAAGCAAGAAGGAGAAGTGGCAGCTATGAGAGGAATTAGAAGATTGAATATGAGTAAGGAGGTCAAGTGCTATAAGTGTGGCAGCAATCGCCACATTTCGACGAGCGCATTTTGTCCGGCGAGAAACATTTCCTGCTTGAAATGCAAGAAGAGAGGACATTTCGCAAGAGTCTGTCAAGAAGCAGGTCAGGTGCAGAGCATTGAACCTGGAGGTAGAGTCCCAGAACAAGAAGATGGTGTAGGCATGATCTAGAACGTATAGGGCAGACATGTGTTAGAATTAGCAGAAGTCTACAATAAAGGAAATTCTCCAACAGATGTGTTTTTGATAAATGGAAGGGTTGTTACTTTAAAAGTAGATAGTTGCTCACCGTGGACTTTAGTATCCAAAAATACTTTTGAAATTGTTTACAAGGCAAGCTCACTGAACTGAGGCAACACAGCATTGAACCGTATGCTTATGGTAATGTAAAGATTGAGGTGTTGGGAAAGTTCCATGCAGCTATTAAGTACAAAGGAAGAAGTTGTGAATCAGAAGTGTATGCAACACAAGAAGGGTCTTCTCCTTTAGGTTGGAATAAGCAACGTAAACTAGGCATTCGTATTCAAGCAAGTGCAGAGGAGGCAATTACAGTAGCTGAAGTAAAGGACAAGTGGGAAACGGATTTCACAAAAGTGTTCCGGGAGGATTTAGGAATGCTTAGAGGATCTGAGCATGAAATACGACTGAAATCAGGAGCAATACCGAAGATACAAAGTGAGACCGATACCTCATAATTTGAAAGAGAAATTGAAATCAGAAATTGAAATCCTTCTGCAGAAAGGGATTATTGAACAGTGTGAGGGTTCAGAATGGCTGTCCCCTATAGTGATGGCCGCAAAACCCAATGGGCAAATAAGACTCTGTGTGAACATGAGAGACGTGAATAGGAACATACTTGTTGACAGACATCCATTGCCAATAATTGGGGAAGTTTTATCAACTCTCAGAGGCAGCAAAGTGTTTTCAGTGATCGACCTTTCTCAAGCGTATCACCAGATTCCATTGAAAGAGAACTGCCAACATCTAACTGTGTTTATAACACCCTTTGGTACTTTCAAGTATTGCAGAATGCCATTTGGGCTTGCCTCGGTGGCATCAGTATTTCAAAGAGTGATGGACACTGTATTAGAAGCGATAAAGAACATAATAGTGTTTCAGGATGATGTGGCTGAGCATGATGTGATTTTGACTGATGTATTGAGTAAACTGTCGGAAGCGGGTTTGACGGTGAGGAGAGATAAGTGCAAGATTGCAGTTGGGAGAGTGGAATATCTTGGACATGAAATTGATGAATCGGGTGTGAAACCAAAAAGAAGTTTAGTGGAGGCAGTGAAGAGTGCGCCAGTACCATCTGACAAGGATCAAGTAAGATCTTTTTTGGGTATTGCTGAATATTATCATAAATTTGTCAAAGATTTTGCTATAGTTTCAACTCCCATAAGGATGATACTCAGGAAAGGAACTAAGTTTGAGTGGTCTCCAGAGTGTGGTGCAGTGTTTGAAAACATTAAGAGTGCGATTAGTGAAGCTCCTTCAATTGGGAAGTTCGACCCATATGACAAGACAGTGTTGGTAGTGGATGCAAGTGTATTGGGCCTTGGAGCGACTTTGATACAATATGACAAGGATAAGAAAGAAAGGGTCATAGCATTTGCATCGAGGGCGTTGAAGAGAGCGGAGACTAAATACTCCGTTATCGAAAGAGAGGCCTTGGATATGTTTTGGGCCATCATGCACTTTAAATATTTTTTGTGGGGCAGACAGTTTGTGGTTAGGTCTGACCATAAACTGTTAGTACAACTATTTGAGAGTGGAAGGTGGGCTCTAGGATCACCCAGGATAAATTGGTGGGGCCTGGGTCTACACGCGTATAACTTTGAGGTGTGTTTTCTGCCTGGGAAGAAAAATGTAGTGGTGGACTGCCTATCTAGGCTGCCGATTGAGGACACTGAAGTTGAGATTGGTGATGGTGGAAGGGAGGAGTCAGTAGTAGAAGAAATAATGGAAGCAGTCAGTCAGGAAATGTGGTTGCAGAGTGAGCAATCTGATCAAGAAATTAAATTAGTCAAAGAATGGACGGTGAAGGGATGGCCCCAAAAGAGAACTTTGGAAAAGAATTTTGATGTGTGGTGGGAGCTCAAAGATGAATTAAATATTTTTGAAGATAAACTCAGGAGAGGGAGGTGTATTGTTCCTCCGGAGTCGGTCAGGTCAAGGCTACTAGAACTTGCTCATGAGGGTCACCCGGGTGAAGGAGCTATGAAAAGGAGACTTCGCCAGAATTATTGGTGGCCAGGGATTGATAAAATGATTGAGAAAAGGGTGAAAGATTATATGATTTGCCAGACTTGTGACAAGACTAAAGTTGTGCGTGAAACTCCCATGATCCCGAATCCCGTTCCCACTCAGCCCTGGTCCAAAGTTGCAGTGGATATCATGGGCCCAGTAAAGGGGATGGGAGGGGGTTTGAAGTTTTTATTTGTGCTAGTCGACTTTCATTCTAAATGGGTTGAATGGGAGGCGGTAAAGGAAGTTACAGGTAAAGAGTTGATAGCATTCTTAGAGAAGGTATTTTTTAAAGATGGGGTGCCAATGGAACTTGTTTCAGACAATGGGATTCAATTTGTGTCGGAATCTGTGCAGAAATTTCAAACCAGTTATGGTATAAGACACATCAAAACGGCGTTGTATCACCCAAGGGCGAACGGTCTTGTGGAGAGGGTAAATCGTTGGTTGAAGGAAGGTATCCAGCTAGCTATGAGAGGGGGGCAACCATGGAGAGAAGTCTTTAATTTGATGACGTGGAGTTACGTGACTACCCCACATTCGGTGACTGGAGTGTCACCTTTTGTGTCTCTGAAAAGTAGGGAACTGGGAACCAAATTGTGTCCGGGGTGGTTGGGGACTGCCAAAGTGGTTCGTGTGGATAGAGAGAAAATTATGAGATTCATAAAGGCTGGACAAGAAAAAAACACCGCTGGTTTCAATGCTTGGGGAAAGAGTGAAAGAACGTGAGTGGAAGGTGGGAGAGTATGTGTATGTAAAGAATCCCAGATTGGTGAATAAGTGTTGTGAAAGTAAATATTTGGGGCCAAAGAGGATATCAGTGGTCAAGAAGTCAGTGGTAATTTTGGAAGGAGGGCAAGTATGGTCAAAAGGAA
Source organism: Ambystoma mexicanum (assembly GCF_040938575.1). Taxonomy (NCBI): domain Eukaryota; kingdom Metazoa; phylum Chordata; class Amphibia; order Caudata; family Ambystomatidae; genus Ambystoma; species Ambystoma mexicanum. The sequence goes on from NC_090923.1 coordinate 929,943,663, forward strand.
AAATTGCGAAGGCATATGATATGAAAAAATATGTCCAAGATCCTGAGCAGCCAATTGAGAAATAAGGTGTGAAGGGAGATATGAGTGGTGTGAATAAATTTGGTACTACTTGTAGACTGAGGCTCAAACCTGCATGGATGAAGCGGAGAAGTCGGGTAGCAATAAAACACTGACACTGCCTTGATCATGCAACGGAGCCATATCATCAACAACAGAGACCAGTACACACTTGGTGCCGCTTCCAGGACGAAAACCAGATTGTCATGAATGAAAAAAAAAGAATCCTCAATATAAGAACTGAGAAGTGGACAGACTGAAGTTTCAAGCAGCTTCATGAGGAAAGGGAGACGGGAGATAGGACAAAAGTTGGACAAGACAAGAGGATCCAGAGAGGGCTTTTTCAAAAGTGGGATCACAAATGCTTGTTTTAGGGAAGCTGGGATCTGACCAGTATGAAATGGCATTTTGAAAGCTAGTGTGACCAAATGGGCAATTTGGGGCATGAAATCCTTCAACACGGAAAGAGGAATGGGGTCTGTGGGGGATGAAGATTTCATTTTAAGTAAATCCGATACAATTTCTTCAGAGGTAATACAGGAAATGCAGTAATGCAGTGCGCGAGTGGACAGAGAACAAGGAGGTAAGCACAGTCCGGGAGACCGTGGACCAAGATCCAGAGGAACAAATACTCTGTCGAATTGTGGCAATCTTTTCTGTGAAATAAAGTGAGAGTCAGAGAACGATTGTGAGGAATAGAGCAGATCAGAAGGAGTTGAGTATTAAAAAAACAAACAGCTCCAAAAAGTTCTTTAGGTCGATTGATGGAATTTTCCAGACACTGGGAAAAATAAGAGCACTTAGCCTCAAAAATAGCTTTATGATACGTAAGAGAAATATTGCAAGGCTGTCTTAGCAGCAGGGTCATAGTTTGAGTGCCATTTGCATTCGATTTGTCTATGTTGGAGAGGAAGAGCAGAAAGATGGTCAGTAAACTAGGGCTTGGAACCCTGAGCATTAGGTTTAGGGATTTTTAAAGGAGCCACCAAATCAGCAGTCGCAAGGAAAGCTTGAATGATGGCTTTAAGATCAGGGGCCGTTGAGCCAAAGCAGCAAGCTTCTAACTGATCAGAAATATCATCACAGGCTACAAAGCACCAACTCTGGTAAGGAGAAAGAGCAGGCTTGGAAATGACCTTAGTAGGAGTCAATTTCCAGGAAAAAGGAATTATTAAATGATCAAAACAAGAAAGAGGGAGTTCTGGATAGATAGCAACACAGGCTTTAGGAGCCAAGATAAGGCCCAAAGGATTACCCAATCGATGTGTGGAGCCAACATTCAGCTGAGAGAGAGCCAATTCATTCATAGCAGAGATACATCTCTGAGTCTTGTTGTCAGAGGGTCATTACATTTAAGATTAAAATCACCTGCAATCACCAGGTGGGTATGCTGAAGCTGTAAATCAGCAGTTAAATCCAGAAAAGAGTCACAGAAAGTGGGGTCAGAACGAGGTGGGCGATAAACAAGAAAAAAATGATTTGACAACGCGGGGGAAATAGTGAAACGGGCAAACAGTGCCTCCATATGAATAGTGTAGTTCAAGGTCAGCAAAGACAAGAATTTAAAATTATAGCAACCCCACCCCCAGTATGAGGGGGGGGGGTGTCACTCGACATGAAGAATGCTAAAGTTGGCAGGCAAAAGATGGACCACAGCAGGGCGAGGCGATTTACAAAGCCTAGTTTCAGTAACACAGGAAATCAGCGAGGCACTCACTTAATAAATTGTGGCAATTAGCAGCGTGAGCAACAAGTGAGCGAGCATTAAGAAGAAGACATTTTAGAGAGCCAAGGAAGGGGACAAAAGGGAGATACATCAGTGGCCTAGTAAAAGCCCGTAGTGAAAATTGCACAGAGGGTACCAACTGAAGAAGCAGCCTGGGCGAAAGAGAGCATGCAGAGTAATCAGCAGGGATTTCCCCAGGAAAAATGGCCAGCACTCCAGCCGCAGCACGGATCGGTGCTGACAGGCTTGTCTTTAGCACGCCTTAGGTGCACCCGCTGTGTGTGTCCGCTCGCCCCGGCACATAAGTGCTGGAAGTCACGAGGGGTGGGTAAAGACGCGGCATGTAATGGAAGTGGAAGAAAGACTTCCAATATTAAAATAAGAAAAACACTTAAATGCCCCAAACACAAATTATTCTGCACGTCCACTAGCCCTGGCACATAAGTGCTAGAGTTTACGAGGGGCGGGAGAAGACGCAACGTGAAATGGAAGTGGAAGAAAGACTTCCAAACTTCAAATAAATAAACACTTAAATGCACCAAACACAATTTATTAAGAATTCATACATATAACTCTGCAGAAGTTATGATAATCCACTGAGCTTTGATACTGCTACACCATGACCATTACCTGCAAGGACAAAGTAATTAGGTTTGTAGCAGAATGGCAGTTGAAACCACGGCTCTGAAGGTGACGAGGGGGAGAGCAGCGAGTGGAGGAGGCACCCCGATAACCGGGGCAGGGGCCTTACTCCTTTTCGCGCTCTTACCCCTCCCCCCCCGGGAGGAGGGCGAAAGAGCGAAGGAAAAGGGCGCCAAGAGCCCCCGAAAGCCCGCGAAGGGGAACAATGAAAGAGGGCGTGGCTTGGCGCTTAAGTACGACGGGCGCCCGGCTGGGGAGCACTTGCAGCTCATCCAGCAGCCGGGCGTCCGCCAAGAGAGGAGGATTTCGTTTCATTTCGTTGCGTTGGTGGGGAGAGAACTTCGTTGGAGCGACCATCGTTGAGCGGGAGCCTTCTTATCTGCAGGCGCGCGGTGCTTGGAGGCGGCTTCGACGGAGAGCGGAGGTCCCCGAGGCGTGCTTCCACCGAGACGGCAGCGCCTGGGAAAAAGCGGCGGCAGAAGCAGCGGCACCGACGAAGGTGGGCCGACATCCTGAGGCAGCGGAGAAGGTCCGGAAGAAGGCGGGGCCATCCATCGGGCCGAAAGCCAGCGGAGAGCGACGGAGAGCACCCGGCTGGAGAAGAGGGACGTTGCCTTCGGCGGCAGAAGGTGCAGAAGCAGGCGGGGCCATCCATCGGGCCGAAAGCCAGCGGAGAGCGACGGAGAGCACCCGGCTGGAGAAGAGGGACGTTGCCTTCGGCGGCAGAAGGTGCGGAAGCAGGCGGGGCCATCCATCGGGCCGAAAGCCAGCGGAGAGCGACGGAGAGCACCCAGCTGGAGAAGAGGGACGTTGCCTTCGGCGGCAGAAGGTGCGGAAGCAGGCGGGGCCATCCATCGGGCCGTAAGCCAGCAGAGAGCTGCACGCTCGCAGCCGGCGGGAGGCAGCGCGTCAGTCTCATAATCTGAAGGTCACGAGTTCGAGCCTCAAGGAGGGCACAAGTTTGCCAAGGCAGGCAACAGGAGCGCTAACCCCACAGCAGGGGGACATTCAAGTATTACGGCTCCCGGCGGCAGGGCATTTCAGGGGCAATATTAAGCAGTCACGTGCCCAATATTAAGCAATCCGTGGCCCAAACGAAAAGTACTTGGCCTGGCAAGGCAGGTGACTCGAGTTCTAATCCCACAGTAGGTGGGTCATTCATATTTGGCAAGGTCGGTGCTTAAAGGGAAAAGATGCAGATGCAAGGAAAAAGTCAAGAGGACCAGCAGAAAGAAGAGCTGGAGGCTTTTTTAATGATGGCAAGAAGAGCAGGGGACAAGTATGGCACCAACTGGATGCAGTTAATGGCAACACAGATGGGAGCTGAGGTGGCGGGGCGCAGCCAGAGGGCAGGGTCACCACTCTTGTTCCCACCTACACCCATTGATGAGGCATGGGTGGAAGTGCATTCGCAGGAAGAGAAAGAGCCGGACATCGAGGAGCTCGAGGACGAGGTTGAGCCGGTCACCAAAAGAAAACGAGTGATGACCAAGAAAGCGAGGGACAGCCAGCAGCAAGCGGCGGCAGCACAGAAAAGAAAAACCAACCCCAAGGGAAAGGGGAGGGCGCAGGAGGTTGAGGCCATCCCGGCACCTGTCCCTGCTGAGGCTCCAAGACCAGTGGGAGGTCCACGCAGCACACCTGTAGCCACACCGGCGGTAGCAGCGGAGGAGCCAACCACCTTGGAGATGGTGAAAGGTATGTTCAAAGAATGCATGGAAGCTTGGGTGACGGGTGCAAATTGTCAGTTGCCTGTTAATAAGAATGCTTTGAACATAGGGGGTAAAGGAATACAAAGGGAGAATGGGAACACGGAGCAACTTGGCTCGGGGACGAGTCAGCCAATGACAGGTGCAGGACAGCCAGTAGCGGGGGGGAACCCGGTGCAGATGGCGACACAGGGGGCAAACACCATTTACACGCCACAAATTGGGGGGACACCTTGGTGGGGGGCACAGGCCTCCGCACAGGTACAGGGGCAGGAACTGGCCAGTAGCAACACAATATACGGGAGGCCCATGCCAGGGTTTGCACCGGCCAGAGTGGCGATCAATGCATTGGCATGGCATATCCCGTTGGCATACAAAGAGAGAGTTTGGAGGAAGGAATTTATGGACATTATGGAATTATTGGGGATGGCCCCCTCGGGACAAGGCTTCAGCGAACCCACAGAGAGGGAAAGGGAGAAGAAGGAGAGGGAGAGGCCAAAGATAGAACTCAACATACATACTTGGTTGAGGGCGTTCAGGGTTTATGCCACGATCATGTTAGAAAAATTCCCACAAGATGGCGTGGCAATGATGGCTTATGAGCAGTATATTCACGAGCAATACTTGAAGCATGGGGGGGATACATGGAGCAACTACGACAAAGGTTTTAGACTTAAGATGCAGGTATGGCCGGGAATGACATGGGATGAAGTAGACGTGGGGGGCCGCATAGATACGAAATCAGTCCCAGACAGGCCAGTGGAGGAGAGCGTTGCAAGGGAAAAAACTGCGCATAGCAGGGGCAGGGGGTCATATGTGAAAGGGAGGGGGTCCTTTCGTGGGAACTCCTCTTGGACCAACCGGCCCAGTTACCAAGGGGAGTTGCCAGAATGTTGGTTGTTTGCCGAAGGGAGGTGCACGTATGGTAATGCGTGTAGGTTCAAACACACAAAGTCAGCAAGCACGGGGAGACACAGCCCCTACAGCCGAGAGGGCAAGGCAAGGGGCAGCGCGAAGGGCAAAGAGAAAAGCAAACATGAGTGAGACAGAGCTGCCCACACCCATACGCTTACAGGCCATGATTCCTTTTTTGAATGCATACAGCGAGAGGGGTGACGCAAAACTGTTATGGGAGGGTTTCAGGTGGGGATTTAAGATTCCCTTCCAGGGGCAGTTAGGAACTAAGGAGGCTTGCAATTTAAAATCAGCGCTAGCCATGCCTGAAATATTGGCGCAAAAAGTGGGGAAAGAGGTACAATTGGGGAGGGTGGCGGGCCCCTTCCGCACCCCCCCACTGGGAAACCTGGTGGTTTCACCATTGGGCTTGGTACCTAAAAAGGATAAGGGGCAGTACAGACTGATCCAACATTTGTCCTTCCCTGAAGGGGAGTCGGTGAACGATGGCATTTCAGGGGAAGACTGCAGGGTGCATTATGCAACATTTGAAGACGCAGTGGACTTGGTAAAGGCAGCGGGGGTGGGGGCCCTCATGGGGAAGGCGGATATTGAATCAGCCTTCCGGTTGCTACCAATCCACAAAGACAGCCATCATTTGCTGGGGTTCAAGGTGTTGCAGGATTACTTCTACGACAAATGTTTACCGATGGGGTGTGCAATTTCATGTGCGTATTTTGAAAGGTTTAGCAGATTCCTGGAATTTGCAGTCAGGCGTAGAAGCAAGGTTGGGGGGATGGTGCATTACCTTGATGATTTCATGTTTGTGGGGGGCCGAGGGACCCAGGATTGCAAGAACCTCATGGCGGTATTTCAGGGGTTAATGAAAGAATTTGGAGTACCTCTGGCAGAGGAAAAAACGATGGGTCCGGTGACATCACTTGTGTTTTTGGGGATTGAAATTGATTCTGTAGCGGGGGTGTGCAGGCTCCCGGTTGACAAGGTACGGAGGTTGAAGGAAGTGATTGCGGGATTGTTGGGCAAGGAGAAAGCCACTTTGAAAGAACTCCAGTCCTTAGCAGGCAGTTTGAATTTTGCAGGCAAAGTGATCCCTCCTGGTAAAGCATTCGCTAGAAGCATAGAGTTGAAGACAGTGGGCTTGAAGCACGCAGGCCAACACGTGCGCCTAGGGAGAGAAGTGAAGAAAGATCTAGAAATGTGGGGCACCTTCCTGGAGCATTTTAACGGGGTATTGTTGTGGAAGGAACCCCTGGGGAGGGGAGAGGGACCGAACCTGATTACCGATTCATCAGGGGCCCTAGGTTTTGGTGCAATCTTGGGCTCTAGGTGGTGCGGGCAGGCTTGGCCGGCTGAATGGCGGTCCAGGGAGATCACTAGGGACATTACGGTACTGGAGCTGTTCCCGATAGTGGTAGCATTCAAGCTCTGGCCAGGACAGATGCAAGACAAGAAGGTGCTAGTTTGGTCAGACAATCTGGCAGTGGTCCAGATTATTAACCAGGGAACAAGCAAGAACGAGAGAGCACTGGGGCTGCTCAGGGAATTGACTAGGTGCTTGCTGCAACTGAATGCGGAAGTCAGGGTACGTCATATACCTGGGGTTAAGAATGTGGCCGCTGATTCTCTTTCTCGTTTGCAGTGGGGAAAATTCCGGGAACACCATCCGGAGGCGAGCGCGAGGATGACACCCTTCCAGTCACAGTGGTGGGGACTGGTTGGGGAGATCTGAGCGCACTGATCAACACGGCTCTCGCACCAGGCACCATGCGGAGATACAAGGCTTGCTGGGAACGGTTCAGGGCCTTTCAGAGTAATATTCTGCCCGAGAGCGAAAAGGGCCGGCCGGTGCGCGCCTTTGTGGGCTGGTGCTGGAGCCAAGGACGGTCCAGGACGTGGGTGGCATATCACTTGGCGGCGATTGCTCAATTCTACAAATTAAGGGGCATGCCGGACCCCACGAGGGAGCATTATATTGTCATGGCAATGAAAGGTTGGGCTAAACAGGTATTGCCAAAGCCCGACGAGAGACGGCCCATAGATGTGGGGAAATTGCACAAACTGATCAGGAGCTTGGGGGTGGTGTGCATGGACGAGTACGAGACAAGATTGTTCACAGCACCCTTCTCTCTTGCATTTTTTGGGGCGTTGAGGGTAAGTGAGCTGGTGCCTGCCAACAAAAAGGGGAAAGGTTCGAGTTTCTTGAGGAGCTGTGATGTAAGGGTACAGGGGGAGCAGTTATGCTTATATCTGAGGAGGTCCAAGACCGATCAGACGGGAAAAGGCAGAATGATCACATTGGGGAGGGTGCAAGACAGCCCGGTCTGCCCAGTAGGATGCACGAACAGGTACCTGACCCACAGGTGCCTCACGGGGGAAGAGGCCCCCTTCCTGATGCACAACGATGGAACAGCGCTAAGCCTGTTTCAGTTCAAAAGGGTGTTGGACAGATCCTTGGGGGAGGCAGGGTTCCCCAGTGGGAGTTTCGGGACACACTCCTTTAGGATTGGGGCCGCCACAACCGCGGCAGGGATGGGCCTGGGTGCGGAAACAATCAAACAGATTGGGGGCTGGAGGTCAGACTGTTTTAAGCGGTATGTCAGGCCTGAAAAAATGCAAGACTAACAGTTCCTCCCTCCTGTCTCCCCGCAGTAGCACCAAGGCTGGGAAGGCGGCGGTCCGCCTGGGTGGTGGGCCATTCATTTGTGGCAAGGGCCAAAGGAAGCTGGTCAGCCAAACAGGAGGTGCTGACCGCCGGGGAGTACCGAGTGCAGTGGCATGGAGTGCCGGGCATGAAATGGGCACAGCTGCAAGGGCACATACGCAGTCTCCTGAGGCGCCATCAGAGGCCTGACGTATTGGTGGTACACCTCGGCGGCAATGATTTGGCTGAGTTGGGAAGAGGGATCTTGCTCAGAGAAATGATGTCATCATTGCAGGAACTGGCGGCGCAATTGGGGGACACGGAAATCATATGGTCTGAAATCATCTCGAGGCGCGAATGGAGGGGCGCCGAGAGTCAGGCAGCCGTGGAAAACTCAAGGAGGAAGTTGAACTGGGCCATGGCTAAGTTCTGCAAAGGGAGAGGCCTGCAACACATCAGGCACGGTCTGATCAATCTGAAAAACACGGAGTACTATCTAAAGGACGGTGTGCATTTGTCGGAGCAGGGAATGGAGTTGTTTTTCTGGAACATCTGCACAAAACTACTGGAGTTATAAGCTAGGAAAGGGGGGAGCCACGGTGGGCGATAACCCACCTTTGGCGTGGCGGGTTGTGGCAACCCAGGATAAGACTAAGACTCCGAATGAGCCATTGCTAAACCAGAAGGGGCTTCGCCCATTCTAGACAGCGCCTCCTGGGAGCCTAAACGGCGGGGGTGTCTGGCGGTAGCAATTGGGGCTCAACTTCCCCCCAACAAACGGCGCTCTCCCAGTCCGCAAAGACCTGCAGGGGCAGGCGGTTTCTCAGACTCGAAGGCCTTGGGGGAGTTATGCCTGCAATCGGTATGGAGAAAAAGGGGGAAGCAGGACAAGGAGCAGGCGCCACATCTATTGGATCAAAAGTTTAATATCTGTTTGCAGTGGTTTTTGTATATGTTAAAAATAAATCTGCGGCCTTGTTATGCCAAACAAAGGAAAACGTCTCATGCAGCACCTTACTAGAGGGGAAACGGAAGGGGCTGATATAATGAGTAAGGTTGGAGACAAATGGCATAACTATTGGACAAATGCCCAGGTTATGAAGGTGACGAGGGGGAGAGCAGCGAGTGGAGGAGGCACCCCGATAACCGGGGCAGGGGCCTTACTCCTTTTCGCGCTCTTACCCCTCCCCCCCCGGGAGGAGGGCGAAAGAGCGAAGGAAAAGGGCGCCAAGAGCCCCCGAAAGCCCGCGAAGGGGAACAATGAAAGAGGGCGTGGCTTGGCGCTTAAGTACGACGGGCGCCCGGCTGGGGAGCACTTGCAGCTCATCCAGCAGCCGGGCGTCCGCCAAGAGAGGAGGATTTCGTTTCCCACCCACCCACCCCTACAGCTATGGAGGAGCCTGGACGTCGTTGTCGCAGGATGGACAGGCGGGTTGTGGCAACCCAGGATAAGACTAAGACTCCAAATGAGCCATTGCTAAACCAGAAGGGGCTTCGCCCATTCTAGACAGCGCCTCCTGGGAGCCTAAACGGCGGGGGTGTCTGGCGGTAGCAATTGGGGCTCAACTTCCCCCCAACAAACGGCGCTCTCCCAGTCCGCAAAGACCTGCAGGGGCAGGCGGTTTCTCAGACTCGAAGGCCTTGGGGGAGTTATGCCTGCAATCGGTATGGAGAAAAAGGGGGAAGCAGGACAAGGAGCAGGCGCCACACCTATTGGATCAAAAGTTTAATATCTGTTTGCAGTGGTTTTTGTATATGTTAAAAATAAATCTGCGGCCTTGTTATGCCAAACAAAGGAAAACGTCTCATGCAGCACCTTACTAGAGGGGAAACGGAAGGGGCTGATATAATGAGTAAGGTTGGAGACAAATGGCATAACTATTGGACAAATGCCCAGGTTATAACAGTGACCTCCCATCCTGCACCCGTCACACATCCCAGCTGATGGGTGATGCTATGTATGTGTGCACAGGGGTTATGTGTGTCTTTCGGATACCAGTCTATTCTTGTTATTTAGTTTCTGCATGCCTCAAATGGGATGACGGGTGCCGGGCACAGACCTCTGTGCACATAGATAGTTGCAGATTGTGCCTTAACCCACTTAGCTAAGATATAGTGTTAAATTCACTGGTTGCACAGTACACCTATCTGCAACCGGTTCTCAATTCCCTGATCTATTCAATGCACAATGGAGCCTGTAACCGGCAGGTTACATACAGATGCATGCAGCACAGGTCCAATGACTCCAAGCAGGCCCCACTTTTCCCCTCACTCCTCCCCCTCGTTCCCTCACTCCCCAACAAACTTCTTTCACTCTGTTCCTCTCTTTCCCTGACTGCGCACATACCCCGTTTCAAATGCAATGCATTTGCCAAAAATGTTTTCATGTAATGTACTTGCGGTCAGTACCTTAAGTGGCACTGAAAATGAGTCGTGGCTCATCAAGGGGGCGTTTCCAAATGGTGGGGGGTCACCTCCTAGCTCATTAGGCCACACCCCCTTGACAAGACCCGATTTAATGAGATACAGACACCCCTGCCACGCAGCCCTTTATAGCAATCAGCACCCTCTCCCACGTGGGGAAGATGGTGCTGATCTCTGCATTTATTTTCGAATGGCTTGCCTGGCAGGGGACAGTGACTCGCCTTATCAGTCTTAATGGTGGCACAGCCCCTTGCCAGACATCATGCCGGGGAAGGGACAGCAGTACCATTAAGGCTGAAAAGGTGAGACCGCTGGAAGCCAAGGCATTTTTCCTAAAGCCTGAAGCTCCCGCAAATGAGTGGCAGCTTCAGGCTTTAGAAAAAAAAAGGCCTTGGCTTCCAGTGGCATCACCTTTTCTTCGATAATGGTGGTTCCAGCACAATGGCATCTCTTGATTGTAGGGGTGCATCGCAGGTGCCAGCGCCACCGGCTTAATATGGGTAAGTGGATTGGGTTTTTCACTCCACGTTTGCCTTTAAACTGCAAACCTAATGTACTTATTTTTAAGACAGAGCGCATACCGCGCCATCCAACCGTTTTTCCATTTGTGAGTTGTGCCTGCCCACCCACCCCTCAGCTCTCCCACCGCCCCTGATTGGCCATCTGCAGCCCAGGTGAATTTGCACAACGAGTGCCTAGCCCTCCATGAGAACAGCCAAACACATTTCACTCCAGCTGCCCATGGGTAAGTGGATTGGGGTTTTCACTCCACGTTTGCCTTTAAACTGGAAACCTAATGTAGTTATTTTTAAGATCCAGTGCATTCCGTGCCATCCACCCACTTTTCAATGTGTGTTTTGTTCCTGGCCTGCACACCTCCCAGCCAAGTCCGTGCCATGTGTCCCCCTTAGCCACTATTTATTATTTTGAATGTATTTTTTACTTTGCTTGCTCCCACTCTTTGTTTGCCTCCTGCACTCGTTTGCCATTCACAGCCCCTGCTTCCTGCTTGGTCGTCCTTTCCTGCCAACAGCCCACTCCCCTACCCCCATTGGTTGCTGTGACCCTCTTAGTAGGACCACCCAGGGTAGCCCTTGGCTAAGGACCCCGAGGCAAAGGACAGCTCCTGCAGAACCAGCTCCAGATCATGTTGGCATGTGTTAGTCTGTGAGGCCTGCAGCCGTCAACCAGCAGCCACTGACAAGGTAAGTGCAGTTCGGGCAGAGGATGTGGCCATTACTGCTGCCCAATAAACTGACCATCCCAAACCTATCTTATCCTATACTCTATTAGCATACAGTCTGATGCGTTCAGCCCACAATTAGTATAGTAATCTTATTTCACATTTAGCCTGATTGTGTTAGCTAGCCCTATCTCACATCTAGTTGTGTAGGAGGGGGGTACAGCCACTACTGTACTCCACTAACTACCATACCTGTCTCATTGCCTAATATCCTACTCACACAGCCACTCTGCCCACCTATGCGTATCAGCCATACTCAGCATTGGCCACGTTTGTATAGTGTGGGCATTTTTAAACTAGACTCAATGTCTATGGTGGCCATACTTGGCATCAAGCCAAACATGTTAATCAGCCACAGTCTGCATTATTTGGGCAGTTATGGATGGCGTAGAATTGTGAAGATTAACATGTATCACAGCTAGATAAAATTGTGATAGAATTGTGAAGATTAACATTGGTTTCATTTAGATAAAATTGTGAAGATTAACATGCGTCACATCTAGAAAAGAATTGTGAAGATTAAAATCCATCACATCTAGACAGAATTGTGAAGAATGTCATGCGTCCCATCTAGATAAAATTGTGATAAAATAATGAAGATTAGCATGTGTCACATCTAGATAGAATTGTTTAGTTTAGCATGCGTCACATCTAGAGAGAATTGTTTAGTTTAGCATGCGTCACATCTAGAGAGAATTGTGAAGATTAGCATGTGTCCATTCTAGAAAGAAATGTGAAGATTAACATGCATCACATCTAGATAGAATTGTAAGTGTTAGCATGAGTCACTCCCAGATAGAATTGTGGAAATCAGCATGCACCACATTTAGATAGGGATGCCACTAACCAACCCTACTAAAACCTCACCCCTCTGCATACACCTCTCAAACTCTAGCCAAAAACAACCCTACCTCTAAAGCACAACAAACCGCACACACTTCACTACACCGCAACAACAAAACAAACCACACATAGGGCCTCATTCCAACTTGGGCGGTAAGAGACAATGGTCACAGGTACCGCTCAATTCCGAGGTCCCTTAGTGGGAGCCGCAAAGGACGTGTGATCTGACCACACGTTCTTTATGGGTCCTGCTAAGGGACCAGGGCGCTAATAACGGGCCTGTTATTAGCAGGCCCGTAATTAGCGCCTTCCCCATTCCCATTGAGCCCTATAGGGGCTCAAATGGGAATGGAGAATGGTTAGTTGAATGGGGACATACCGGTTCCGCACAGGTCGGAATGTCCCGGTAAATCCCCATTCAACCAGTCCGTACACGGACCCGGTATTGGAGGCAGCCATGGCGCAAATAGCGCCATGGCTACCTCCAATCTCGGAATGAGGCCCCTAGACTCACACAACAGCATACTAAGGCTACCAACCGAAAAACACACCTAAGCTGAGTGAACGGTGTAAACCAAACTGAAGCAGCCAACAACACATCACAGCTCTCTTGTGCTTTTTACCGCTCATTCCTACTAACTTACCCTACCCTCTTGCTTTTCAGATCCTCCAGGGGACCACTGTGGTGGTGATAGTGTGTGGTATAAATATCCTTTAACATAACTTAACCATTATGGATTAAAGGCAGTTTTTACTGAAGCCTGTAGCTCTCGCACATGACCGAGAGCTTCAGGCTTTGCAAAAAAGCCTTGTCCTATAGGAGCCAGAGCTGCCAGGGGACATTAGTGAGCCCCAGCAGGGCTCCGCCTAAGAACGATATTTTCAGGGCCTGCGGGGGAGGGGGGATCGACCTTAGCTAGCCCAGGCCCACTTAAAGCCCTGCTGACGTATTCACAGTGGTAGTTCTCGAAGCAGTGGAGTTTTAAGCCCTATGAATAACAAAAAACAGCACAAACAAAATACCCAGCAGTCTAATGAGTGCGGCTGCTGTGTTTTTTCCTGTTTCGGCGAGGCTATTTCGGTTAAAATGCCATTAAACTGACAATATGTACCGAGCACGCAAGCCCACAAAGCAAGCAAGCGCATTCTTTACATCACACAGAGGAATAGAAACTCACAAAGGCCCGGCTCCTGGGACTCCAAAAGCGCACGGAGAACGAGCGCCCACTGCTAAAAGTGCCGCGTGGGTGAAAATCAGCTGGTGACTCACGGATGCTTTTTCTCAAAAAAGCAGCCGCAAAGCGATGCGAAGCGCGCCCTGGACCCACGAAAAGAAACATGTTCACGGGAAGACGGCCAAATAAGCACAAGCGCCGATCGCTGCGAGGCGAGGCGACAAATTGCGGCTCGGGCGCTTTCAGTCACGTCCTGATTTGACGATTAATGAGCACAAAACATAACGGCATTGCACGATGTTTGCTAAAAGTAGCCTCTGTAGTACTCACACATTCTGTCTACCTTCTGGCTATGCCACCCCAATTGCGTAGCCAAAATGCAAAAGAGCACTTAATATCACCTTGCAACATGCACAGAAATAGGGGGGCTCTTCACCTCGAGACCGCAACAGCTACATCTACCCCGTGTTTTCAGGATATCCGCTGAAAATGCACTGGAATGCATGAATATAAATGGCCAATATTTACTTAGTGTCCATCTTAAAAACCGGGTGCACATTACAGAAACTTTGCACCGGTGCAAGTGCAAGTTTGCACGGTGTTAGCACTAGGGCAAAGTTTGCCCTGTTTTAAAAAACACTGTGACATTTTACAAAACCTTTTCACAGTGACGTTTGGAATGTAATAAGCGCCAGGGCAAAAAGTGTCCTCGTGCAAAAAGATACATTTTTAACACATTTTTGCACCAGGGCAAAGTTTGCCCTAGTGTTAATGCGGATTGTTATTAGCACGGGGGCAAAGTTTGCCCAGGAACAACAACGCATTGAAAATGTATGTTTTTTGCGCTCAGGCAATTTTTGTCCTGATGCTTATAACATGCCCAACTGCACATAACATGCCCAACTGCACATAACATGCCCAACTGCACATGCCACATCGCAAAGGTTTTCTACTACATCCCATCGTTTTTAAAAATAAGGCAAACTTTGCCCTAGTGCTAAAACCGTGCAAATTTGCCCTTGCACCAGTGCAACATTTCTGTAATCTGGTCAGGTGTGGTTTTTGCGCGTCTTGATGAGGTGCGCACCATTGCTTGCCGAATGTTTGGGGCAGCACCTGGGTTCTCTAGGTGGGGCACCACAGAATTGTCATTACATGGAACCACTGTAAAACACCTCTGAAGAATTCCTAACTGGCGGGTCAAAGGCGGGAAATGTCCTTTTTGAAAATATTCACTTAGAATTAAAAGAGCGAATGCACTTAAACCCTCCCTCCCACGCGCCCCCCATTTAAATACATATGGCCTAGTTCCAAAATAATCCAGTAGCTGGAGAAAATGCATAGACCTCTGAAATGTGTATGTTCAAAATTCTTTCCACCAGCCACCGTTGCCTGTCTAACAAGGCGCCATCATACCTTGCCCGGAGGTTCACCAGGCACGCCTCAGCCAGATCCTTACGTTCCATCCCCATCCACAGCCTAATAGAGCTGGTGGCGCCAGCCTCCTGGACCGTGCTGTCACCCCATGGAATAGCCTTCCCCTTCCCTTGCGTGGCGAGAATATGAGGGTACAGAGAACTTGCATGGGATGGGGTGGGATATGAAAAAGAAACCAAGGCATAAGAGATAGCAAGATTAGATGGATATGGTCAGGACCATTGTGGACAGGGAGAACCAGAAGGAGTAGCAAAGGAGATCAGGCGTTGGGAGGATGGGCCTGGTAAGCGCATGAGGGCTCAGATAGCCTTCAAAAGGCAACAAAACAAAATGGAGAATGAGAGAAAGAAAAAATAGAATGTCAGTTTCACAGGTCAGTGGGGCATGAGGCCAGGCGGTCCTGATATTCACAAAGGAAAATCTGGACCTCATACTTAGATGTATTTACCAGTAGGGCAGTGCAGGGGAAGTGTCCCTCCATCTCTACTACTCCAGCCTACACATGCTGTTGGCAGGATTTGGCCTCTCTGTGGTTATGATTTTCACCCGCAGTGGTTATGCCCCTCCCCGCTTTACACAGACTATACCTCTAATAAAAGTTCTTTAACTATTCCTCTGAGGTCAACTCCCCAAATCAATGTTCTTTCATGTTGCTTTACAGGCCCCCACCTCAACTTCTTGCATCCCACCCTGTGCAGGCTCACGGGGTTCCTGTTACTAAACTGACGTATGGCAGAATGCTCAGTTCAATACACACTACCATTGGTGTCATTGCATAGGATTGAAAGTTCACTAAAAGCTAAAATCCCTTATTACGAGTCTGCCGGTAGCCCGCCGGTAATTCCGACGGGAATAACGGAAACTGCTCCTACCGTTACTGGTTCCTGATATCCCGGTATTACCAGGATATTCCAGGTGCCAGCAACGGAAATGTCCAAAATGACTGATTATAAATGACTGAATGCATGATTTGGTCGAATTTCGGCCGTTCGAAAATTCCGAACGGCTGAAAAGTTTGACTAGATAATGCATTCACTGCTGGGGACTGCGGGGGTGTCCCCCGCACCCGTGCTCACTATATTGTGAACAGGATTTGCAGGGTGTCCCCCGCAGCCATCCCAAAAAAACAAAAGTAAAGGTCCCTGCAGCGCTGGTTCCCGATCACGGAAGCGAAAAGCAACAGACGTCGCAGGTACACTGCGAGTCAGCGGCCGCAAGGTAAGTAGTGGTGTGGGGGTGTGGTGGGGGTGTGGGTGGGAGCCCGGGACAAGTTGGAAATGTTCAGGGGAGAAAAGACTGAATGTTATTTCAGAAAAATAACCTTCAGTCTTTTCTTCCTGGAACATTTGGATCTCAGACCTTCAACCCCGATCCGCCAGCAACAGCGAAAAATCCCCATTCCATGGAGTGCAGGGTGCCAGTGCCACAGAACTCCATGGAGGGGATTGAGACAATTACCGGCACCAGTAACACCAGTGGCAGTAACTGCAGCATTCTTTTGCCAGTGGCGGCCTGATTTACCAGCAGGTCAGGCCTGTAGGTAAATATGTGACCCCCACCGGCAAACTTGTGTTTCCCCGGGACGGTAGAAATGTCGGTGCCGGAATTACCAGCAATTTTACTTGCATTTTTACTGTACCAGCGAAACTGTAATGAGGCCCGATTTGCCTTAGAGTGACAAACCGATGTTTCAAGTGAAATTACCTTTTGATTATGTCATTTTATGTTAAGCTTTTTCCTAAACTCACCAAAGCTAGAAAGTGAACTTATGCTTCTACCTTTATTCTTGGGTGAAAAAATGTAAAACATGGTTTTGGGGAGTGACGGGACAAATTGGTTGTGACTGGGCAGTGTTCAGGTCATAACAGTATTTATTTAAAGAAATACTCTATGTCTCAATTTGTATAAGAACATTGTTTTGTTTATTTGCAAGCTTTCATTTATGCAAAGTCTTTCTTTGAAGCAAACTAAACATACAAATCAAGGTTAATATGTGACCATATTGTTGTGTCATATCACTTAATGTCTACTAAATAATGATTTGTGAATGCAATATATATTTCTGTTTTCTCTCGTCCATTATTGCTCCTTACTTATCCTCTTGCCCTACATCCCTGCACACCCACTAAGTTGGGGTGTGCAACCTGTGGCTCTCCAGAGGTTTTTGACTTCAACGTCCATGATTACTGTAATTTATTTTCCAAACCTCCGTAGAGCCAAAGGTTGCAGACCCCCAATGATTCATTTTACAAACTCTGTCCTATGTACATACTTTTTTAGAAGTCAAATGTTAATTTACCACTAATTGCCTCAAGCATTAGTTGGGCCAGACCGTTACATTTTTATCAATGCTACTGACCCAATGTACTTTCAAGATGTATAGGTTTATCTTAGAGGTGGACCATAACTGATAACCTCTTCAAAAAATATTGAACTGACCACAAATCGCCTTGAACTAGTCAATATTTCTCCAAAATTGGGAAAATATAGGAAAATGTTCAGGATGAAAAATGCATTATGAAATAGAGTGATTATGTAAAATAATCACTAGAGAGAGTCAGGGGTAATGTATTTGGAGTTTTTGCGTCCTCTTATTTCTTACCAAACTATTACAGATTCTTAATTTCAGTAAATATTGCTGCAGACTATGAACTAAATCAGGGATCTTTACCTATCAAGATTGACTCACAAAGAAGTCTTATGACAAGTTTGTGCGCAAAAATGCATTACAAATTAGAATACAAAATTCATCTTTGTAGAGTTTAGAAAAATAATTTAATTGTACTACATCCAGGAGACAAAAGATGTCCTCCCATTACAAACAACTATAACAACAATAGCTATGGCAATGCAGTCAATAATGACAAGAACTATTTTTTCCATAAGCTATCTTTATTTTCCAAAGCCGATATGATGAAAGACAAAATATTTTATAATTAAAAGTGGCCGAGACATACTTCACACTAATTGAATTATGTGTAGTTTAATCGAAATATGTGCTTTTCCAGGGCCTTACACTAACATGTCATTAAAATAAGTGCTGTTATACTAAAGAAAACATTGAAATAACAAAAGAAAAAGACCAATAAACCATTACAATAAATATTTCTATATAGCAATTTTTACTTTTTATAAAATTATTGAATTTTTTCCATATCAAAAAATGAAAACAAGAATCTGGCAATTAACTCTTACATTTTTGTCCCAAAATAAAAGTTATTAACTGACAGTATATTGCCATATAAATAACACCAATAAAATAATTTGAGTAGAAATTGGTGTACAGAAATATTTATTTTACAGGACTTTTTTTAAATGTGGTCTAATCGACTGTTCTTCTTTTCTTGTTTTATTCCAATTTTTGAGTTGATGTAACAGTACTTAATGATAATTTTTTGACATGTTAGTAAATAGCCCTGTAAAAACTCAAGCCTCGATTAAAATAGATAAAATGCCAGTAGTGTGAAACACGGGGCGGCCCACATTTGATCCTATGATAGTTTGTCTTTAATCCGATTGCTCTGAAAATGTAAACTTGATGGTGAAAACATGTGTGTTTGTTGTTAATGACTGCATTTGCAATAGAAATATTTTTCAAAGATGTTTGTAAGGGGGTGCTCCAATTTATCCCCTGGAGGTATCACATTTAACTTAACTTTGTGAACACTACACAGATGAATTTTCGAGCTTCATTTGCAAATAGTTACCAATTAAATGTACCTATACTAAAAGTAATATGTTTTTGAGCACCTATGTATCATAAGAATTGTTTGTGAGTAGTTATGTAATATAATGAATACTTTGTTTCTATCACCGTGCACCTGAACTCATTGTTTAAATGTTGGTCTGTCTTCACACTAACACCCTAATTCTTTATGTTGCATATTAAGAGTAAATCTAAACAAATAATGCTGTACATATTTCCTCGTTCTCATTATGATCCAATGCTGTGTGAAGATGTGCTTCACCAATGTACAATCAGTGTGTGGGAACTCTGCATGGGGCTTCTACACTGGTGCGAGGAATCCTCTTCCCGCAGAGGATCCAATGTGCATGCCCCGCCAAACTTCTTGATTTCCAGAGATTGTGCCTCCTTTTCCTGTGAAAACAAAATCCAGGTCCAATCCATAAAAAGTCAGTGCACAATTACGGTTGCCATTTTTGCACTGGTGGTGGTCATTGCTGAAATCCCTCGTGCACATGTATGCCTGTGGAGATCACATTGTGATCACTGCATGCATGTGGTAAAAGCCACCGCAACTCAGGTGTTTCCTGGTTTCTGTAACTTTCACTGCGTGCATGCAATGATGCAATTAAGCTATCCCTGTCATTCACAGAGATGTGGGTTGGAATTCTGGGGAAGAGACACCTGTGTGGACACACAATCAGTGTGATCATTTCCTGTGCTTAAAACACAAGCCTTACAATGACAGCATCTCCCCAACAGCCATCACACCTCTGTTCCTCTGTAAGCCCTGCATTTCTACTCATACTGCAGCAACCGATTTATATACTAAGTATCAGAGAGAAAAGAAAGATATTCATTTGAGCACCAGCAGTAACAAAAGAACAGGACCATTAGGTAGATGTTGTCTAGTGGAAATGCCACATGACCTTCTGCGACACCGGAAAGGATTATGGGACTGGTAGTTATAGGGAAAACATGTGCTTGTTTTCTTTTTTCTTGTGTGCACAATTTTCTTACTGCCAAGTGAATGAAGAAAAGATTATACATATAATCCTTGCCTACGTGAGATTAAAAGATTACCTTTTCTACTTGAAATTACTAGGAGGCACTAACATCAAGCTTTAGCAAAAAATATCTTCAACCGGGCCGTGAAAAATGTTTAGGAGGAAGAATGTCTGATATAAAAGGTTTCATTTAAGAAAAGCCTTGCTGCTTTGAAGATTGGATTACGAGCTTGCTGTAGATCTATCTTCCAGGTTTACAGCAGAAGCTGGTCGGGTTCTTGATTTTTTTCACCCCAATTTCAGCAAATGGGCAATCTAGTGTCTTTGTGGCTCTCTAAGCCACAATGAGTAGGCTACACATGTGCATGCAATGTATTTGCATACAATGCCACATTGCTGATGCATGTGTGTGTGGGGGGGGAGGGGGTCTGTGGTTTGTGTGTGTTTCATGAATTTTCCAAAGGGATCATGGTGTGCTCCATGTCTTCTAAAATGCCTTCTATGAGCTCCCCATATTACCGCCTTCTCCACCATTGCCCCTTGCTAAAGAAAGTATGTCAAGAGCAGTGCACCTAGAAATAAAGATTTTTGCATGAAGCATTGGGACCTAAGGTCTCCAATGGTAACTCCAGACATCACTGGTTGCTGTTCTATTTCCAACAGTGTTGTCCCACTTGCATGACAACTAATATTGCCATTAATGTGCTGCCGGTTCTTGCCCACCCAGTTGCTTGGGGAAAGGATGCCAGGGCAGGTGCAGTTCCATGGGTTGTCAGACAGATTTGCAAAGCGTAGGTTAATCAGGGGTTCCAGAATCCCGTTGGGGAGGCAGTGGAGCTTGTTTGAACTAAGAGACAAGGTCTTGAGTTGTTCCAGCCTCAGAAAGACCCCAGGCGACAGGGTGGCTAGTTGGTTGTTGTCCAAGTAAAGCTCTTTCAAGCTGTTCTGTGACAGGAATATATTGTCTGGCAGGTGAGTGAGTGCATTGTGTTGAATGGACATCTTGGCCACATTCCTGATGCCTGTGAATACAGTGGAGGGCAAGGAGGAGATGTGGTTGAAGCCCAGCTCCAGATATCGAAGGCTTTGCAAGTGAGTGAAGGTATTTTCTTCTAACGAGGCGAGTTTGTTGTTGTGTATGTGAAGCTCCTTCAGATTCTTCAGATCCTGAAAAATCTCTTTTAGGAGGTACATTATTTGGTTGTCATTTAATCGCAGTTCCATCAGGTTTTGAAGGTTCTGGAAGATGCTCTGTGGTAGACTTTCCAGGTGATTGTGATCCAGGTAGAGGATGCGTAGCTCAGCCAGCTGGTGAAACGCATACTCAGAGACATTGTTAATCTGGTTCTCTTCCAGGTGAAGAATCCTAAGTTTTCCCAAGAAGGAGAAAATGGTGGACTCTAATGACACCAAGTGGTTGTTGTTGATATACAGATCTCTAAGTTTCCGGAGGTTTCTGAAGATCCCTGGTTCTAGCGTGGAGAGGTCATTGCTGCTCAGTTGCAGCTCTTTTAGTTCCACTTGGCCAAGGAAGAGTTGACTACTTAGGTAGGGTAAGTTGTTATGAGCCAATCTTAACTCCTTGAGTTTCCTCAGGCTGTGAAAAGTCTGTTCAGGTAATTCCTGCAAGTTGTTATTGCAAAGGTTAAGTCTAAGGAGGCTGTCTAGAGTCAGAAAGGCTTCCTGAGGAAGGGTTATTAGCCAATTGAAGCTGATATCCAAGTGCTCCAGAGTGGCTAGACCTTTGAGGGCATCGTTGGAGACTAGACTAATGAGGTTATGACTGATGTCCAAGGTTTGAAGAGATGAGAGTCTGGAAAAGGTGAAATCCGGGAGAGATGTCATCTTGTTGGTATGTAAAATGAGCTGTTTTAGGTGTGGAAGTTCAACCAGTGCTTGCGAAGGGAAGCAGGTGAAATTATTATAGCTCAAATCCAGTGAGGAGAGCTGAGTTGTGCTTGAGAAACAGTCATTGGGCAAAGTTGAAAGATTGTTGTGCTGGAGGTGAATCTTCTTCAGCTCTTTCAAGTGTCTGAATACCCCTGGTTCAATCTCTGAGAGCTCGTTGCTATTGATGTAAAGAGTGTCCAATTTTTCCAGTCCATCCATTGCACCCAGAGAAAGAACCTTGATATAATTTGCAGTAAGAAGAAGAATTTTCAATTGCTTCAGTCCGCAGAATGTGCATTGATGCACAGCAGATATCTTGTTGCCACTCAAGTCTAGGACTTTACTGCTCTCTAGAGTTCTGAACTGGCTTACCTGTAGGCTACTAATTTGATTTCCTCCAAGATTAAGCTCCTGCAGCTGTTTGGCATCCACAAAGGCATCCAACGGCACTGCATGCAGCAGGTTGTTGCTGAGATCGAGGACCTGCAGATGTTCCAAAGCTGAGTTGCTGTTGTCTGAAGATGTCGACTTGAAATCATCTCTGTGGATTGTGGTGATGTTGTTATTCTGGAGGTACAGAGAAAGAACACCATCTGGTAAAGGCCTTGGCAGTGTCTGCAGCTGTTCACCACTGCACCAGACGGTGCTGCTGGCTTCACACTGGCATTGCTTCGGACATTCACCTTTCAGCACTAGTACTCTTATTAAGATCATGAGAAGGAGACATTGGTTCATGAATTGAGACTTCATTTCCTTTTTTCGCAATAAGATGTGCCCTTAAGTGTAAAAATATAAAGGCATAATATTAGTGCTAGTGGCCGATCACACGGTGCTTTTCAATCATGCAAAAGGATTCCATGTCTTTACAGTATGCTTTTCCAACATTATCCATCTGCATCACTGCATTTGTGTTGTGTTTTTTAAACGGCTGGCAAACCCCCAAGTTCTCTGTTTTACCATACAACTTACTCCCTTTCTGCTTACTATGCCCGTATCAATTTTTACACCTATTTTGCTTGTCCTTTAAAAACAAGCAAAACCAATTTAAATGTGCATTTGCATCTCATTTTTATATGGGACTAGCCCTCCACCCCCTAGGCACCTCCACCTTTTTTTACTATATCCCTTACCCTATTTACATCAAGTTTTCTTGTTCCCTGACAAAATATTGGGCATGCCCCTCTACCCAAATCGCTCTTTTTCTTTTTACTATACCCCCTAAAGACTGGCAGAGGATTATCTGTACTTCTGCCCACTACGTAGTTGGGGTAGAGGCACAGAGCACCCCAGCCAATGATCTCTAATGGTAGCTATGGACGAGCAACCAAGGCTCAGACTCAAGGGAGGGGATATAGACTGGTTCTTATGTACAGTGGATCCCCAAACTCCCAAAATGAATGTCCACACACTATGTTAGGTGACAAAACAGTGAACTGGAGTTTCCAGCCCTTTAAGATGAGGTAGCACTACCATTGAGATGGATGGTGGATGCAGAAATTATTCAAACATCAATACTAGAAACGACTCAGGTAGTTGGCAAAAGGATAACTGTTTTAATATCAATTATCTAAAACAGGGAGTACAACGGACATCAGCAGACGTCCCTCATCACAACCTCAATGCATTTCATAAAAAAGCTTGTTTATATATCAAAAACACGTCATAGGTGACGTTAACCCACATACTACTAACGTCATACTATGTGGCATGCTACAAAAACCTTGTGGCAAGTGTGATAGGGTCTAAGAAAACATCTAAGTATATAATCTATACTTATCTAGGGCAGTGGAATAATGTGATTCAATTTTTAATATCAGGTGGGGCAACTAAGCCCTCCCTTCAAACAGGTCACTGTGAACATCACCAAATATGCAAAGTTCCATTGATTAAATAACTATAGGACCCTTGATCGTGCGGTCCCCTATCATTGATTGGCTTCTTACATCCGTCAGTACCTTTCCATCTATGTATAGCAGCACGCAGACTGGGCATCCAGGTGCTGGTGAGCTCGTTTTAACCATAGCTTCCCATCAATTAATATATGTATCCATCATCACCTGTCATGGTCATGAAGTCAGGGGCAGAGGCATGCCGGGGTCGCATGCACAGGAGACCTGGCTGGACACTGTTCTGGCACCTTTGGCATGAAAAGTAAACAAGAACATCCATTTAACACCAAAAAGCTTTTATTATGGACATAGCACTTCAGATGCATTAACCCTGAACATTCCATCCATTAAGCAGGATGCATTAACCTTGAACATTCCATCCATTAAGCAGCCCCAAGTGTATTCTTGGGTGTGGCTGCTAATGGATTGCCTTTGCATGTGCTCACTCTCTAGGAGTGGCAGGGTGTGGCTGGTAAACCGGCCCTAATGGGCGTGCCCACGATCTCAGCTATATAAGCTGCCCCGATCCTCAAGACAGACGCTTCGCGTTATTCTGCACCTTCAAGCAGCGTAACGCTCACCATCGCCTGAGGTCAGACTTACATTTGAAGATTCTGCTTCCTGGACATCCTGCTTCCTGCCAGCATACTTACCAACTGGGGAAGCTGTTCTTACCTGTACATCTCTTCGGCAAACCAAGTATTCATCTTTACACTTTCCGGAACGCCGAAATCTTCACCTTGGCACCGCAGCACGACACACTCCATCGTCGACAGCATCGCCTGCAAGGAACAACAGAAGACAAGTTTAGACATCGAAAAAACAGTCCGTTTAAGGTTACGCTTCGCCATAGTTTGCGCTTTCCTTAAACCATCACTTACCTGCTGCATTAAGGCTGCATTTCCATCTAAGGGAAGAAAACAGAAGAGAGACATTATTGTGGGCATAAATAAAGCAACATATGAAGACATTAAACAGAATGAACAGCATCACAAGAGCTCAAGAAAGACTTACGAATCATAAGGAGAAGCATAGTCGCAGCTGGACTGGACTAATCCGTATCAGGGATCAGTGAAGGAACTAGATCCCATTCGACGCGCCACTGCCACAAGTAGCAGGACGGAGGGCTTATCTTCCATAATTCACAGGTGATCTTTATGGGCTGGTGTATGCTCGCAGAAACCGTACTTTGGGGTGAAGGGTTCGAGAGGTACAACAATCACAGATTGGCGACCTCACACACTCTTATCTCCACGCAGGAGCAGTATCACCACGTACCACCACTCACAGCTTTCCTACTGAGTGAGAGGCCATGAAGGGGGTGATTCAAGTTCAGGGAGGGCTGCAACCGTGGCCCAATGCCTCCACAGAGACCAGGTGAGCGTAACATCACCTCAATGGTCTGCTGTCAATTAGGACTTTGAACTTGTCCTTGAGAGTGTTCCTTACTCTGGAAAATTCAGGGGAGTGAAGGCACACTCTGCACTCGTGCATAGGTGTGACCATCATGCTCGTCCAACTTCTTCTCCCCACATGACTGAAGACCACAAAATCGAGCTTCTAGTGTATTAAAATACTATTTTCTAATAGACCTCTGACATCTTCTTATTTTTGGCCATTCCTTCTGAACAGGAGCTTCATTCTTTCACACTATTTGTATCCAATGTCAGCTCACTCCAGCCTGATACAGCCTTGGCTTCTTGGCTCATCCAGCCTCGCCTTTCTGAGATTCATCTGTAATTCACTTGTTTTTCTAACTGCGACATACTGGAAAAGCGGCCTTACTTCTTTTGCTCAGCTCTGCTGTTTGTACATAGTGGAAACATCCATTCTTTACTCACTTATATATTTATGTATATGTTGGCGCATGCCGCAATCTATCCACTATAAAGCT
Organism: Ambystoma mexicanum; assembly: GCF_040938575.1. Lineage (NCBI taxonomy): Eukaryota > Metazoa > Chordata > Amphibia > Caudata > Ambystomatidae > Ambystoma > Ambystoma mexicanum. Next base: position 929,968,840 of record NC_090923.1, read on the forward strand.
AGCCTAAGGAATACTTCACCTGCTTGCGTTTCTTTGCATACGTACACGTGTAAAACAGCTCAACATTTTCATCTATCTCGTTGCATAAGCTTCTTCATCTTGATCCCAAAATGTCACTTATCTCCAATACTTTCTTGATGCCTTATAGAATTGCCTGCATTCTCTCGTCTCTGCATCTCTTCTATGCATGTCAGTCTTGCTTTGTGTGACGTCGCCATTCATCTTCTCCATTCATTTGTCCTGTTTCTTCTGGAATTTCATTCAAATGAACATCATACTATCTCGTATGTAGATCAGGCTTTCTCATTGGGAACCTTGCTTCCCAGATTCTCCTAGGTATCGGTATTTTCACTGCTACTGTACGTGTCTCACACTCTGGCTCCCAACAAATAGGCACTTTAGGCGAGGTGGTTGAGGTGGGGTACTTGACTCCTTCTCTACAACAGTTTTTTTATTAAAGGATAAAAGTCAGGTAAATATACACAAATAAATAACACTAACTTTGTACAAGAAATCTAAACAGGTAACTTAACTTAATATATATGTGCAGTTCTCTGAGGTACCACAGTTTTTATTTAACATTTTTTATTGATACAGCTGAATAATCAACTTTACAATAATACGTTAGTTACAATGAAGATAAAATTAATCAACTTTAAAATTTCCAATTTACAGAGGAAAAGCACATGAAATATATTTAAAATCTTACAAATCTGCAAATGTGCCGATCCATTTCTACGCAAATCATAATTCGAAATGGACAATCACAGTTCAAAATCGACACTCACAATTGGATATCAGCAGGCTAAATCACACTTGAACATATTCAAGTTTCAGATTTTTTAAAAAAATTGTTTGGATAAGGAATCGAGATCAAAAGGAGGAAGTTGGCTATGAGATTTTACACCTGTGTCAAAGTGAGATGGAATCAAAGTTTATGCATCTGGGGGTCTTCAGGTTACAGATTACATTTTATAAGTAGACACAAGCTCTGGATACACAATTGGCAGAACCTTATTACATTCATCAGCTAGACTGAAATGTTATTCAGCCAAAGTACAGTTTTAGGTAAGTGCAGTGAAGTTCATATTCTGCGAGCATCTGTTTCATTTTTTCTGATCATAGACATCTCTCTTTCTAAATTACCAAATGTGATAGCTTTAGGCTAGGCAGGTGATAACATCTGAATAAACATGAATCATGGCCATTTTATCTTTCTTGGTTCGCAAGTATGGTCGCTTTAGTTTAGATCAGTAATGACGTCTAAGTAAACTTTCTGTGAGCATTTGTTTCATTTTCTGAAGTCATAGACATCTGTCTTTTCCATGTTTACGGGCATGATAGCTTTGGCTTAAGCTAGTAATGACGATTAATAGTATCTAGACAACATCAAATCATAGACATTTGTCTTTCTTAATTCGCTAGTGTGGTGTCTTCGATTTGAACCAGTAATGACATCTAAATAAAGAACAGCTCACATAACACTGCCCATTGCTCATGTGTAGATGTTACAATAGTGATCCTGAGTTCAGGTAGTTCATGACAGCAATTCGAATGGAAATGTGTGTGGGTGAGAAAATCAACTTCCTTTGATCATCAGCATTCAACGTTTATACCGGGCGAGATATTTGGAAAGATGGTTATTTCTTTTAACCGTTAATCCAGGGCAGTGTAAAATAATCTGACCCAGGGTTTCTTGTTGATAAGTGTTATTACAGAATCGGTAGAAGTTCAGATTTTCGCTGATGATTTTGCGTTTTGCCATTAGTAATCTGGTTGGCCATAGGTTGAATCTAAAACGCAGTGCGGCTGATCTTAGCAATACTGAAGGGTAGCGGAGTAAGTATGATTCTGTGACACATAAATCTTTTTCCACAAAAGAGTTGTCTATGAAATCTTTGTGTGAGAGACATTGTTTCCATGTCTGAACCCAGTCGGCTAAGTAAAGTTTTGTTTTGGCTCCGTTTGAATCCATTATTAGGGTATCTAACGTGATCTCGGTGACATGCATGATACCAAAAACAGCCTTTTTTCAGTTGGTTACAAAGCTATGTGAAGAGGTGAATAGGTAATCAGACAAAGTTTGAATTAGAGTATTTGGGTTGGTGGCTAAGATGCATTTTCTGAACAGAGCACATAAACGCCATTAGTATAATGCATTCAACAAGATTAATCTGATCTTGTATCTCAGATAAGCGATTGGTAAGCATTGGGGTAAATTTAAAGTCTGTCTCCAATATTTACTTTCCATTCTTTGTAAGATCATTTTATGTATTAAGGGCCACGTTTCTAGACCATATAAGAGAACGGGAGTGGCTTTCTGATTGTAGTAGATGATCGCTGAAAGTAGAGAAAATGTCCCATACTTATACAAAACTATTTTGGTTTGCGAAATCGCAGTTGTTAATCTTGATTGCAAGATTTGTAGATATGCTCTGTTGTGTTGCTGATTGTCTATGCACATGCCTAAGTATGTGTACTGTTTGACTAGTTGTAATTCGACATTTTGTAAGATCCAGCTAAGTTTCTTTCTGCCTGAGCTTGAGACGTTACAGAGCATGATTTTCGTTTTTTGAGTATTGATGTTTAACTGGTTGGTGTCTATGTAAGACGCTAGGGACTGAAGTCATCTTTGCAGACCGATAGCGGTTTTAGATATCAAAACCACGTCGTTTGCATATAATAGTGCAGACACTTTTTCTCGCCCTAGTTTTGGAGAGTCCGCCGACATGTTCTCAAATGCCTCAGGAATATCGGAAATTAAAACACTAAAGAGGGCCGAGGCAAGGATGCAACCCTGCCTCAACCCTCTTGCAGTTTCCAGCAGGATTGAAAGCAGTCCCTCGACAGTTAGTCTCACCTGAATAGAAGTCTCAGTGTGGAATTCGCTTATGATGTCCATTAAGGATGGAGGACATTCTGCTTTCTGTAATTTGTTGACCAGAAGTTCGCAAGCCATAGAGTTAAAGACTGCATGGAAATAGACAAAGGCAAAATATAACGGTTGTTTTGTCAAATGAGCTTGCTGTTTAATGGCTTGAAGTGTCATTAAATTAATGGATGTCGCCATTCCTGTCACAAATCCAGTTTGATGTGGGTCTCATTTATGATGTTGTAGACGCCATGAGTTGAAGTCAGGAAGGACAAACGGGGCAAAGATTTTACCAGCCACATACAGTAACGCTATTGGTCTATAGTCTTCAGCGAATGAGAGGTCTACTTTTTAATAGATTGGAACTATCACTGATTAACAACCAGGATCTGGGTATGAGTTTTTCTTCAATGATGTCGACAAAGATGTTATATAGGATTATAGACAAACTGCGAGGATGTTCCTTTAGCACGGTGTTATTTAGGCTATGAGACCCCGGAGCCCGAGATCTACTTGATTTCATGATAAAGTTTTCAATGTCTTCTTTGGAAATTCGTAGTTGCCATGGTGTACATGATGTAGATGTATTCCAAGGGGTCTTCCGAACCGAAGTGTCACATAGAGCAGAGAAGTGGCTTATCCACTGCTGCTCTGTAACACCATTAATTTGAGTTACTGGTTGGGTGTTGTGTGTTGCAAAATTTAGTAAGGTCCATGTTTGCGCGGTGTTCTTAGCTATTAATACTTGAAGCATAGCTTTGCCATCCCGTTGGTGGAGAAGTGCTTGTCGGATGCATGTCCAATTTCTCTATTTGCATTTGGCATATCGTAGTGCTCCTGATCTTTCTGAGATGGGTAACATGTTGATGGATTTCTTAAGATGTCTATATTCAGCTTCTTTTCCTTTTAATTCAGCATCAAAGCAGTGGGCCTTCTTTTGAGGATTTAAATTGGGCACTCTTGTGCCGATCTTAAAAATGTTAAGAGCGATTGTGTAGGGTATTACGCCCTGCTTCAATTGGTTCTGCAAGATATTCTCATTGTGTTTTAGTAGTTTAGTTTCAGTCCATTGAAAGCGTGTTTTCGTGTTGTTAACAGTTAGTTCATGAGTGTACCATTCCCTTGCCCCAGAAGGACTCTCAGGATTCCAATTCCAGCAAAGTGTTAACATGTTGTGATCACTGCACGATTGATTGACTATTTCAAATTGATCTGCAGCAGTGTACAATTGCTTATGTACGTAAAGGTAGTCAATTATGCTTTTCCACAAGCCACAGGACCACTTGTTACATGGTGGCAAGTCTCCTGGTAATGATCAATTTTTCATCAGAAGGCATCTCTCAGTCATTATTGATGTCCATCTAGCTGTGACGATGCTATTTTTTGTCATTGGTCTGAGACAGCGCATGTTCAGGTCACCAGTAATGATGGTATTAGTGACTGCCGGATCGGCAGCAATTGTGTCTAAAATGCTTTCAAAGTCTTTGTAGAAACAAATGTCTAATATACCAGTTGGATTTCTATAGATGTTTAAAAGAGCCAACACTCGATCTTGATAAAAATCTTCACCAGTTGCATAAAATTGTTCAGTGAGGTCCTCTGTTGTAGTGTGAGTCCTGTGCTCATTTTTACAGCTATGAGAAGACCAGAGGTAGGACGGCCTGTAAAGAGGTGAGTTCTGCCAAGATGACTCTGACATCATGGGACGTACCAGTGACTTCTTTATTAGGTTCCTGTACATTACATCCAGTTTGTTGAGTCATATTCATCAAGTAGGAACGTCAGTGGTACAATGACAAGCACCGGCATCCTCTCTCTCAGGGCTCACATCTCAACTGACTCTCTCAGAAGACCGGTCACACCACAACATTCTACCTGGTAACATTCTGTGTCAGTCAACCCCACGTTCTATTCATTCTACCAGAATACAGGAGAAGGCAAATCACTACACGGCCCTTTGAAGCTGGTTTTGCTGGAAGTAAGGCAATGTTATGATCATTCCAAGTACGAGCGTTCGTGAGCCATGTCTCTTGAAATGCAAGTATATCAAATTTGTTAATTTGGTTGTCAGATTAATTCATAAAATGTACATTCCCACGTTTGTTCCAACTGGCAAGATTAACTATTTTCTTGCTTTGATTTGTTCTCCGTTGTTTCTCCTCGTCACTGCCGGATTGTTACGCTTGAAGCTCAACCCTCTGCATCTGAAAATGTAAATTGTGGCAGATGCATCTAGAGTTATCTAGTGGACGGTTTTGGATTTGTGTTGTCATGGATGAAGTATCAATATGCTGGTAGTCTTGTGTGATTACAAACACCAAGGTGAACAAGTTCATTTTAGCTAACCATATGGCCTTGTGAACAATACCTGAGGGGATCCACAATCTGACGATTGATGGGTCATTTGGGTTTAGAAATTCCACTTGATCAATATCAATAGAGGTGATACCTTCCAGTTATGGAATGTCATCGAAAATGCTCAGTATGTTAGTTCTACATAGAGTCAATGGTTCAAGGGGCAGTTTGACATTTCATTATTAGGGTGTGGTACTGCAATTTTGTTTTGTTACCCTTGCGATAGGCACTTTTGTTGTCAGTAGATATGTTCTTTGGTGGTTTCGGCCCATTAGCAATTGAATGGCACAAAACAGATGGCATTTGAGGCAAAGTTCCATCAAACTGGCCTGAGTGCGTGTTTGGTTCCATGGGTTGGATTTGTTGCTTACAAGTGTGTTCTTTAAATTTGTCACTAGAAGAGGATCTAGTTGTAACCTTGATTGGGTCACAGTTTTGATTGCCATTAATCGATGTTACGTGGTACTGTTCCAGTTGGGAGGCCAAATAGGCACCAACTGCTTCTATTGATCTTGTTACATCATAGTTCAGCTGCCAAGGCTTCTGGATCTGGAGGGATGTTTTTTTTTCCGTGCTGAGATTGATCTCCTGAAGCAATGGTCACTGTGTCATCAGGTTGGCTCGTAAGAGCAATTACAGGGTCATCTAAAGGTGTATTTATGGGATGAGATCTTTTCTTCGGATTAATCACTCCCTTTTTATCCTTAAGTAGATTTTTATATTTTCTGACGATAGTTGAACTTGCATTTTGGATTTTCATTTATGAGGCTACAACTTCGCATAAATTGTATTGAAGTCGAGTTCTTGGTAGGACATGTGGATTTCATGTTCTTAGTTTTCTTTGTTTGTGTTATTGTGGTCATCTTGCTTTTATTGGATTTCAGAGTTTGTTTCCGTTTATGGTCTGGGTCAAAAATTCCATAGGTTCGAGGGGGGATTGTTAGCGTTCAATGAAATAGATTTGTGTGCATCAGAACTTGCATCCTCATCAGTCTTGTTCACCGATAGATTTGCGATTTTGCCGTTTATTTGGCCGAATAACAGATGAGAATGTGGATAACACAGGTATCGTCACTTTGTTTTGTGCAGCCAATGAAGCAAGTTCAGGTTGGTTGCGAGTAACAGATTGAGTTAGTTCTTTATCCGATACTTGAAAAGGCATTTTGAAGCATGATTTTTTAGTTATCCAGTCAGCAATTTGATTGATTTTGATCGATTGTAAGGAAATGTTTTGATTTAGATTCTCAAATAGTTTAGTTAGGCTAACTATAGCCATATTCATTGCTGTCAAAGGGATCTCTAACAGAATGTTGACTGGGGTCACTCTTTTGTGTAGGTGATGAAATCGGCCTGCGCGGTGTGGGAGCAACAAAGGAAACGGACACAACAGACGATTCACACGACTCGTGATTCAACATAATAGGGGATTGCAAAAGATCTGCAAGATTGCTGAGTCTGAGTGACTTACAGGTAGGGATATGTCGGAGATAGAAGTGCAAGCTTGATCTCCAGTAAAATGAAGGGGCGTTTTAACTGTCAAGTTGCCAAGTGGTGAGAGAGTATTGTTTGTTGAAATGACTGGCTGGTGTATCACAGGTCATACAGAGTCTTCTATTTCTATGCTTAAGTTTGTAAGCAAGTTTTGCACGCCTGTTTGTTTTCTCAAACTATTGGCACAACTATCCAAGTTTGTTTCGGTGTTAACTTCGTTGGGTGTGCCTCTAAACCCTGCAGAGATTAACAAATCAATTATTGTTGGGTTTTCAGTGTTAGACACAATGGATGCAGTCTGAGTCTGAGCGCTCAAAGTAGCAAGATATGTGCTCAAATTAAGGTGGTCATTTAAAGGCAAATCTTTAGTAAGGTTGCGCGGAATGCAAAACCCACAAATGTCGGCAAGTTGCTGTTCGCCGGGGAAAGCGTTTTGGCTTTTTTCGATACACGTCTCAATGACTGCAGGCTCGGTCGAGTTACAATTTTGGTGAGAGCAGTTCTGGTCGGCGTGTTAGATTTTAACATGTAGTGAGTGGAGCACATACAGACAGTTCAGGGCAGACTCAAAGACTAAGGACAATGTTTTACGAGGTCAGTAACAAAGTCTGCTTTGAGCAAAAGTACCGGAAAGTATGCTGCGCCGCTCACCGCTGTGACGCAGCGAAGCAGCATATCGGTACTTGGCGGTACTTGCTCTGGTGTGCATGCGCTGGGGCGCGTGTGTTCTGGCTGAAATAGGAAACGCCAACAAAGGGGCCTGGCCAGAACATTAAAGCTGTAATTTTGGGTCTGCAAACAAATATAAAGTATATATTATTATGGTGATAGGATTATATTAACTAATAAAAGTTTGTGTAGAAGTCTGGGCGATAAATCACCTCAGAAATATAATGAGTCCACAAAAAGCAGGTCAGCAGCAGAGTATCCCACGGCAAAGCGGTACTTGACGGTACTTGCTCTGGTGCGCACGCATTCTGGCTGAAATAGGAAATGCCAACAAAGGGGCGTGGCCACAACAGTAAAGCTGTAATTTTGGGTCTCATAAATATAATGAGTCCATAAAATGCAGGTCACTAGCAGAGTATCCCACTGCAAAGCGGTACTTGACGGTACTTGCTCTGGTACCACAGTTACCTTTAAATTCAATTGTAATGCACTAACTGCTGACAGTTATCAAAAATCATTTAAATTATTAGGCAAGGGTTAACTCATAAAACATTACTGTAGAAAGGCAGGTCATCATTATAACATAAGCAGAATGCTTTCTTTAGGATAAATATTGCAATACTGTGTGAGGATCCCCCTCCTGCGCAACCTGTAAGGTAAAGTGAAAGTGTACTTTAAGTTGTATAGTACAGACTAGTCCAAATATGTTTAATGATAGTCTGCTTCTCTTTCTACAGATTCCACCACCCCAGAGTACCCGGGGGCCACAGGAGAACAGGATCCATGATGAATCCGGGACCTCTGGGTGAATCCTGAGGATGGAAAATGCTTGTCCTCGTTTGAGTACCGTGGGTGCCTTGGCAGGCGAAGTGATGGAGTTTCTTTGCTTTACTGGATGAGACCCCTTGAGGATGAACCCCCCCTTGGAAGAAAGAGTTGCTGGGATGTCAGTGTCGAGAAGAAGGGAACTAAGCAGTGTCAGAAAGGCACCAATGTAGGATTTTTGCTGTGGTCTCCGATGTTGGGTTTCTATGCTGGTTGTGGATATCCCACTAAGGGGAAACTTGCTGTGGACCTCTACAAGGCCTGGTTGAAGAGGATAAGAAACTTGGTGACCTTGGATGACCTTCTTTGGTGATGGGTGCAGTGGCAGAAGTAGGTGTCGGGTTTTGAGATTTTGTGATTTACCAACGTTTGCTTCTTTGGTGCTGCAGGGCAGCAGCACGGACATCAGGATAGCTTCTGGCAACATGGACATGGCCACTTGACTAGACTGCGGACCCTCACCAAGTCTGGACCCATGGGACATCTTCTTCAGATTTTGGTGGCTTGAAAACCACTGGCAGACACTCCTCTGCAGGCAATGACTCTGGACCTTCGCTGGTGTGGGAAAGCTGGACATGCATTGTGGCAGCAGTGTCCCTTGAAGGATTCTTCAGTTAGTTGGAACTTTCGTTGCTCGGGTGTCGGGCAGCACTATGCCAGGGAACCATCTCTTCTGAACGATACTCAGCAGCTTGGCTTTCAGTGATCACGAACACTCCTCCAGACCCCGGACACTGGGCGGCACAGATGAACTTCTTGGCTTCAAGATGTTCAGGCACTCCTCTTCTGAACCCACGAAGATCCCTTCTATGGATGGCAGGCACACAGGACACTTCGGGTGAAGAGCAGCAGTTGCACGATGTTCCCTCGTAGCTACTGGAAGAGGTCACCTATCCAGGTTCTCTCTGGTTCAGTCCTTGAATCAACATGGCAGCTTTCTGGATGAAGAGATGCAGCCACAGACATCGTCCTCCAGCTAGATTCCAGGATGCAAGGTTAAGATGTCTTCAGCTTCTGCCTCATGTTTCTTGTTTCAGCTTCTGACAAGGCGGTGAGTGTAATGCCCCCTGTAATACAAAACACTCCCCATTTACTCAGTCTGAGCCAGGCTCAGCCAGCCAATCACACACAAGTGCATTCATGCAGGCAGCACCCAATCAGGCTCACAGGCATGCAGGTTATTCACCAGAAACCAGACACCCACAACACAGGATGTGGATTGTGGGCTACTCCCCAGCCTTTCAGTGCACCACACTGCATTCATTCCAGTTTCAATCAGAGCTTGCTCAGGCATTGTGTCACACAACCAAAACCAGACACCCACAACACAGAATGCACATTGACAACTCACTCCATTCAGGAAGGCTTCACCCTGAGGGTGTACTCACAACAGGCAGCCCCTGTGAAGTCTCCAGCCAATATGGCAGGAGTCAGCCCCAGAGCCATATATGGTCCTTCCACCTAACAGCCAGAGTCAGGGTGTCTCGGGACTTTGAGAAACAAGGGGATAAGACAAAGGAAACCAAGAGGCCACCATTGGCCATTTTGCCTTTGTGTAGGACTCCATTGATTCTTATGGAACGGCCTGAGCATCCTAAAAATTAAGGATCCACAGAGCCACTGCCAAGTCAGCATGTAGCTGCCACCAGCTCATACCATGCTCTGTGGGCAACATGCATGCGCCCAAAACATGCGCTACGGGTACAGAGTGTTACCCCTACCCATAGGTGCCCTAAGGGTATCTCATGGGTCTTTGTCCACCAAGAACAACATGAAGAGCTGCACTGCCAGGGATCCAAACTGGAATCCCATGGGCAGAAACTAAGCATAACACACAGTTTCCGGAGGTATAGGACAAGGAAAAGGCAGCCCTGTCCCTCCATTGCATTTCCAGCATCAAAGTCACCCCCCAACCCAGACTGAGTCTAGGGTGAATTAAGCTCCCACAAGGTTGTCACCCTCACCCAGATGGTCAACATACCTTCTGGTAAGGTCATCTGCATTATCATGACTCCGCCCAGGTCTGTGCTCAATATTGAAGTCTAGCCATTTCAGGCTAATGGACCACCTGAGCAGTTCAGGGGTTTCACCCTTCATCTGCATAAGCCATTGTCAGTTTGGACCTTGAAGGTAGACCCTGTAAGGTAAGGTCTAAAACGCCAAAATGCCCAAATGATGACAAAGCACTCCTTTTTAACAGTTACCCCTACCTTCTTTACCCTTGAGTTGCCTACTGGTGAAAAGTATGGGGTGCTCTCTCCCTTTGTCGACCAACTGGGACAAGATAGCTCCCATTCCTGTGTCACTGGCATCAGTTTGTACAATAACCGGTCTTCTGTAGTCGGGAGTACACAACACAGGTGACCTGCAAAGTATGCCATTCAAGCCATGGAATCAAAGGCCCTCTGACAGTCTTCAGTCCGATAACACTTCCTAGGTTGCTTAGGTGATCTCAGAGCTGTCAGAGGGGCAGCTATGGTGCCATAGTCTACCATGAGGTTTCTGTAGTACTAAGTGAGGCCCAACAAACTCTCACCTGGGTTTGAGTAGTGGGAGTCTCCCGGCCAGGTACACCCTGTGCCTTACTAAGGAGAGGTTGGATCTGACTCCCTCCTACCTCATGACCAAGGTAGGTGACCTTCCCCTGGGCTATCTGGCACTTGGTGGCTGTGATAGTGAGGTTGGCCCTTTTCATGACCTACAGCACCTTTTCCAAATAAGTCAAATGCTCTTCCCAAGTGGAACTGTAGACAGCAATATCCTCTAGATAGACCACATAGAAGGCCTCTAGTCCACTGAGCGCATGATTGACTACCCTTTGGAAGGTAGAAGGGGCATTCTCCAACCCAGAATGCATGACCTAAACTGGTAGAGCCCCTCAGGGGTTGAGAAAGCCATTTTCTCATTGGCCTGTACAGTCAGAGCTATTTGCCAATTGCCTGATGTGAGGTCAAAGGTGTTTACAAACTTTGCAGCACCTATGGTGTCCACAAGCTCATCAGCCTTGGGCAATGGGTGAGCATCAGCCTTTGTGACTGCATTGACTCCGCTGTAGCTCACACGCATAACCTCCAATCTTTGGTACCTGCCTGGGAACAGCCATTGAAACAAGGACCACAGGGCCGGAGCAAGGACTGGTTGAGAGTTCAATTACACCCAAATCCAACATGTTTGCGACCTCTGCCTGGATATGGTCCTTTACAGTGTTTGACATTCTGTATCATCTGCTTTTGATAGGTACACTGTCTCCAGTGTCTATTTCATGTCTGCGCCATGGGGGAGACCTGGTGTCAGTGTGAACAGAGGATCATTCTGCTGGAGCAAATCCATGCAGGCCCTCTGCTGCTCTGATGTCAGATCTGGAGAGAGATTCACTCCCTCCACTCAGCCATCCTGGGGGTTGCTATGCAGCAAATCAGGAACAGGCTCACTCTTTCCCTCCTCTTGCCATGAAGCTAGCAGAAGGCATGAGACTTCCTCTCTTCTGTAGTATGGCTTGAACCTGTTAATATGGAAGACCTGAAGTGCTACCCCTGGGATACCCATGTCAACCAGATAGTTGAATTTTTTCCATCTTGGAGATTATCCTGAAGGGTCCAGTCTACTTATCTGCAAAAGCTCAAGGATTGGTGAGTTTCAGCCCAAGGATCTCTTGGCCAGGAGTGCAGTCAACTTGTGAGGCTTTAAGGTCATGCCAGCACCTGTTCCGTTCTTGGCTGGCTTTAAGGTTTGCTGATGCCTGGTCCATTATCTGTGCCATCCTCCTTCGGAGGCCTAACACACAGTCCCCCACTGTGCTCCTAATCTGTTTAGCAGAGAAGAGGCGGGACCAGGTGACAGGGTGGGGAACTCACTGCCGGGGTAACCAGCAGCGAGTCATGGAAGAGTTACAGGGTGTATCCCTTTAGGAAAGCACTGACAGGAACAAGGGAACAGCTCAGCCAACAGCTTATAATTCCAGTGCCCAAGGGTACAACATTCCTGGGGAGCCCTTGAATAAAGGGGACTAATAAGGGGGGTTGAAGTCTTTCCAACCCCAATATCACGAGAGGGAGGGGTAAAACTCACGAAGATGTTACAAATGCAACAAAAATTCAGAATAAACAAAGGGAATGTTGGCGAAATACTACAAGAACAAGAGATGTGAGAGCAAGGAAGAGAACGGAAGGGGCCCCATCATCAGGGCCAGTCTTACAATAGAATGCACCCCAGGCGGGAAGCATCGTTGGCACCCCCCCGACCTGTTATCTAATGCATGTGTCATGGTCTGAGCAGCGGGAGTGGGTACTATGAGTTAACAAAATTGTCAATGCTGGCATCTGCTGAATTTCATGCACCTCAGAAAACAGCAATAAGAGGGTCAAACCCGAACAGGCCTGGTTATGTTAGTCTGTTTTTGCTCTTCATTTTCAGTAACAATGACCAGTTTGCTGCTGTGACTCAGGTCAGAGAATCGACAATTTCAGATCTACACTAATGTCATTCGTATGACCTCAAACATTTAGCCACTCTTAAAAGGTGATGAACTGGTCTTAAACAGTGTTACTCAAACCTCCAAGAACAAGCACCAGCAACATACCCACCGATAGCTGTACAAGCCCGTCTACCTCAGCATTAAAATACATGCATTTATGCAACATGTATTGCATCAAATATTTCACGGGAAGTTAAATATATTTATGAGGGACACACGTAAACAATATCACTACTCCATGTGAGTGGTAAAGTCTACTTTAAACATATGCAGAGAGTTGTACAATTCAACATAGCTCCCAATGTTAATGTTGGAGAGGTGGCGTTCTAAAATTATGACATTACAATGTGGACTTTACATTGAAACACACTGCAGTGCATTACCGCGGCAGAAAAATGGCAATTCGAGTATTGGGGTTTGTTTCGCTCATGCTTGTGAACTCTCAAAATTCTTAAATGTTTCCTTCGTGATCACTAATTTTAGCTCCCGACAGCAACATAAAAACAAAAACAATCAAATTCGGACTCGTTAAGTCTACTTTTTGCAAATTACTAGTCGTGTGCTGCTTGAATAATAGCGGCCCTTTCACATTGTGCAGTGTATAGACGAATTTCATTTCAAGGGACTTGGAGTACTGCGGGTATCAGGGGAAGCATCACCAGTGTACCCCAAGTGTAGTGCGCTTTGCCCTCCACCCTCACCCCCATCCTTGCAGCCTTGCGCATTTTCACACTCTCCATTATGGTAAAGAACATTGTCCCGAGCTTGGGAGAGAAATGGACTATGCAGAAGGAGCTTCCTCCCCAGGGTGTTTTTAGCTGCTAGTGTATCAAATGCAGAAGTGGGTGGCATCAAGAGCCCCATGCTCTGAAACATCTTTTGCGCACTGGTTAGTCACACGACAGAAAGTGTGAGCAGGTGATTCCCCAACACTTGAACCATTCTTTAGAGACCTGGCTTTGATTAATGTGGCGTTAGCTAGTCATGGCCATTTCTCAGCATTCGTGTTAAAGGAGATCGTAAGCTGCACCGTGCAGGGTATTTTAAAGGCCATGAATTGATGCTACAGCATGTCGCCCCCAATGGAACAAAGAAAGTGAAGCATGCATCCTGCAAGTCTGGGTATTTGCATTATACGGAAAACGGGCCAACTGTCCACGGAGATGGTTTCTACAGTAGTTGCTGAGTCGCTTTCCCAAGCCAGCTGCTGTGCAGACTCTCTCAGCTTTTGGTCCAGCGCCTGCATCCATCTTTCACACCATCATTCACAAGGCGCGATCGTGTAGGTGTTTGTTTATCTTGTTAGACTAGCGTGATTGCTATTCCAATCAAAAGAAGCACAACGACAAAGAAGAGTATAAAACAAGTCTGAGCGAACAGTGAAACGTATGAAACTCTTGCACTAAAATAGAGTCAGCAGTGCATGCCCAGGAAAGAGGGAACGACGAACAATATGCTCGGGAGCGGGAACTAGGGGGGTGTAGTAACCCCCAAACTGGCCCAAGCATGGTACCGGCCCCCAAGGCCTCGCCCTTGAAGTGATTTTGGCCCTGCTAATGGACCGACCAATCCAACCCAGCTGGAACGTGCAACTGTCTATGATCTGCTGACGGTGACACTCTGCCCAGGTCTTCCGAGAACTGGCCTTTTGATCTCCTGAGGAGAGTCCACCACCAGTACTCGCTTCCTTTTTCATGACTACTTGAGCCTTGACAAAAGTGTCTAGCTTTGAGTTCTTGGATGGCCGAGTCATCTCCGCAATACCATTTTAAAGTAAATAAAAGGCCTATGCATCAATAGGCCTCACCTGCGAGGACGGGAGCAGGAGGAAAGAAGTGTGCTTGCCTCGGCAGGCTGTAGTTACTGCCGGGTATCCTGAAACAAGGCCGATCAGCGAGGGCAGGATGCAGCAACTGTTTGTATTTTCTGATTCTGCTGCTGCTTGGCAGTGTGTGCTTGTGATGGGAACAACTTCAGGATTTAGTGACCCACTCGCTCCTCTTTTCTGTAATGTCCGGGGCCGACAACACCAGCCAGCCCCAATCGATCCACACTTCAGTGCCAGTGCGCGCCCATAGCCTGGAGGAGTGCACACCGCACGTGCGCCCATGGGCCTGGCTAGCGCCAGCAGCGCCGGCACCACCCGGGGCTGTGGGAAGGTAATAAAGCAACAAATGTTGCTAATTTATTTGCCAATTGCCCTGCCCTGCCTGAGGGCCGAGGCCAGGCCTGTTCCTTGGCCCGGATGAGGCGGGCAACTGCCAGGGCACAATAGCCCCGGGGGGCGCCATTGCCCCGGTCCCTGGAGCCTCTGGAGGGGATGAAATTCCCCAGTTTGTGGGGCAGCACATTGACGTGGGGAAAGTTCCACAGGTCAGGTGCTGGCTCTGCCCCTTCCGACTCTAATGTCACGTAGTACAAAAGTAGCTGTAATGTCACGTAGTAACAAAAGTACTACGTGACATTACAGAAGTCAGAGGCTTCTTCTGACCACTTTCGAGCCACTTGGGGTGGGGAGCACACCAATAAAAACATTTTAGGTCCCCCTGCAGCTAAAACCAGCCCCTTCCATCACAATGCCGGCAGGAAACTGCTAATGGTGGCCCATTAGTCACTAAATGGTTTCGTGCTGGCATTGAGATGGGAGGGGAGGTGCAGTGGGCTGTGGGGAGTGGGGGTGCCTTGCAGGGATGCACCATGGGCCCCGACACGGTACAAAAGGAGACCCGTTTGGGCCCATGGTGCGTCCCTGCAAGCCCAGAAAATGGCCAAGATAATAGTTTAAAACAGCGCTATTTCTTTCATGCCGCTTCTTTTCCAAACTATATATCAATTACACTTTAAACCACTTCCATAGCACTGATGATGAGTTACTTCACTATGCGGATAATAGTTTTGACCAGTGTTGCTGAGTAAATATTCTTTAAGCTATGAACCGGTTTATTTATTTATTTATGCAATGTTTGTCGGGTACATGGAGACGGATAATTTATTTATGCAATGTTTGTCAGATACCTGTATCCGACACACATTGCATAAATAAATAAATATGCAGGTACGCGACAAACATTGCATGAATAAATAAATAATCCTGGTCCATGTACACTTACAACAGTCAAGACTTTACTGTATCAAAGCATAACACTTGATTCCCATTCAAAGAATGTTAAAGTGATTGTTTATTGGGTTCGGGTGTCTCCTTGTCATTGCTCTTTTGGCTTAGGTTGCCTCCAAACCCCCTTCAGCATCTTGTGTTCTTTGTTGGTTGTATATACTGCATCCTGTGAAATATTCATGGTCTCTTGGTTGGTGTGTCCAGTCCTCATTATCTGCAGCCTAAGTAGGACAGGGCATAAAATTGTCTTGGGCACCAGTGAAAAAGTGGGCCACCGTTGCTAATGGCAATTCATTCCTTGTGTGACGGACTGTTTCACTTTGGGTAGGAGTTCCTCAATGGTGTAGTTTGGGAATGGCGTGCAGGGTGCAGTGGGAGTGGTGCGCAGGGTGCGGTGGGAGTGGTGCGTGGGGTGCGGCGGGAGTGGTGCGCAGGGTGCGCTGGGAGTTGCGCATGGGATGGAGTGCGCGGGGGGGGCTTTCCTATTGACCTAAAGACCGGCCCTGCCCATCATCATAAGTCAAGGGGGGAATGGGGTAGAAAACAAGAAGGAGAAACAACAGTGATGCATGCTGAACAAGGGGGGAAACAGAGGAAGGGGAAAGCTCTGAGGGGGAAAGGAGTGAGTTAGCAGGGGAAAACACAATCGGACAATTGGTATGTTGGAAAGTGGGGGAAAAGGCAGGTTTGAGGTGGGCAAACAGGAAGTAGTTTGGCATATTTGGGGGTTTGAGTAAGGGGAGCAGGAGAAGAGGGAGCACGCTTGGAGGTTGAGAAGAGTGATTAGACTGAGGGGCGTGTACAATGGGAAGCAGAGCTCCAATGAGGATAAGTCTGAGTCATTGGCTATGGCCGGGGTGTGGTGTTGAGAACGGAAAACAGACCTGAGGGATTTGGTTGGGGCATAATCAGAAGCGGGCAGCAAGGGTGCCAAATGGTAGGATGTGGTGAAATACCCAGGCTAGAGGGGATCACCTCTGAACAGTAACACAAGCAGGGAAATGTCTGGGGTACCAACCAGGGGGACAACTAGGGGGGTCATGCTCTCTGATAGAATGGCTAGGACTAAGAGGCAAATAACAAAATTGTAGAGGGGTACCAGATCCCCTCCCCCCTCAAACTGATATGTTGATCATTGGTTCCAGTATTGCAAAAATCAGAATTATAGTGCTTTTTGAAGATAAAGAGCATATGTGAGGCGACACATATTTTTGGGGTCAGAATGACTCAGGAAGTGAAGGGTACTTCCGGTATTACATGCACATCTTGAATATGTAAAATATAATCTGAAAACTGGAAAGAGAAGGAGTTATGCTAAAAAATAAATAACAAACAATTTGGTAGCGAGGCTGAACAGGCTGAGCTAGATTCTAAAATGGATGCCAAATACAAAATGGTGTCTTGGGAGCAGGTGTGATAAGGTCTGCATCATGCTGATGTTGAATATTCTTTGCCAGCAGTTCACTGTAAGATAAATCATGTCTGGGATGGTATATTTAGAAATTTTGGTAAGGAAAGCAGACAATGCTTGATAGTAAATCAGATAAAGGCATGGGAAAGCTACCAATTTGACAGAACAGCTGCTTACTTGGTAACAATTAAAATTAGCTCATGAGGTTTTTCTCAGCATGAGCTGCCAAGTAAATTTGCCAGGATCTCGAGAACCAGATAAGGGATGGTTCTTGGCTGGCGTTGAAGGATATGTAATTATGTTCAGCTGAGTCTAAAATAAGCTTATCAGTCTATGTGTCAGTTAACCAGTGCTTGCCAAAATTATCTAATGTGGGCTTTGTGAGTGACAGATAAGCCTTCCAATCGGAGGAAAGGAGGGCTTATATTAAAGCATTATGTCATTGGAAAAAGCCAATAAAAGCAAGCTGATTACAGAAGCTCTGTTTGCCTTCCAGAATGTCTTTTTAAACCTGTATTAAAGATGGCTGTGAAATTGTATCTCAGCATCCGTTCTTCCTTTGTCCAGTCCCCAGTGCCAGAGTCTACAGATGTCAAAGCTGATGAAGTGCTGAGGGTCCCCCTTTACACATGGTGACCGTACGAAGGGAACCTAAAGATCTTTCAGGGTCAGGAACCCAGATTTATGCTGACAGAGATGGGGAGATGCCCAGGAGAAGTGACATGGCGCACTTTAACATCTGTGAATTATGGTATGTATTGATAGGGGACAGAGGCAAAGAAGGAAAAAATAACATTTTATGTATATATTAATGGGAATGAGGTAACATTGAAAAGTAACAGGGGTAGTTTAAAATATCACAAAGAGCGTTTAAAAGAAAACAAAGAGCGTTTGTGAGCCCAGTTTCCTATCTCAAGGCAGGTTTAGAAGAAGTCATTTCAAACTCCAATTGGGGTATAAATAGGCGGCACATAAGTAGGTTTGTGATAGGGAATGACTCAATCATCTATCAGGGTATTTTTTAGGGGTAGAGATAATGCAAAGAGCGCTGAGGATTAATGTGAAGAGTTAACTAGTCTGTCTGCCAGTTTATGTGTCAGTTTGAAATTAGGATGTCGAAGAGCGACAATGAGTTGTACAAAGTTGAGAGGCAGTCAAGAAATTACATTATTTACTTAGGAAAGGTGATTTGCACCAGTCCAAAGTAGGTAGGGATCAGTGAAAAATGATAGAAAAAATGAAGCCAAAATTGTGACTAACTTTACACCCTTGAGGTGGGCGGGTGACAGTAGCTAGAGAGTTCCTTTGTATATACCTACATAGATGACAGCCATACAAAGCCAAAATGTCTCACACAGTAGAAATCCATCAAGTGCATCATAGAAATGAAGACAAAAAGAAAAAATGCACATGAGGCATTTTTTACTGATTACAACCTGAGTAGTTAATACAGGGAAAAGTCATAAAAATTCATTTTTAGAGCAAATTCCGACACCAGATTAATTTCCTCCACCAAAAAGTAAAGGTAATGTAATATATAGCATATAACAAACATGTATTAAGGCAGAGAGATAAGCTATTTTGTATGTGATGTGCGTAGTTGGCAGAAACCCAGCGCTGACATACACAAGTGAAATATGTCAAAATCTGTGCTGCTGGGAGCAGCCAGAATGTTGTTTCAAAGCTAGAGATAACAGAGACACAGCCAAAGGAATGATTAATGGTTGCAGGAAAAAACAGAGCTGTTGTACAGTTAGAAGCAGGGATAGTCCTGTGAGTTTATGCAGTGGAACCAGCTTGCACATAGAAGCATCAAGATGCTGTTGGAAAATATTTTTAGCGAAGCCATGGGCAAATTAGGAAAACATTTGTATGAGTATTCACATTGTAAACAGGAAAATAGATAAAGAGGCATGAAGAGGTGATTGAAGCAATTAACAATCAGCAAGGATGGAGCTAATATGTGTATAAATGTGTAAGAAACCTGTTTCCTGATTTGGTTGTGCATTTTTGAAAAATTCAGAGTAAACTAGCAAATGAGTAGGCTTTGAGAAACAGCATTTTTTCATAATATTAGTGCATAAGTGTTGACACCAGGTGCTGAGGGAAGCACTGGATTAGATTAATATATTGTGCAGTAATTAAATCCCTGTTTGTTTAGTCAAGCGAGAATGTGTATTTTGAAGAAATTGTTGAAAATGATATGAGGTTGAAATTAATTTTTGAATATATTGTTTAGAATGGGAGGCTGCTCCACAGGTATTGTATATGTGAGAGCTGGGGAGACCCCACTGATTCACTGTTTAGGGTCACATAAGTCATTTCCCATTTTAGGGGGATGGTTGGTCATTTAGTGGAGTTAGCACTGGATGCTTTTTTTGTTGGGCACACATTGGCTCGCCCCTGATTTGTTGATTTTATGTTGGCCAAATAGCCTTTTTTTGTTGGTGATTGATGGAACATATTTGAAAGAGTAAAGTTCATAATGCATGCATGGGCCAATGCACAGATGAGAAAAAAGGGAAAATGTTTTACTAAGCAGTTTTCAATATGATATGAAAAGAAAGACAGATTGCAAATGAATATTGGTAAATTCGGGACACAGAAGAAGGCATGGGGATGCACCATAAATAATGCAGAGTCATGAAGATGTTACACATGTACACCTAACCATGAACACCAGGGCTAGAGCAGATTGGATAGGCTTCAAGGGGAGGGGCAGTGTTTTTTCACTGTATAATATAAACTACATTCTATAGGGGCATTTGGAAAAGAAAAGGAAAAAATATGTCCAAGATCACACTAATTGTGAAGCATGGCGCTGAGAGTAAAAAAGCAATTATGAGTGCAAATTACAGTAAAAACTTTATCAATGCAGTAATGAATGACATTAAGCTAAGCATGGCGAATATTTATGGGGAATAGCAAGAATAAATTAAACAAAACCACCTTTTTGGGGAAGAATATTGGAAAAGCATGCATTGATGAAAAAATGTGTATTTAGAATAAGGAAGCAGTGGGTAATGAGGAGACGCTCTCGCAAAGCGCGCTGGGAATAAGGTCACGCGCAATATGGACAAGGGGTCATGACATATTTAAACAATTGTATTGAGAAAACATCAGGTCAAAAACATTTTTTTATAGAAGCGCACACGCTGATAGGTCTGACTTCTAAGAATAAGGAATCCACTATTTAGGGGTATTGCAGGGTTTGTTAAATGAAAATGTCTTTATGGATAAGTATAAGCAGGTTGAGCACGGATAAAGGAGAATGAGGGAGGCTTGGCACAAATATTGATGCACGCAATAGATCATTATTATATGTGATAAACTGATTTATTGGGGAAAAGAAATAGAGATGATTATGGCTAGAATCTCTGTCTTGATATATTTATAAGCAGAGGAGAAGTGACACAGCTACATACACACACATACACATACACACATGCACACACACACACATGTACACACACATGCACACACACGCACATGCACACACATGCACCACACACACACATACACACACATGCCCATACACACACATGCACACAGACACACACATGCACATAAACACACATGCACATACACACACACACACACACATGCACACACACATGCGCAGGCACATATACATGATCTTGCGAAAGTACAGGCAATCAATGGATTGCAGGCTCAATGCTCACAAAAAACACACACAGGTAGTCAGAAAAAGGGATTCAATATTGCAATATGAACACACACACACATACATACAGGATGCTTTCACTTTATATTGGGAACGCCAGTTAGGGATATTATGTTTTGCTAAAAATATGATATAAAAGAAATTAGATTTTTTGAAGACTATAAATAAAAGAAGATGAAGATCCGCTTTTTTATATTCAGGAGCACAGAATTATTGACGAGCGCGAGCAGAGGTGAAAACAATGGCAGTATTTTACTACATTTTATGTCAAGGATTTCCTGGGCAGGTACAGAGGCACTTGGGAAGCAAGTGGGAATGGAAGCAAAATTGTGGCTTAAGATACAGTTGACTATAGTGCATCGCTGTCGGCTGTTACAGGAGAAGGATAAAAAGAAAGAAGATGGTAGAAAACTTGAGTAAGCCAAGTTAGTTCCGAAGAAATTGTATGCCATAGAAGGCACGGTATTGACAAGTGGCGAAGGACTGAGAATACAGCAAGCAGTGGGTACATCACAGGCAAATAATCAGTGCCAGATGCGCCAAGGAGGGAATGGATTTGTGCCACAAGGCAGGAGAATGGGAAATAGAGGAAGAGGTGGTTTTCAGAATAATCAAAGCGCTTTTCAGAATATGCAAGGATGGTTTAATCAAGGAGGACTAGTTAGACAGGGTCCTCCAGGGTAGTGGATATGTGAGATTAAAGGGCACATTGGGCACACATGCAAGAGCCAAAGATATGTACAAAATGGGCAATTCTCAAGAGGGGGACAGCTTATACTCCAGCATAGAGCTCACAAGTTAGGGAAGGGTTTACCCAGGATCAGACATTGTATCAGACACACTGAGCACTGAGACGGTAACAGGTACAACAGCTAGAGAAAGTGCAATGAGCCCCCATGCAGATTCAGCGATATGCGAGCACAGGATAGGTATTGACACCCAAAATAGGAGGTGCCACTGTGGTAGGAAGAAATCCTTTCACAGAAACAGGGGCATGCATGCACCCACAATAGGACAGCTCACAGGATGACTAGATGGGCTCAGAATTTTCAGTGGTATTGGACCCCCAAAAGGATCCAAGGGTTAATGTGATGGCAGGAGGCGAAACCTTTGCTTTATTAGTAGACACTCTGACTGCACGTCCATGAATGAAGGAGGAAAAGTATTTAATGGTGGGGATTGCCATAAATGATTAAGGGCTATTTGGAGCCACGGGTTTAGTTCCCTTTTTATTGATGAATTACTAGTCTTTACAGGAGAGTGTGATATGTATGATCCTTTGTTATATTTGCGACAAGCACCAGTCAATATTTTTGGGAAGGAATTTAATGACAAAACTTAACATGATGATTTTATTCATTGACCAAGGGATATTGTGTTCTGCTCTTGAAATAAACTATTTAAATGTGGTGAATTTATACTGGTGCTCACAGGGCAAGTGGCTCTGTGAGATGTGAGATGAGATGTGATACCTGGGTATCACTGGTCAGGCTCTGGCGTGGCTGTCCTCCTTCCTCTCCAATCAACCCTCCCAGGTCCAACTGGGGTCTTTCCTCTCTGACATCTTTTTCTCTACCTGTGGTGTCCCCCAGGGATCTAACCTCTCTCCTTGGCTGTTTAACCAGTATCTGGCACTCCTCGCCGAACCGCATCGCCGCTCTCTGCCCCCACTTTCAGTGCTATGCGGATGATACCCAGCTCATTTTCAGGCTACCCTCGGCCTCCTCTTCTCCTTCCCTCATCTCTGACTGTCTTTCTGCTATCCAGGAATGGTGTGCCACCAATGACCTCTGCCTTAATGCCAGTAAGACTGAGATTCTACTCATCGGCACACCCACTCCCTCCTTCCCTGTAGCTCTCTGGCCGGCCTCTCTTTGCCCTCTTCCTGCTCCTACCTGCAAGGCAAAAAACCTCGGGGTCATCTTAGACTCCACACTCTCCTTCTCTACTCACATATCCGACGTCTCTAAGAAGTCACACTACCAACTCCACCTCCTCCGAGGTATCCTTCCTTTCCTCTCCTTCCCCCAGAAGCTCACTGTCTCTAGAGCCCTGGTTCTCTCTAAGCTGGACTACTGTAACAGCCTCTATCTAAATCTGCCCGCCTCTACTCTCCGCCCTTTGCAACTCATCCAGAACAGGACTGCGAGACTTGTCCTTGGCCTCAAGCCCAGGGACCGTATCTATCCAGGACTGAAATCACTTCACTGGCTCCCAGTGACTGCGAGGATCAAGTTCAAAACCCTCTGCATTGTCCACAAGGCCTTCTGGGGCCTTGGGCCAAAATATCTTCAACTCTCACTTCCTAAATATCTTCCTTCTCAAGCTCTTCGCTCATCCGCCTCCAACTCCCTCAGGGTCAGCCGCTTCTCCAAACAACGAGTTGGGGGCAGATCTCTCTCCGCTGCAGGGGCCTCCCTCTGGAACAGCCTTCCTGCCTCCCTGAAACTCGAGGAGAACCATCTCCGGTTCCGGAAGCACCTCAAAACCTTCCTCTTTGCCTCTGCCTTCTCTCCCCCTCTCCCCTGCTAAACTTACTGAAACTGCACTGAATCTGCAACTGGGCCACTCACCGCTCTTGGTCCTTGGCCCAGCCACTCTCCCCTGCACTGCCTCCCTGGCAACCCTCTGCACCGCGGGACTGTGTCTGTATCCCTACAACCCCCCTTCCCAGCACTTTCTGCACTTATCTCGCACCGCGGGACTGTGTCTGTATCCCTACAGCCCCCCTTCCCAGCACTTTTCTGCACTTATCTCGCACTTGCCACGAGCTGGCCCTTGTTATTTAACCTGTATGCTCTTAACCCTGTACTGCACTCTCCCCTTTCCACCTCCCCTTTGCACTTTTCCCCTCCCTCCTACCCTTGCACTTGCGCGATCTGAATGACACCTGGCCTAGTAGGATCGTTGTCTG
This sequence comes from Ambystoma mexicanum, assembly GCF_040938575.1. Taxonomy (NCBI): domain Eukaryota; kingdom Metazoa; phylum Chordata; class Amphibia; order Caudata; family Ambystomatidae; genus Ambystoma; species Ambystoma mexicanum. Next base: position 929,992,651 of record NC_090923.1, read on the forward strand.
TCTCCCCTTGTTCCCCCCGCCTCGTCGCACCTTGAAACACTTGTGTATAGGCGCGTTACAAATGCCATATCATATCATATCATATCTCATGTCCCAGTTGAGTTGGAGGTTTTTCTATTTTTGGGGTGAACAGTCAGTCTATTAACATGGCTATTTGGCCTAGTGGAGAAAATAGTGAGAATACCTGATGAATTTGTGTTTAAAATCACGGATATCTATGGACGAAGAGGGGGGATAGACAATCCCTGAAGATTTAGATGCAGCCATAGTACAAGGGGAAATAGAAATGCTTGAAGGAATGGACAATGAAAGTGGACCATGGAGGACAGTGATAGCTCTCAAGGAAGGGTCTATGTTAATTGACGTCACTGATGACGACATGTTTAGATAGGACTCAATAGATAATGAAGTGGTGTTCTTTAGGAGCATCACACTGAAAGAGAAAGGGGAAATCTTATAGCATGTGGCAATGATGCAGCAGCGCTCAGTATATTTTTAGGAAGACTTGGAGAGAGTGCCAAATGTCCTGTGTACCACAGACCCTTATGACATGGGTCTATTGAAATGAATAAGGGAATAAATAAAAGCATACACATGTAAGGGATTATAATATGAAACATATGAGGGTTTGCATTTTAATTAGACTAATTCATGTAAGATAATCATAAATAGATAAGGATAAAAGCGCAGAAGTAAGAAGTACGCAATTAAGAGATTGATGACATTTCAGGGGGTGAAATAAATAAATATAAAATGAATTAAAAAATGAATGAGTGAATGGATATTAAAGCAGTGAAAATCACAAGTGGATAAGAGATTCAGATTTGTAAACAACGAGCACAATGGATGGCGCTGGTTGTAATTAATGTATTTTGAAGAAAAGAAAACAATATCAATGAAAGGCCAAAGGGGTATGGGTGGCCAAAGTTGATCTAACAAATATACGAAAACCTTTAGTAGAACTATACCAAAAAACATATGAGAGTAAGTAACAAAAACATTGTTTGTATGTATATGATGATGTCGATTTATGTTTTACAGATGAAAAATATTGGCATTTTTGGAGAACGGGAAGAATATCTACATGGCCTTAGTGGAGAATAGCAATATTATATTATGACAGAGGTAAGTGCTGGTGGACAAGCAGAAATAGAATAGGTAAGTATCAGTTGGCACAGCAAGTGTATGAACAAACTATTGATCAGTATTAGGAGTAAGAGGACAAATGTGAGTACAGAAAAAAGGCAGTAAGGGATACAGGGCCTCATCACGAGTTGGGCGGTAACACTGGCGCTAATAGCACTGGGGTTATTAGCCGTACTGCAATAGCGGCGGTGGGTTTGGCGGTACGGCTAATAACCCCAGTGCTATTAGCGCCAGTGTTACCGCCCACTGGGGTTATTAGCCTACCGCAATAGCGCTGGTGGGTTTGGCCCTACGGCTAATAACCCCAGTGCTATTAGCGCCAGTGTTACCGCCCAACTCGTGATGAGGCCCTGTATCCCTTACTGCCTTTTTTCTGTACTCACGTGGGTCCTCTTACTCCTAATACTGATCAATAGTTTGTTCATACACTTGCTGTGCCAACTGATACTTACCTATTCTATTTCTACTTGTCCACTAGCACTTACCTCTGTCATAATATAATATTGCTATTCTCCACTAAGGCCATGTAGATATTCTTCCCGTTCTCCAAAAATGCCAATATTTTTCATCTGTAAAACATAAATCGACATCATCATTTACATACAAACAAAGTTTTTGTTACTTACTCTCATATATTTTTTGGTATAGTTCTACTAAAGGTTTTCGTATATTTGTTAGATCAACTTTGGCCACCCATACCCCTTTGGCCTTTCATTGATATTGTTTTCTGTTCTTCAAAATACATTAATTACAACCAGCGCCATCCATTGTGCTCATTGTTTACAAATCTGAATCTCTTATCCACTTGTGATTTTCACTGCTTTAATATCCATTCACTCATTCATTTCTTCATTCATTTTATATTTATTTATTTCACCCCCTGAAATGTCATCAATCTCTTAATTTTGTACTTCTTACTTCTGCGCTTTTATCTTTATCTATCGCCCATTCCCCATTGAGCCCATTCAGGAATTCCCCATTGGGCTCAATGGGGGAAATTTTGTGCTTTTACCGCCAGCGGATTTCCCGCCGGTGGTAAATGCACCGAAAATCGGCAAATTTTCAACGGATTTCCCCCCAGCTCAGAGCTGGGGAGAAATCAGTCGAAGCCGTGATTTGGCAGACCCTTAAATGCGGTGGTAACAGCGCTACTGCCGCATTTAAGGGCTACCCCAAAACTTGTGATGAGGTCCACAGTCTTTTAAATAGCTAGCATTTTCCCAAAAGGGTGCAAAGAAGTGTGAGCCCAGGATAGCATTTAAGATATACAGTATGGCCATATCTAACAACAAGAATAAAGAAGACCTTTGGATAGAAGGTGGAGTAACCTTTTTTGTAATTTTGGTAACAGAGAAATGTCAAATAGCTGCATTTGGCAAGTGTAGAAGGCTTTTGAGGATAGGCATAATGATGTATGCCTACATGTTACACTTACATGCATTTAATAGGAATGGTGCTGGGTTCCCAATGACATGGGTAGGCAAGATTAGTGTAGATAGGACGATAAAAATTGTCCATTATGTCACAACAGAATAAACACAGCAAAGAACGAAGATGACCGCTGTCCCACGCCAGCAGGAGGAGGACTTCAAAAGTACAGAAAAAGTACAAAAAATAGAAAAAATGAAACAAAGACAGGCCTTATTGCTACATAATGACAGATCATTTAGAAAGTGCACCAACATTTTCAACTTTACAGAAGAGCAGTTTGCAGTTCAGTGGGCTAAGAATGCCAAAGATACGATCTCAGCTATATTAGTTTTTGAAAAGGAACCAAAGGTTTACCCTGAGGAAATAATTGATCGCTTTATCAACTAAAACATGACTGTACCTCTATTTTGGTCTTCTACAGAGAGCAGGAACCCACACCAGCGTCGTCTTCTTCAGCTACGGATGCACCAAGCAGAAAGAAGGGGAGCGATTGAAGAAAAACATCCTTTTTTTGAACAAATGTTTTGAATTTGTCATGTTGTCGGTGTTGTTGTTTATTACTTTATCATAAAGAAGGAAACTGCATGACTCTTTGGTTTGAGAATGTCCAACAGACTGAGATAGATTCTAAAATGGATGCCAACTACAGAACGGTGTCTAGGGAGCAGGTGTCAAAAGGCTTGAATCATGCTGGTGTTGAAAATTCTTTTGCAGCAGTTCACTGTAAGATAAAGCACATCTGGGATGGTATATTTAGGTCTAGGTGCCTTCCGGAATGTCATTTTAAATCTGTATTAAAGATGGCTGTGAAATTGCATCCGGGCATCCGTTCCGCCTTTGTCCAGTCGCCAGTGACAGGGTCTACAGATGTCAAAGCTGATGAAGTGCAGAGGGTCCCCCTTTACACAATGGGTAGAATGAATGCGCAAACAAACAAAATAATATTATCAAGGGGTAGAGAGGAATGGGTAGACTGAGGGGTAGACCCGATTGGACCCTCAGGATCCAGTCAGAGAGGGGAGGGATTATGAAACCACGCCCAGTCCCGAATCCTGAGGCATTGGTGGAGAAACGAAACATCTGTAAGATAACTCTGGCTCAACAAAGCTGGCTGCGTCAATTTTTCTTTCCCACCTTATCAAGTGCTCTTAGATCTTTATTTGAGGGGGGCTAATACAATGCCAGCAAGGGGGAGGAGGTGTGGAGCACCTGTTGGGACATCGAGAAGGGCCAGGGGGAGAATGTGTTGCTGTCAGTGCTATGAAGTTTAACTTCAAACAATATACTACAGATCTGAGGCTGAAATCTAGCAAAGAAAGCAATGGAAAGGAGAAACAGTTATCCAGCAACATAGAAGGGCATGCCCATCATCTCCCCCCTGTACACAATGCCCACGGAGCAGGCGATGAGCAACACTACATGCTACAATATCTAACTGTGGATAAATAATAGTAATAATAATAATAACAACAGAGGCAAACACTCAGCCAGTGCTTTAAGTGGGGTGAGAAATCAAGGGGTCTGCCAGGCGCATAGCCTGCATAATGTGGGCACGGTCTAATAAGCAATGGCCAAGGCCTACAAAGTGTTATTAGGAACTGAATGGTGGCCTACGTACAAAGCACATAGCCCAAATCACAGTAGCATGTTTGTATTTATTAGACCCTTAAAGGATAGTTCCGGGACTTTTTTTTTATTGTTCCTATGGTTCGGCCATGTGTTTTTAAGCATAAATCGGTAGATCGTAGAAAACTTTCCTATGGACCTTACCCGACTTTTCGTCCATTAACGCACTCGAAAACAGCCGCCATTTTATGATAATCCTATCATTTCCCCCCATCGCCCTGGCTCACCTGCTTTTGCGGCACTAAATCAAATCCCCCGCCCCTGAGCCTGACATCAGCAGACGCGTACCGCCCATTTCCCAACGCCAAAGCACGTTTCGTGTCAACAATCGCTGCGCCTCAGCTAATGAAGTGTCGCCATGGAAATGGCAGGACGCCTCTTTCCTCTATAAGTATAAACACACCGTTTCACAACACACAGCAGCAGATTTTCGATTCCATTCCTCTCTCTGTGTTACTTTGAGTATTCTGTGACTCGTTTCTGTGCTCTGGTCAGCTACCTTCGCCGCTTCTAGGCCTTGTGAACACCTGTACCATCTCTGTAAATTATTTTACTTTCTTTACCACACAATGGCTACAATAATGCCGTATATGTACGAGCCCGAGTACACCGAGGAAGAACTACTGGAAAGGCAAGCACGCAAAAACGATGGGGATTCGGACGGCAGTTGGGAGGACCAGTCAACGGATGAAGAGCCTGGACCATGTCGCATGGACGGCGTCTCCACCTGGTGCACGTGCAATCGGTGCGAGCTAATGCCAACTGAGGAGGAGAACTGCTGCTGCCGTGAAAATTCCAGGTACTTGGCCTACATTTCGGAAGGCGAGCCAAGTCCGCAATGCATCACCGAGCTGCCAGAGTTCAGGGAAGCCTGCCTCTCACGGACCGTGTTGAGGATGATGATGGTGCTTATGCACGAACTTCGCGGCACTGTTCGTCCGCGTAATCCGAGTAACGAGTAAGTATACTCTGGTTGTGATGTCAGTGATGCCACTACTATGTCATGGTCGTCTCCCACATATAAAATTACATCTACATATCATTCGAATGCATGTAAATTGGTTCCATATTGTGCATTTTCTAGATAGAATTTTTTTCAAAGCAGAATGACATTTTTTACCTGAATCGACAGTGATAAGAAAGTTTTGTCATTTTAATACAGTTTGCATCTTTCATTTTCACAGGTGGTACAGGCTGGTGGCCTATCGTTGCTTCACTTGGTGGCTTCACGGGAGGCTCGGACACCGCGTTCGGAGAGTAATGCCTGCCTGTGCGGTACTTGCCATTAGACAACATTTCCCCAGCGACAGTGGACAATACCGCGGATTTTCCCTGGATGTGCTGCAACCGGAACTTTACAATGTGTAATGTTTATTATTTATGTTCAATTGAAATTAAGATCTAAAATAAAACCCAACATATATTTTAACAATGGTTGTTTTGATTTTTTAAATGAATCTAGTGTGTCTCCATTGAATAGTCTTCCTGTGCCTTGTCTTGTCACACCACATGTCTCCGGCCAGCATCCTCCCTCACGCAGGCCGCCCAATAAATCATCCTTTTGGGCACCGGGTACAGAGATGACCCCCTCTGGCCCGTGCCGCCTTGCCAACACAGGCCAGCCTGCTGCTGACTAACTGCCTAGGCATCCAGGGTCTCCAGGGTGAACTGCACCCATATATTCTCCTGGGAGGGTGAGGTATTTATAAACTCACCCCCTGCCTTCCATGTACTAGATCCTGCAGCCTGCCTCTTACATGCAGTTAGATGGCCTCTCCTTGGTGAGGCCCTGCGGCAAACGAGTCAGTTCGCACCGGGGTACTTGCGCTGGCAAGTGGAGCTGTCAGGGAGCGATAAAGGCCAAGAGGTGCCAAAGACCAGGTACACTTCAAAGTGGTCTATAGAGCATGGGTTGTTGTTCCCATGTCTACCTCCAGACCCCGTGTCTCCTGCCAAGCATCCCCCCTCACGCTGGACGCCCCCCTGCAATCCACATAAGTGTGTCTCCATTCACGAGTCTTCCTGTGTCTTGTCTGCACGACCACCGCCCCAATCCACCCCCCGCCCTATCAAAGGCAGTTCGCACCGGGGTACTTGCGCTGGCAAGTGGAGCTGTCAGGGAGCGATAAAGGCCAAGAGGTACCAAAGACCATGTACACTTCAAAGTGGTCTATAGAGCATGGGTTGTTGTTCCCATGTCTACCTCCAGACACCGTGTCTCCTGCCAAGCACCCCCCCTCACGCTGGACGCCCCCATGCAATCCACATAAGTGTGTCTCCATTCACGAGTCTTCCTGTGTCTTGACTGCACGACCACCGCCCCAATCCACCCCCCGCCCTATCAAAGCCAGTTCGCACCGGGGTACTTGCGCTGGACGCCCCCCTGCAATCCACATAAGTGTGTCTCCATTCACGAGTCTTCCTGTGTCTTGTCTGCACGACCACCGCCCCAATCCACCCCCCGCCCTATCAAAGGCAGTTCGCACCGGGGTACTTGCGCTGGCAAGTGGAGCTGTCAGGGAGCGATAAAGGCCAAGAGGTGCCAAAGACCATGTACACTTCAAAGTGGTCTATAGAGCATGGGTTGTTGTTCCCATGTCTACCTCCAGACCCCGTGTCTCCTGCCAAGCACCCCCCCCTCACGCTGGACGCCCCCCTGCAAACCGCATAATGCCACGACATATACACGTCATTCATTCACAAACACACCCCAGTTTCGAATCCTTTATAACCCACTTCATATTTCTAATGAGCACTTCTTTGCGCTTTGCTAGTCAACCCGTGAAGGTGCTGGTTATCTGCTCTTCGTCTCTGTGAACTTCCGTGACCACTTCGAGGAAACTCCTCAGTTTGCAACCTGTGAACTGCTCCCTGTTCTACGACAAGAAACTACTCTGATCCCTGCATCTAACTGTTTGTTCGTCAAGGTAAGGCCATGTACCATAATCATTTTGCGTCCAATTTCTTTTCGTTCAAGACAGTACATGCAAGGAACTAGTCACATGTTCTGAGTTTACATTGGTATTCATAGAGAATTGTTGATCTTTACTTTTCAGAACTTTCCACAATGCCTGCCTGTTCCATTGGCGGTTGCCCTTCGAAGACCCATAATAAATCTGAAGGGACTATATTGCATGTTTTCCCTAAGACAATAGATCAGATAAGAGAATGGGTCCGATATTGCGGATATCCACCGTCTGAGCTTCAAAGTAGAGTCATAGAAGTCTTTGCGGACAAGAGGGGTGATCGATACCGCATCTGCAGCAGACACTTTACCTCTGACATGTACTCCACATCATTGCTAATAAAGAAGAACACACCGCGAGCGAGGCGAAAATTGCTCTCAACCGCTATTCCCACTCTATTCGTCCACATCCCTCCACTGGTGAGTCAAGTTTACATATTTATCTCTCGGCCTTGCGGTAGTGTGTAGCATTAGCTAACAATAATTTCCCCATTTATGTATCCACTCAATATGAAGGCGGAAGATTCTCCATCCGTGTCGTTATTGCAGTCATCAGCCACTTCAAGCGCCTATCGGGTAATCTTACTTGGCTATTCTGCCACTGACTTGTTTTAGGCATGTAAATCAATAGTTTTAATTTATCGTGTAATTGTTTTACCTAATGGTACACCCTTGTACTCGTCCTCTAGTCTATGTTTTCAGTTATAATTATTGTTATCCAAAATAATGCAAGTACTGTCTTTCAGGGAGATGCTGAGGAGTCCAACGTATTGACGACTACCGTTGATGTCACTCAGATGCTCGAGGTACGTTTCCGGACAGTTCCATCGATGGAGATCACCAGATCTTGCATTCTTGTAGCGTGATTGTTACACACAATGTTTCTTTCGTTTTCAGCCATTGATATGTCCGTCTGTCGTCGCCCTCCTATGTGTCTTCTTTTTTCAATATTGTGTTCATTACTAATGAAAGTCCTATGTTTCAGGGAGTCGATGGAGCATTAGTCCAAGAAGAAGGGGGAGCATGCAGTTACGGGTCAGCGCAACAGCTTGCAGAAGTGTGCATCGCAGTTACATCGTCCCTTGATGTTCTTATGCATTTCGAGGTATGGATACTGACAGTTCGATCAAGCGAAATCATATGACGTGATTACATCCGCTATACTTCCTTCTTTATTAACGCAAGTACTATGTTTCAGGGAGATGACGGACCTTCTTCTACAAGAACATCACCCCTAGTAGTTGATGCAGATCTCTGGGTGGTGACACTTCCAACGATCGAGCAAATCGAATCATATTTACATATCCATTATTTATTTTAGACAACTGATCATTTGTGCAGGTCTATTTAGATGAGCCGTTGACGCCTGCACAAAGTTTCTGTTCTTTTTATCAAAATAGAAAACCATACTAATGCAATTACTGTGTTTCAGGGAGTCACTGAAGCATCATCTTCAATAATATCATCAATGGAAGTCTATGAGGAGCCCGAGGTATGGATCTTGACAGTTCCATCTAACTAGATCAACTATGCGTGAATAATTGTCGTTTGAATGTTCTGCACAAAGCGTTCATTTATGTTTTGCTATTGAGATGTACGTGGGTATTGGTCCCCAAGTACATTTTGTGTTTTCGATATTATTATACATACTAATGAAAGTTCTATGTTTCAGGGAGTCGATGGAGCGTCAGTGCGTGACGGATGTGCTTATCATGAAAATATAGTCGTTGCAGCGCAAGAGGAAGTGGAGACATGCACACACGAGTCGGAGCAACAGCGTCCTGATGTTGAAGTTCGAGGCAAGAAAGTTTCAAAGAAAAGAAAGCAAAAGAAGGTTAGTGTCCTGGTCACTATATTATCTTGTTTTTCACTGTTAATAGTTCAATACTGTAAGTTGTGTTTAAACTGAACATCCCTTTTCCAATCTGTCCTCTAGTTGCGAGTGGGTGTACGAACTAGATCTACACAGACAGTGAAGCGAACGAGAGATGTTGCTTGTCAAACCTTTTGGCAGGGACTTGAGACTGGAGATGCATCGTGCCAATGGGAAGAATATGAAGTGATTGACAACGGAGCTATACCACCACCAGCCATTCATAGTGAATGTCCTCCTGGTAGTTCGGATGCAGTCGGAGATCAATTCACAGAATCCACACCCGCAAAAGCTAAGACCGCGAGAAAGTTGAAGAAATTGTCTTATTCACCCATCGCCGGAGAAGGAACAGATGTTGCAATGGAAGGGAATGAAGTGGATTACAATGAAACACCATCAATATCACTGAACATAGCAGAAGACGATATCAGAGATTCTACCTTTCATGTGAGTGACATGTCCTCAACGTTACAGGCTGAACCAGCTGGGATGCAGAGTGACAGTATAAGGAAAGAAGCCAAATTCATTGTATTCGATAGTTGTTTGATTGATATTATTATTCGGTTGAAATGTGGGCATTCGGTAGGTGGGGATGTATGTGGGGAGCCATTGATTAATGTGACTCGTGCAATTCGAGGCACTAACCTTAAAATACATGCCACCTGTACAAAATATCATCCTTTCTCATGGTCTGCACAACCCATGCTAGGGCAACTGCCAGCAGGCAATCTACTTTGTGCAGCGGCTGCACTTTTTAGTGGTTCAAGTTTTAAAAAGTTAGAGTCTTTCTTTCAGTTTGTGGGAATCCATTTCATTGCGAAAACTCAGTTCTACAAATACCAAACCGATTATCTATTTCCAGCCATTAGCGAAGCTTGGAGAATGGAAAAAATGTCTATTGATAGTACATTCGCGGGCAAACGGTTCAGGCTAGCCGGTGATGGACAGTGCGACAGCCCAGGATTTTCAGCCAAGTACTGCACCTACCACTTTCAGGACATGGAAAGTAAGAAAATTGTGAGTTCGGTGGTCGTGCAGGTGTCACAAAGTACATCCTCAGTGGCCATGGAGAAAGTTGGCTTTGTAGCATCATTGCAAGAACTACAATCACGGGGAATGGTGATCGACCTGATAGCCACGGACAGACACGTTTCAATTGGCAAGACAATGAGAGAAGAGTACAAAAATATAAATCACCAATTTGACGTTTGGCATCTTGCAAAAACAATCAATAAAAAAATGTCGGCTGCAGGTAAAAAAAAAGAAATGCAAGGTATTTCACAGTGGTCCAAGTCAATCAGCAACCATCTTTGGTGGAGCTCAAAAACATGTGGAGGGTCGTTGGAAATTCTACTGGAAAAATGGCGGTCAGTAATGCTACACTGTACCAACGTTCACCGTTGTAACACAAACCAACATTTCCACAATTGTGAACATGGCCATTTGTCCACAGAGGAGGCACGGAAGAAGAAGTGGTTGATTCCTTCATCACCCACTCACAAAGCCATTGAAAAGATTGTATTTGATAAAACTATAACAAGAGATTTGAGGGGACTCACGGAATTCTGCCACACAGGAGATTTGGAGGTGTTCCACAATATGTGCCTAAAGTACAGGCCAAAACGATTGCATTTTGGCATGGAGGGCATGATAAATCGGACTCTTCTAGCGGTCTTGGCACATAACCATAATGTTGGCCGTCAACAAAGTAGGACGACCGGAACTTTAGGGACGCTTCGCTACAATAAGGCCTTCACTAAAAGAAGTAAACAATGGGTGATCAAACCAGTGTTTGAGGATATGCAATATGAGTTTATTGAGAGACTTATTGTTGACGTCCTAGATAGGCACATAAATGGAGTTGTGAACGAACCTGTGCAGGGGACAACTGCATTGCCACCCAACATTGCCTCTGTTCCATGTCCACCTAAAGAAGAGCTCATTGAGAAATACACATCACGGTTTAAATGATTGTAATTTGATTGTCTGTTCTCTCGAGTCTCCTCATGTCGCAGGCCCATTCAATATGTGTATCTATGTAATGTGTAAATAAAAGTGATTGCTCAGTGTACATGCAATGTGTCTATCCAACCTTGTTCATTTGCGCATTAAATTAAATTAAACCAAACAGTATTATAAATAATTTTTCAAAAAATATAGAATGTCTCCGTATTTATGGTTCTCTGGGGCTGCAAAGCACGCAGACAAAATGCAAAGATGGAGTGTAAATTTCAAGTCCTGTGAGATGGCCTTACACTGAATGTAGCTAACTAGGAATGTGTGCTCGTTCAAAGTGAAGGTCAGCTGCTTTGATTTTTTGCTCGGGTGCCGGAATGGCCCACGACTCAGTATAAGGTTCTATTGTTATTTGACCTTGACAGGCCGGGACCATCCCGAAAGACTTCTTTTTGGGGGTGTGGGGCAATAACGTAAGAAACGATAATGAATATAATTTCAGAAACGAAAGCCATTTCATGTTCGTTCATTAGAAGAAATAACGTCGGCATAGAAGGAGTGGTATTTCGGGGCTGCCCTACGCACAGACACAATGGAAAATGCAAATATAATGTAAGTAACTCTTTAGATGAGTTTATACCGCAATTTAATTACTATACAGTAGCTTTAAAGACGGGTTAAGTTGTACTTGTTCGTTCTATGTGGCATATTGTTTTGTACCACGCACTATCTTGGGGAGAACATCTCCTTTTACGGAAGCACCTCAAAACCTTCCTCTTTGCTTCTGCTTTCTCTCTCCCTCTCCCCTGCTACAACTGGTCCACTGTCTGCGACCTCGGTCCTGGGCCCTTCCACTCTCCACCTGCACTGCCTCCCTGTCAACCCCTGCACTGGGGGACTGTCTCAGTATCCTACAGCCCCCCCTTGACGTATAATACCCAGTTGCACTGTCCTAGCTATGAAATAATTTCCCGACCTAATATATAAAATGAATAATTTTAATAAAGATCTGATGGTGAGACTAATTTCATTTTTTATGTTTTTCAAACAGGTACATCATCCATTATTGTCTGTGTCACGAGTACCAGACACCGGCGGATGGGTTTTTTAACCGCCAGCTGCTTCTCCGCGTGAACAACGTTACCACCCTGACCATTTTATGGGACGATCGCCAAGTACAAGTATGCCCTTACGCGGTACTAACGGCTAGATGCAACATACAGACCGTTGTGGTGGCCTAGTGTCTCGTTGTTGGAACAGCCATGCGATTATCAGTGCGACCGAAGAGCTTATTTTATCGTAAACCAACACCCTGTGTACTGCACACGAACATCGCTTGCCTCAAGACGAACTATTTTGGATCGAGAGCAAATAAAAATGCAAATCGCTGAATATTCTCAAAACCTTTGATGTCCAATAAATGTACTTTGCCAAATGTACAATCTTGCCGTTTGCTTTTAAACCACAGTTTCATATTCCGAATTGTGGCGCTGTATTGTGAGATGATCTAAGACCCTGTGTACAGCAAAGGAACATCGTGTGCCTCGAAACGAACTTTTTGGAACGTGAGCAAATAAAAATGCAAATCGCTGAATATTCTCAAAACATTTGATGTCAAATAAATGTAGTTTACCAAATTTACAATCTTGCGGTTTAATTTAAAAGTACAGTTTCATATTCCCAATTGTGGCGCGCTGTGTTGTGTGAGCTCATCTGTGTTGATTTCCTGGTTCTGTGTGGAGTCGCGTAGAAGACGCCTGGGCGCGTTTGCCTACGCAGCACAGTCACGTCACGGATAGAGGCGGGGAATATGAATGTTTTGATCAAGTCTGTTTCAGGGGCGGGGATTTGATTCAGTGCCGCAAAAGCAGGTGAGCCAGGGCGATGGGGGGAAATGATAGGATTATCATAAAATGGCAGCTGTTTTCGAGTGCGTTAATGGACGAAAAGTCGGGTAAGGTCCATAGGAAAGTTTTCTACGATCTACCGATTTATGCTTAAAAACACATGGCCGAACCATAGGAACAATAAAAAAAAAGTCCCGGAACACTCCTTTAACTAGAGCCATTTGCAATATGTTTGTTGGTGAGGTACGCTAATAGGTACAGTAACATATCTTAGGCTCTACAACTCCTCAGAGTCATTGCACAGAGTCACATGTAAAGTGGGAGTAAAAAAGAGGAAAACCTCCAATAGATACAAATGATTATTAGAGAAGTAAGCATAAACCTCCTGACCTTGGCTGGTTTCATAAGTGAATCCGTTGCAAACCTCCCATGGTTGAGGAACTGCTCTATTACTTGACATTTGCAATTATGAGAAAAATCACATTACCAAGGGTTTTGGTTGTGCCTGCTTCATTGATACACATAATCCAAAATGTGCTAATGTTTCAATCCATGCACTCTTCCTCAGGGCATCAGTTACATATTCTTTTGTAAGAAAATTATGTGTTCCTTTTAGTTAGTTTCTTTCTATTGTTCAAAGATATATCTTTGGTACCTCCTCATGTATTGAACAGTCCCATCACATCATCTCATTCTTATTCCAGTGAACATTCTTTGCAAGTCATTTCCATAATTTATTTTAATATTCCTCAAGCAACATTGATCTTTTCAATGTGTTGACGGAGCTTTCATGCACAGTGTTCGAAAACTGAAAGCTCTGATGGTGTCTTCAGTCCTTCTCCATCCAGGAAAGTGCTGGAAGTCTCCAGGAGTCAGGGTGGTGCCACATTTCCATGTGCAGATGTGAGAGTGTGACTGGTGGCCTGTGGCCTACCTGGAGCGTAGCCCGATGATAGTGGTCGCATTCCGCATTGTGGACTGCTGACCTACAACCATGGAGGTGTTTCTCCGGGTGGGATAATCCGCTCGGGCAGGTGTTCATTTTTTTAGGGGCTTATCTGTGGGTAGAGGCAGGCAGGCCCTGGCAGAGTTAGACACAGCATTTGTGGTGTAGGAGGTCCAGGCGAGGATGCACTGCCAAATCAATCACCCTGAAACAGGTGGGCAATTATCATTCCAGAGACAAATTGCTCCAAATTACTCCCTTAACCCATTCCAGAATGGGCTAAGGGAGCCATTTTCCTGAATGCATCGCCTAATCAGCAGACAATAAAGGAGAGCGCAAACTGGAAAAACACCACCTCAGGATCTCCTTTGACTTAGTTGGGGCTGAAACCTCATGGTCAGAATAAGATAAGAGGCAACCGGATGATGCAGCTCTGTGCACTTCCAACACCGATCCTGACATTAAAGAAACGTTTTTGCATGTCAATGCAGGCTTTAACACATTAGACACCAAAATAGACTTGCTTACATGTAAAGTTAACCATTTGCAGATGAGACTGGAAAAGTAGGGTGGAAAGCTGGATGAGGCGGAAGACAGGCTTTCCTCTGCGGGAGACTCTAATGCTAAGATATCCTTAGACATGGTTGCAATGCATAAGTGCCTGGAAGCAGCAACTGCAAAGAATGAAGACCTCTAAAGGAGCTCCAGAAGGAACAGTACTCATGTAACAGAAGTCAGGCAGTGGCTATAAAAGGAGCAATGGCTGTGTTTGTGGAGCAACTCATCAAGGAAGTCTTCAATCGAACACAATTCTCGCCTCTAATTGTTGTGGAGGCTAAAGAGGGCACAGCTTAAGGCAGTGCCTGGGGCTCCCCTTTACCCCATAATCGCGAGACTGTTAAACTACATTGGCTGCAATAGGGTGCTGCAGGTGGTGAGAGAAAAGAGAGACTTGCAGCAAAAGGGGACAAATAAATATCTTGATTCAATGCAATCCTGGAGGAATTCCTTTCACGGGGTAAAGAGAACGCCAAGAACATTAAGTATTCAATGATATTTCCTGCCAAGTTGAGAGTTTTTAATAAATGCAGGGCTCACTTCTTTTCCCTCTCCTGAGGAGCCGAAGGAGTTTATCGTGGCCTTGCGAAGTTTTGTTACTTGCTGAGCGAAACACGGAGCTCCTCCGCAGAGGAGAGACATCTCCAATTGGAGGAACCTGAACATTGGACCAGTCAATATGAATGTGTTGTAGGCTTGCTCTGGGGATGCATTACACTGTGTGTGGAATGTAATGAAGTCACGTGGAATGTGATGATCTGACTGTTGTGAGTGTTCTGCAAAAGTCAGTTACATCTGAGGGCTGGCTGGTGTTGGATGTGCCAGTATTTACTGTCCAGGATCGTACTTGTTAGCACTTACCTTGTACTTTGGAGAGGCAATAAACACCCCACAAAGAAGACCGGGTCCTGCGACTCCTTACCCAACGAACCTACTACAGAATGCCTGGTGTCAGTTTCGAATCCAGCTGCCTTGGTTGTTCTTAGTATAAAGATAATATTTGAAGTTGTATTATTTACTACGACTCATGTAGGGCAAATGGTTTGGTGATTTAGGGATGTACACGTGCAGACCACTAGGGATTCTACAGCGGTTATGCTGCCTCCTCTGAGTCTTGCTCAGTGGGGTTAAACTATTGATTAATTTGAATGTTTTTTTGTTTTTGTGTAACATTTATCTTATCACCTGTATCCTTTTTTGAATCTATCAAAAGATTGTTCATTTCTGGGGGCATCTGTTTGGCCAGCGGTAACCTCTAGTGTGTTCCACTTGCACTTTGGGTTAGAGTCGAGCTGGGTTGGGTTGGCACTGTGTGTTATGAGTCGCATTGGGGGTGGAGGAGCTATGGGCTATGAAGTTATGGGTTGGGGTGAATTTTTATTGGGTATTGTTTTCTTTTTGAAAGAGATGGGCATGTGATTGGGGAACGTTACAATAACATTTCTTCAAATAAGATGTATGTGGGAGTGACCCTCGAAGCTGGGACATTGTTCAGGACTGGGGTAGCAAACTTATGGGGGCTTCTGGTCTGGGGTAATGACCTCCGTTAGGGGTGGGATGCAACAACTGTGTAGTGTTCCTTGTTGGTCCACAGGTCTAAAGTCTAGTCAACCATCTCATTAAAGCCAAAAAGGTATTGTTATAAATGAAAAGACACTGGCCCTCATTCTGAGTAGGGCGGTAAGGGATACCGGGCACCACCCTACTCGTAATGGGGCCCATTGTCTCTAGGGAAATCAATGGCAATAAAGTAACCTTAGTCAAGATTTATGCCGTGAATGTGGATAACCCGGACGAATGTGAGTGGTATACCTCTCAGCTCACAAAGTACATGAATACAGTGATGATATGCAGGGAGACTTCAATACCATACTGAACACATGGCTGGATGTGTCCCCCACTGTCTCCAGGTGCTAATCTAGATCAGTGCGGAGACATTGACATCTATGCGACTTACATGACTTGATTGATGTTTGGAGGTTCAGACACCACGAGACAGACTACATTTTGCTTTCTGATTGGGGGTGCGCTTGCAGAGATTGGAGAGGGCCAAAGACCAGCTAGGACGCTAGTCTGTTTAGCAATGTCAGAGAGCCAAAAAACCTTGATGCATGATAGTCGTGTCTTCAACAAATTACATTCTTGGAAGCTAGACCAATAGACCAATCACAGTCCCAGATTGATCTTTTTCTAGATCAAATTAGTTTATTTTGAAATTGACCAAGGGGCCAGGAAAACACTTAATGGCGGATCACAATTGCTGAAATCCAGCACGTATTAGAGAGTTTTGCTGTGGGGAATTCACCGGGTTAGATGGACTGTCCGCTGGCTTTAACAAGACATTTTCTAAATCTCTGGCTCTTTGGTTCCTTAAAGTTTCAAGAGGCAATTAAGAGGTTGGAATTGCTGAGATCCGTGCAGGAACCTATACTTATCGTTTTACTGAACCCAGATAAAGACCCTTTGTATTGCTTATCATACCAACCCTTTTCCTTAATTAATTTAGATAATAAAATCCTGGTGCTGATACGGGCAAACAGGCATCTTCCTCTAATGTCAAATTGCGGTCTGGCCCAACCAATCAGGATTAATTCCTGGCCTCTTTTAATTCGAGACGAATAATGGGAGTATTGCATTTACTCAGGTCTGAGCTTATGAATGTGTTTTTTTTCTGCTGGATGCCAAGAAAGCTTTTGACTCTATGGAATGGCGCGTTCCTATTTGCGGTGCTCCGTAGAATGGCAGTGGGACTGTATTTTTGTCTGTACATTATAAGTTACCTGCAAATCTGTTTTTTCGGTTGTCTCTCTGAGACTTTAATGAACGATAGCGGCAAAGCAGCGATCTCCTTTTCCCCTTGCTATTAGCCCTCGCTATTGAGGCTCTTGCCGTGCTCATTATAGAATGATAGCATCCAGTTACAGTTTCATTATTTGCAGATGACATGATGTTCTTCATCAAAAACCCAGCGCAAAATATATTACCCGTCATGCTGGAGATTTCCACCTTTGAATGTTATTCTGGCCTCCAGCTGAATGTGACTAAATCGAACAGAGGGTACTGGCGTGTTCGAGGAAGATATGCGGTTTCAGTTTCTGTGGGGGCAGGTATCAGTGATACACCAAGGAGCTATTACTTCCAGGCAGCCCTCCACTGTGTTCTAGGAGAACTTTGAGGTAGCGCCACAGAGACCGTGGAATGCTGTGGCAAGGTGGCAAGATGGCAAATTCTCCCCCCCAAATTCTCCCCCCTTCACTAATAGGAAGGATTACCATGATTCTAGATGTTTGTAATTGTTTATCAATGTCCCACTGTGTCTGCCTTGAGCATTTGTTAACAAGCTTAGAGGCCTTCTCTCGGAGTTCGTCTGGTTTGGAAAAGGGCCAGGTGAGGCTTGACAGACACTCATTACCTTACCTGTGTGGTGTGAAGCGCTCTAGCAATGGTTTAATATGATTATATAAATGCCCACCCCCATTTTCTATCATTTTGGTTCTTCTCATGGCCAGTTCGACTGCATATTCAGAGTGAAATAGCCATTGTGGTTCCTAATTCCCGTAATCATTCAGGTCAAGCTTCCGGCACAGGTTAATGCAGATATTGTACAATGGAAGGCTTGTTACAGGTTGGTCACCATTACTGGGGAGACGGAGACCACTCCTTTGACTCCTCTCTCACCTTTTCCCATCACATCTCTCTCACGTCTCGTGCCTGTTACTTCCACCTCTACAATATTCGCAAAGTCCGCCCCTCTCTCACTTTCCATGCTACTAAACTCTTGATCTCCTCCCTTATCTTCTCTCGCCTCTTCTACTGCTCCTCTGTACTCTTTGGACTTCCTACTACTCACCTTGCCCCCCTTAAATCTATCTACCACTCTGCCGTCCGCACCCTCTGTCTCCTCTCCCCCCGTGAATCCATCTCTGCTTCCCTTTCCTCCCTAGGCTGGCTTCCCTTTCACTCCCATCTCTAATTTCAATGTCTCTGCCTAGTCTTTAAATCTCTCCACGGTGTTGCTCCCCCTTATCTCGCCTCCCTCCTCTCATTCTACACTCCCTCCCGCTCCCTTCGCTCAGCTGACCACTTCCTTCTCACTGTTCCTCCTTCCCCTTGCGCCTCATCCCGTTTCCGCTCCTTCCATCTCCCAGCCCCCCTACACTGGAACTCCTTACCTCTCTCGCTCTGCTCTATTTCCACCTTTTCCTCATTCCAAACTTCCCTCAAATCTCTCCTCCTCCATTCCCCACCTTGAATCTCCTCCCCCTTCCTAGTCCCCTCCCTCCTTGCCTTATCTCCTTGTTCTTCTCCCTACCCCCCACCCTGCCCCTCCCCCCAATCTCTCCCCTCTCCCTTCCATTCCCTCCCCCCTCTTCCCCTCCCCCTCCCCCTCTCATTTCTACTGCACTCCTCTTCTTCTCTCCTCCAGCTAATTGCTCTACTTATTGTTTTGTTGGCCTGATTCTCAATTTGTTAATTGCTTCTACTGTTACCGTTATAATGTTATTTCTCATGTATCCTGTTGTTGTAATGTGCAGCACTTTGGTGTAAAGCGCTATATAAACAAAAATAAATACAAATACAAATACACTCTGTATTCGCCTCTGCTTCCTGTATCCTATGTTGCTGGTATGGGGGGGAGTTATGTGGAAACTGTGTAGAATCTCAAGATGCATTCGGTTATAGGTCAAAGGTTCGAATCAAAAGGTTTGAAATACAATAGGTTCGAATCAAAAGGACCGAAAACAAAAGGTTCGAAATGTATTTATTTATTTTTTAAATTGTTTTTGTTTTTTGGGGGGATCATCCCCAACCCCTGTTTTTGTGGTAAAAAACACTTTTTTTTACCTATACGGAAACCCCAAAAAATATATAATAAAAATAAAATGTGAACCTTTTGTTTTCGATCTTATTGACTCTCACCTTATGTATTCGAACGTTTTGTATTCGATCCTTTAACTGGACACCGATGCGTTCAAAGGGTGAATTCTTTCCAGGGGGCCATTTGTTATTCTTAAATGCTTGTAAAGAATTTGGGGGTGTGTCAGCTTTGCAAAATGATGTATTTTGGAATACGCTAAACCTTTAGGAACACTTTCTTTTCCTTTCCATACCAGCCTCAGAGAGCTGCCTTGCTACACAAGACCACTGTGCCTCAAGGGCAGGGAAAATCCAATCCAAATCTATGCAACACAATTATCGAGAAGACATCAGGTGTTGGGGAGCATGCCTAGGGTGTGAGAAAGATCCCTTCAAAGGCCAATAACTGAGATTTGGTGGAAATATATCCGTGCGTAAACGAGATGGATATACTTTAATGCTGGACTTCAATGACTGCATTTTAAATGTCTCCATCGACATTGTTAAATCAGGTCACCCCAAATATTTCCCTGAGGTCCTTCACACCTGCCCACCAGGCAAAGTGGAGCCAGCAGATCTCCCCCACCTGGCCTGGCAGTGTGGGCTGCTGCAGGGCTTCTGGGAGGAGATTTTTCACAATCATGAGTGTGCAGTTGGATGAGGGGGCCAGAGTTTCCCCGTGAATCCATCTGTGCAGGTACACTGTGTCCATTCACTCTCATGCTCATCGACTGGAGGGATAATTATTCATTTGAGCCCAGGATCTGATGAAAAGGGTCCGCCCCGACTGGGAACTCTTGACTACAGCACATTACTTTCCGCTACGACACTCCAGCAATATATGTTAAGTCGTGTATTCATGGGTCCAGGCCCAAGGATGCTTGGATTCTATGCAGGACATCTGTGCCAAGGGAGACCTGCAGAGCAGTGGATATTGAAAGCTCATGAGGCGATTCATAGGACAGTGGCATTGGGACATTCAATGAGGGGGGGGGTCACTCAAACTTGCACATTTGTCTTTGAATTTTTATGGTACACTGGTTCCAGAAGGATTCTTTGAGATCGGTGTACCTTGTCATGAGATACATGTTTGTATCATCTCTTGTCTGTGTACTACTTTAAATGAATAGAAATAGCTTCACTATGATATCATTGCATCTTGTCATGAGATAAATGTGTGTGTTTTCTTTTAACCTGTCACCAGCAAGTAGCACGTATCTCTCAGCAGCAAGTGCTTGACTCTCTAAACCTTTCTAACCATCCAAGGTTAATTCAAAGCAGCCTGTGCACTGTTTGGAAATATTCATTCATCTGATTCTTTTTAATTGCACAAAAGACACACATTCGGGGTCGAGGGCATCGAATGACACGTTAACATTTCTTGGGGTGGAGAAGAATAATTTTACGTATAACATTAGAATGCCATAGCCTGTGGGTGAAGGACAGCGAGGAATGAATCAGGGGGAATTGCAACAAATTACAATTTAAGTGACTGTTAGGGGGGGAAAACCCTACAGTGATCTCCAAGACGTCTTCATGGGTGGGCAAAAGGGGCACGTGCCTCGGACCCCCACCTTGAGGGTGGGGGGCAAGACGACCTGATCTCAAGAAGTCACTTCTCATTGTTCAGAAAACGTACATAGCCCACTTCAGGATATTATATGGTGTGCTGCTCAGGCTCTATGAACCTAGGGCCTGCCTGGTGGTGACAAGTACATTCTGCTCTGATCAATTCATCCTGTAATGCTTTCTGTGTTCACTGTGGTCTACATAGTTTGTGTGTTCACTATTGCTCAACTTCTGTGGCTTTTTCACCTTTCTGTGTCCATTATATTGATCATGTGCAATAGCCAAAGTGCATATTGATAGATGTGGGTGCCGCAATGATTCAAAACAAAGCTCAGTGTGTTAAGCACTCATTGCAGAGATGTGGGTTCATATACAAGATTACAATACCACATTCCAGAAAGGGTGCCTCAGCCTTTCCCATGCCTGAAGTAGATAATTCTGCGTGTATATGTACTTTGATTTGCAGCTCAATAGGTGCTATTGTCAGCAATGTACCTGCACCGGAAAGCGGTTACTATGGAAACTTACAGTGCATCAGTATGCTGATGGTCTACAAATCGTTCCTTCAGAAATGGGTTGCAAATCCAAAGCAGCCACCCCCAATGCTGAACAGAAAGCATTAGCCCGCAGAGGTGTTTAGGTACCCAAGTTCCTGTCTGAGGAAGCAAAGTGTTGATGCTCGTATCTTAGCTTTGCCAGGCCACAATGCAGTGATCCTGAGCAAATCATGAGCTATCAATGACAGTGCTGTGCAGTCTTCTGTGAAAAGGTTCCCCTTCTCACATGCTGGTGGCATTGCTCAGCCCGTTGTCTGATCTTTCTTTTTCAGTGAGCCATTTGAGTGGAAGTGGGTTCTATAAAGAAGCGAGCGGACGAGATATCCAAGGCCTCTGCAAGCATATTTTATGGTCTGCTTATTTGACATAAAAAATGGTGTGCTTTTTTTGTACAATTCAAAGATTCTTCAGCACATCATAAATTACAATCCACGAACCTGTGGTATGGGGTATTTAAAGTTTTAAAATACAAAAGAGAAACCCAGATGAAATATTTTAAAATCACATCAATAAGTCTGATGGTATTTGTAAAGTGCCCAGTGTGATCTGCGCTGACGTGATTCAAGCCTGTGACCTCCAGGTTCTACCAAGCTCTCAGCAGCGCCCACTAAGCTCGCTGAGGTAACTGACAGCGACGGGAGCCTTTCATGAGATCGATTCCGCGTGTTCATAGGTTTTGAGGAAACCTGGAGACTCTCAGTGCTGGAATGGTCAATTGCGATACAGGGATCTTCGCCAGTAGGCTGCTGGGTTTGGGGGCTACTTTGGCCTGTGTCAAAAGCCACTGGGCCGGAGGCACGCAAATGTATCTCGCATTACTCTGTTAATAACGTCCCCCATTTCATGACACCTGGAGAAACTTGGGGATTCTGTCAGTGTCCAGCCATGCTGGATTACTCGCCAGCCCTTTAGGTTTAAATGAACTGCTCATTAAAAAAAAAAAATATATATATATATATACAGACATAACAAAGGCAACATGTCATGTGGCTCAATTAGCTACTACCGTGTGCAATATGTCTGTGTGCAGTTTAAAAGCACAAGAACAAAATAACGCAAGCATTCATTGGTACACAACTACCTTAATGTGTTCATGTAGTTTGGCGCAGCGGTCCTTTCCTGAGGGGGCGCAATCCCACTGAACACCTTATTTGGGGTTCAGCGCTTGCAGCAGAGGGCTCTCACATTTTGGGAAAATTCCATAAATTCCGTTTTGGGGACTACAAAACGATACACCTTTATACAACTACATAGGAATTCCTCCCCGGGTTCCCCATTTAGGGTGTCGCTTGCCTGTCATCCCGGCTTGAAATAATAGGGGGCTGTTTTATCAAAACTGTGGGCTTCTTTTGGTTCCCTGTCTGGATCTGCACTCTAGGCAAGTTTATTATTATTATGTTTATTATTATTACCATCATGAATAATATTAATTTTATTATTATCCCTTAGATGGTCGGCAGTGGTAGGTTGTGGATGAAGCTGAGGTTTCTTGGCTGCCCTGAGGATTTACTGCGGATGGTACAATGATTGCATGATGACTCCTCTGTGCAAGTGAAGTTGGATTCTGAGGGGACCACTACTCATCTGTTCCCTACGAACAAGGGGGTAACACAGGGCTTTGTGTTGGCCCCCCTGTTATTTAATATAGACTTGGCAGATCTTCCACTCCGCTTGAAAGGAGTCCAGAAGTGCCCTCCAAGAGTTGGGTTGTCTCCTTTAGTCTGCATGTCTGAGGCGGATGATTTAGTCGTATTCGACCATACTTTTACCGGAATAACTAGGAATGTTAAAGAATTGTGGGAATAGGCTTAGGAAAATGCTCTGGTCATTAACATGGATAAAACAAAAATTAAGAAATTCGCAAACAAACTTTCCATGTGCCCGATGTTGACCTCGCCCGAGGGCCCATTGGAGTGTGTGGAAAGTCACACGCACCTTGCGGTGGACATTGGCTTGAGTAAGGGTTATGATGAGGGGATCAGCACTAGGGAAACGAAAGCAATACACTTTACTGTGTTGAGCACTAAATATGCGAAACAAACAGTGGGCTATTTCTTATGTTGTACAAACAATGCGTCTGTGCTTCAATACTCTATGGACTTGAGGTTTTGACTTTAAAGGATTTAAATTGGTTAAAAGTCTTGGAGGGCACATATTGGAGGAAAATCTTGGGACTAGCCCAAGCCTGTTGAAATAATGAGGTTGGAATTGGGGCTAATATCTATGCCTGCCCGGGTCCTTAAAAAACAAAGGATTCTCTATCGTAGAGCAATTGCTAATCCGAAATGTCAGCTGCTTTATTCATTGGGCAAGTTTATGTCAGAAACAGCTGTGGGTAAATATAGGGTTTCCGTAGTGCGCTTGTTTGATACAATAGGCTGGAAGCCTGATTGGATGGCAATCTTTTTGAGTTAAAAAAAAAAGACGTTTGATAAAAATAAAAAAAAACTCGAATTTTGGGACTGCAATTGTAACTATTAGCATTTGTTTGCTTTAAAAAAGTACAAGGATGATATGTTCGTTACTCGTGGAGACGAGACATCCTTATTTATTGCAATGTCCATCCCCACTGGTAGGTAGATGTCTATTGTTGCAATGCATAGACCAACTCCTGGTAATGGTAGACATTGGCCCTCAATTGAAAGTCCCCGAGTCTAAAAGAAACTGCAGTCTGTACAGTTCAAAGCATAACAGAAACAGCTGGGCACGACCTCACTGCATGTACAGTTATGGGACGATATACATGGGCATGCTGGGAAATTTCGTCTGGGGCTATGACACAATTAGAAGTAAAGGACGTTGGCAGCTCTGTCTAAATACTCGAAATAAGTCACTTAATTTGGCTGTTACTGAAAAATATTTAACTTTGAATCTGTGAAATTAATTCCATGTTGTTGATAGATTATAAGTGTTATATATATATATATATATATATATATATATATATATGTGTGTGTGTGTGTGATTGTGTGATTTTATGTATGTATTTATTGATAACAATGAATTTATGAAATGTATTCAATGTTATTGATGTCATAAAAAAGTGAAAAGTGTATTTTAAACTAAACACATTATATTAAATAAATAAATAAATAGTAATGAGTAGTACTATGTAAAATAATAATAATAACGAATATCATCATTGTTAATGTTTTTCTCACCCAACGATGCTTCCTATTTCATACACTTCAGAATCACAACCCACCATACTATCTCAGTAACACAAAGGACTTGAGCTCCGAGGCCCCATGGTACGACAATTACTTTTGAAGCTGTGAAAACGGATCTGTACTTATGGCAAAGCTGCTGTGGAAGCAGTCCTACTCACCTGTGCCTCGCAGCCCCTTCTCCAGCGGCGTCCCCGGATAGCCTGCGTGTCCTCTGCTCCCTCGCTCTCGCTTTGAACGCAGCTCTGCTCTCCGCGACCGTTTGAAGGTTTTTCGGTTTCCTTTCTTCCTTTGCTTGAGGTGGAGACTGGTTCTTAGAAGCTCAGGATGTGGCCGACCAGGATGAGGGGGGTTCTCTCTTGCGGTTTCTGCTTTAGAATGGGTTTTTTGGCACGTTCGTCGGTGGAAATGCCAAAAACCCACCATTGCCAGGTATCCTTGTTCCTCCCCACGCCACCCCCCCACACTCATTGTATAAGGATTTCGACCATACGCATATTGGTTTCGCACTTACCTGTTTTTTTTTTAAATTGTAAAAGAAATGAAATGATGGTAGATGAACCTCCGGAAAATGTGAGGGGCTAATCAGCACACATTGTCCTATGCTCACCACACGACATAGACACATGTGCTCTGGGTGGACATAGCGTAGACGTCCACCCTGTCATGTTTAGTTGGGATATGACAGCCAAGAGTAGATCAAGGCATCTGATAAGGGGGAGGGCACAATCTTCCTCCTGCGATGGCCAGCCTAATTAACAAAAAATAACACACAATTGCTGGCTGACTGGACTAATCACGCGCTTAGGACTGTTTTAAAGAATCTTCAATCAACTGTGTTTAAAGAAAAAATAGCTGTCTGAGATTTGGGAGCAGAGATTCTCCCCCTTGTCTCCACACAATAACTATTGTTTTGTATTGTATTGTTAATATATTTATAGAGCGCACTGGTCCGTTAGGCATCTGGGCGCTTGTATGAATTTTTGGGATACAGTTACAGCACAGTACGAAAGTTACAGGGTAACATCAGTGTACAAACGGTACATTACAGTTACAGCATAGCAAGAAAATTACCATGTAAACTGATTGCTCTCAGGTCTGTGGTGCTGGTCAAAAAATCTATAATGAAATGATCTCTATACACATCGCAATGGGTTTTTTGATCAGAATTTATTTTTGGGTTATTTAATAATGAATGTGATGCAACATTTATTAAGATAGTGATTCTGTTAGTGCAATTGTAGACTTGAGAACGACCTAAGATCGAAACACGTGTCAGCTTAGCAAACACATTGAATAAAGAACTGCCATATGCATCATTTGCAATGTATATAGAAATAATTTCATTATTGATTTTTCGACTAGCGCCACAGACTTGAGAGCAATCAGTTTACATAATTTACTCACAAAGGCTGCATGGAACTGCCATGTCCTTTGATAGCTGGTGGTGGTAGCTTTGCATATTAATCAGAGTTAATTCAAAGAGGCCCACAGGGGGCATGGTAGCAGGAATAAGAAAAGAGACAGGAAATCACAACAACCTTTGATATGCACTGTGTCAACCTGAAGCCAGCTCCCACCCCTCAGTATCAAGGGCAGTGGCCTGTCATGTCTGGCACTATGTGTTTACAGTAGCTAACCCCCACAGGGGGGCCCCATTCAGAGGGTAGAAGTGTGTGAATTAATGGAGACAGAAAGACTGTTCTCGCCGCAGTTTCAAGGGAGACCTGCCGCTTTAATCAGGAACCACAGAGAGCTCCACTTACTCGAGAGAATCTTTGATCCACAACAGACAGGAAGAAGGGTGGGACTTAGTATTACATGTTTTCACCCCTGCACATTTTCTGTTGCAAAGCACTCTGGTCATGACCTCATGCATACAGACGATTGTTGGTGGGGACCCAGGATTGGTTCATTAAGGTAGGCTTAGCCTACACCAATCACTGTGGCGTATTTGGCTTTTGGGAAGATCATCTGAAGTCTTTGCAAAGAGTAACAAGAGGAACTCAGCATTGGACCCTGGCTGAAGGTACATTCTGCCTTACAGCTTCCGCCAGTGAAGGAAGCCCAGGATTGCCAAAGAGAGAAGCAAGATCCCTCCCCTAAAAATCTCTCAGGGAACAGAGGGAGAAAGTGAATCCAGAGGAGCCTTCAGCAGCTCCAGAACCAGTACCCAGCCAGCACACCTCGTGCCCTGCTAGGCTCTGCAGCAAGCTTCCTAGGTGCGAAGTGCCAGAGAGCCTTTGAACTAAACTGTGGACAAGTCAGCTGGCTGCAACACTCTCCTCAGCGTTTGGCCATCCGCCTTAAAGGACGACACAAGCCCAGTGAAGAAGCTAGGAGGAGTGCATCGACCGGCTGTTAATAAGGTAGTGGCTAGAAAGTTCCTGCTCGATTAGAGGAGACTAGTGCAAGAGGAACAGAAACAGCGGGGCAAGGTCACCATAGAGCTGCGCAAGCTGGTGCTCGAGGAGAAGAAGGACAACAGATCCACCTCGAGTGAAAGCAGCAGTGGTGGCTCAAACCAGAGCTCCCGGGATAAGACCCAGCGGCACATCCCCAAAGAATTGGTGCAGGCTTACGAAGTGGGAAGGATATTTTTGACTGGTTTGAAGCGCTCGAGCTGGCTTTTCATCTACAGGAGGTGGACGAGGTACTGTGGGGGGCAGCCCTGATGAGTCGCTTACTGACACCAGGGACTGATACAATTCTTCAGTTAATTCCTGAGTAAAGGCCCGCTTATGAAAGCATGAAGGCAGCCCTCCTCAGGAAGTTCTGTAAAACCCAAGAACAGTATCTCAAGAGCTTCTGAGAGCTCAGAGAAAAGGTGGCAAACATTTGAAGTGTTCATACACTTGTCATAGAAATATCTGTGCAGGTGGGTGGCTGGTAACAAAGTTGACACATTTAAAGGGATGTACAATTTGATTGCATATGTGCATGTATTGAAGAATTGTGAGGTTGATCTACACTGGCACCTTATGGATAAGCCTATCACAGACCCTAGGGAGCTTGCAAAGGCTGCCGGGAGGTTTGTGAGTAGTGGAATCCAGAAAAAGGCCCAGGCAAGCACACCCAACCCGGAAGAGAAATCTTCAGACATAAAAGTAAACAAGGATGGGAAGGACAAAGGTCCAACCCACTCGTCTTTGAAGTCAGGTACCCAAAACACTGAAGGGAAATCCTAACACTCTAGTTCAGCCGTGCACACTGAAAAGAAGAGAGCAGGCACCCCTATCACTGGGACACCTGCGTTCTCACCACCCAAAGGTTGTTTTATGTGTAAGGAGCTGGGCCCAGGAAAGGGGATCCTGCTTGCAAGGGCTTACCCAAGCAAGCCATAGTGAATGTTGGACTCGTGGAAGAGGCATCTTTAGTGTGGGCCTCCTAGAGAAGGACTTAACACTAGGCCAAGGAGTGGCCAAATGTGGATTGGTTACAATGAGTGGGAACAGTACCAGGTCTCCAGAAGAGATCCCATTTCCCAATGCTACTCAACTCTATTTAGAACATGTGTATATTAATGGACATAAAACACCTGCAGTCCGAGACACTGCGCTAGTCTCACTGCTGTCCCCTGGCAGTGGGTACACCCAGGCCAGTATATTGATGGGCCTGATTGTAGCATCAGTGGGTTTGACGGAAAGAGTAAGTGCCCCTTGGCGATAGTAGAGTTCAGCTGGCAAGGTGAAACGACCCAGCGCTGTGTAGCAATGAAAGACTCCATCCATGTCCCATGTCTGTTGGGTAATGATCTTCCTGATCCTGAGATAATTGCAGCAGCTACCCGATCGAGGGCCAAAGAAATTGCCAGATTGAACACTCTCCAAGCCTTAGGGCCTGCAGTGATTCTAGATGGCTTGTTGGAAGGACCAGCGCAGCCGTTAGCCCCTAGTCAAGTTCCGCAGACTTCTGAGTTGCCTACTCCTTTGGGAGAGGGGCCAGTAGCCACTGAGGACCTTACTTTGGCAGCAGGGGACTCAGTGACTCCAGAGTTGCCTGGTGCAGCACAGGAACCTGAGATGGAGGACCTGGTGAGCGCTGATCTGAAAAGCCTGCCCAAGCTGGATGAGTTTGCATCAGTTGAGGGCCCAGATCAGATTTACTTCTTCAAAGCCCAGAAAGAGTGTCCCACTCCAGAGGGCCTATGGAAGCAGGCTAATGGTGGGTCCCCTGGAGTGTTCAAAGTGTACTGGGAGGATGGACTCCTGTACACTGAGCAAAATAACTCTATGGGTGAGGGCACCAGAAGGTTGGTGTTTCCCCAGTACCACAGAAAGTTCATTTTGGATTTGGCTCACCAAATTCCTTTAGCGGGTCACTTGGGAGTGACTAAGAGATCGGACCGATTGTCTGTGCACTTTTACTGGCTGCATTTTGTCATAAAGGTTAAGGAATTTATCCAGTCCTACTCGACTTGTCAAGCTTCAGGCAAAGGCCCCCTTAATTCCACAACCCATGGTTTGGTGGCTTATCAAGAGACTAGGCATAGATATTGTGGGTCGTTTGGATCCTCAAACCAGCTCAGGGAACAGATACATCTTGGTGGTGGTAGGCCACACCACAAGGTACCCTGAGGCTGTCTCTCTGAGGAGCATCAAAGCCCCCGGGGTTGTGAAGGCTCTGATTGGGATATTCTCCCATGTTGGATTCCCCAAGGAAGTCGTTTCTGACATGGGATCAAACTTCATATCAGGGTCCATGAAGGCTATGTGGAAAAAGTGTGGAGTCACCTACTGTTTCTCTACATCCTTATACCCACAAACAAATGGACTTGTTGAGCGGTTCGAAAAACCCTAAAAGGCATGATAGGTGGCTTGGAAGAGCATCTGAGGAGAAAATGGGATATTCTCCTGCCATGCCTTCTGTTCGCCAAAAGGGAGGTTCCACAGAACGGAGTAGGGTTTAGTCCTTTGAGCTTCTGTTTGGACACCCTGTATGAATTCCCCTCAGTCTCGTGAAAGAGGGATGGGAGGGCAACCCCTCATCCCCCACACGAGATGTGGCACACTATGTACTTGGCCTTTGGTCTTGAATGGCAACGTACATGGAACAGTCAACGAAAAACCTAAAGGCCAGTCAGGAGCTGATGAAGCACTGGCAAAGGACACAGTGACAGTCTATTCTCCAGGCCAGTGCGTGTGGATTGTGGAGCCTGTCAAAACCAGTGCCCTTCAGGACAAGTGGACTGGGCCTTACTCATTACCCCATTGACGTGAAAGGACCTAAACAGATGTGCAGGGTCTTTCACATCAACCAGCTAAAACACCATTATACCCGGAATGAGTTGGTCATGGCATTAGTGACTGTTGGATAGACTGACGAGGAGACCGATCTCTTCACAGAACTCCTGCACACTGAGGTCACAGATGGGTCAGCTGAAGGTGTCAACCTCAGAACAGAAACTGACAGACTGCCGCTGGTTACTGGAACAGTTTGCCGGTCTGTTTTCACTGACTCCAGGTGGCGCAGATTGGTGCACGCATGATGTGGACACTGGAGACAGTAAGCCAGTGAAGAGTAGGGTTCACTGAATGTCCAATAGGGTCAGGGACACCATCAAGGATGACGTTTCCAAGATGTTGTCCATAGGAGTGATAGAGCCATCCCACAGCCCCTCTGCTAGCCCAATGGTACTGGTCCCTAAAATGACCATTGGTGGGAAGACTGAAGTTCACTTTTGTGTGGACTTACAGGGGGCTCAATTCTGTCACGAAGTCTGATGCTCACCCCATTCCTCAGAGAGATGAGCTAACTGACAAGCTTGCCGCTGCCAAGTGCACAAGTACCTTGGACCTTACGGCAGGTATTGGCAGGTCAGTTTGACAGATGGAGCAAGAGAGAGGTCAGCATTCTCAACCCCAGTAGGACATTATCCGTTCACTGTGTTGCCCTTCGGATTGAATAATGCCCCTGCCACTTTTCAGCGGATGGTTAACCAAGTTTTGTCTGGTCTGGAAAATGTCAGTGTCGCCTATTTAGATGACATTGCTGTGTTCCGCCACACCTGGGAGGATCACTTAGCCCTCCTGAAGCAAGTGCCTCAGATGCTACAGAATACAGGCCTGACTATCAAGGCCATAAAGTGCCAGATAGCGCCGGGCAACATGACTTACCTAAGCCACCAGGTCGGTGGAGGTTAGAAATAACCTCTCGAAGTGAAGGTACAGGCTGTGAAGGATTGGGACATCCCCACCACACAGACACATGTGGGAGCCTTTCTAGGTCTCACTGGGTACTACCGGTTATTCATCAAGGGGTATGGGACCATTGGCATGCCCCTGAATGATGTAACTTCCAAGAAAATGCCTAAGAAGGTAACTTGGATCCCCGCCTGTCAAACCTCGATTCAGGATTTTAAGGATGGATTGTGCAGGGCCCAATTTCTGAACGTGCCAGACTAAGGTCAGGAGTTTGTTATCCAGACAGATGCCTGTGATTTTGAGATTGGAGCAGTGTTCGTGCAGCTGAACTCTCAGGGGATAAAGCAACCTGTCACCTACATTAACAGGCAATAGACAAAAATGGAAAGGAATGTTGAAAAAGAGGCTTACGTCATTGTGTGGGCCGTACAGAAGCTGAAACCCTACATCTTCGGGTCGCACTTTACGATCCAGACAGACCACCAGCCTCTTTGATGGTTAATGGCCATGCAAGGGGAGAACCCTAACCTTCTGCGTTGGGCCATGTCTCCACAGGGATTAGATATGGACATCCAGCACGAGCCGGGCTTCCAACATTAACATGCAGATAGCCTCAGCCAGTGCTTTCAACTTGATGACGAACTAGACCCTCAGTAGGGTGGTGGTTCACATGTTGAGATTGGGGGCATGTGAGAAAATCCACCATAATAATAATAATAATAATAATAATAATAATAATAATAATAATAATAATAATAATAATAATTAATAATAATAATAATAATAATAATTAGGCTTTTATATAGCGCTACAAACCCTCAGGTATCTGAGCGCTGCTTATTATTACCCACGGTGTGTGGTGCTCATTTATCGACCTCGGAAGGATGAAAGGCTGAGTTTGGCCCCGCCGGGATTCGAACCTGCGTTAACAGGCTCTGCACGGGTGTCAAAGCGGGCGCTCTACTCGCTGTGCCACTTGACCGGCTGTGTGTGCGCTTGGTGTGCGCTTTTTATTTAAAAGAAATAGAATGATGGTAGATGAACCTCTGAAAAAATGTGTAGGGCTAATCCGCACACATTATCCTATGCTCACTGTGCGACATACACATAGACCCATGTGCTCTGGGTGGACACAGCCTACAGGCGCCGTCCCCCCTCTCATATTTAGCTGGGACATAACAACCAAGAGTAGATCAAGGCATCTCAGAAGGGGTAGGGTAAAACCTTCCTCTTGCCATGGGCAGCCTAATTAACTTACTAAGGCTCCATGGATCCGCCCTGTCCTTTGTTAGCTGCTGGTGGCTGTCAATTTAAGTACCAATTTGAAAGCGAGAGGATACTCTAATGAAATTATTAAGGAAGCTTTCAAACAAGCTTCAAATCACAACAGGGAAGCTATGTTGGAATACAGAAAGGATAAACTGGCGAGTGACAACATAACTTCTGTTAGCACTTATAAAACTCTACCTAACCAAATTAAGAACATAATCTTGAAGAATTGGAATATCTTGGCCAAAGATAAGAATGTATTGTAACAACCAAGATGCGCCTATAAAAGGTGCACAAATTTTAAAGAATTAGTAACACGCAAGGACATATATGAAGAACCTAATACCCAAATGACACTCACAGAGGTATGGGGAATGGCGAAACCAATAGGACACAGTCCGTGTGGAAATTGTAAATGTTATGCACAAACAGCAAGGACTCAGAAAGTCGACATAGGGCTGAATAAACTTTAGCAACTGCGATGTTTTACAAATTGTAACACAAGTTGGTTGATTTATGCAATTTGGTGCCCATGCAAGAAGATTGATATCGGTACAACTAAGCGCAAAGCCAAGATAAGAATTACTGATCACAAAAGCTGCATTAGGAATTCAGTCCTTACTGCCCCCATGGTAGGACACTTTCTATCAGCTGACCGCAATTGTATAGAATTAAAATTGACCATATTAATGAAAATCAGCCAGTCACAATAAAATTAAGTTATGAAGCCTGGAATTGCTCCTGATATTCCTTACTAAGAGCCACGAGGTAGGACTCAATGAAAATATTGATTGCCATTTAATGCATTAAGATCTTGAGAATGTAGTTTCTGCAGGGCTTAAGATGTGCTGAATAGCAATTCGTTTACGGGTTAAGATGGCCACCACCATTTTCAGCAGATTGTGGTGTTTTGAATGACTAAATTCACGTGATAAGCATGGAGGTAAAAGAAGGACATGATTCCCGGAGCTACATCCACCATACAAAGTCAGGACACAGAAGCGTTCGTGTGTTGGAACTGCACTGTGACTCAAAGGTAAGACTAAGCCTCAGCCGAAGCATAAGAGCTAGTAAGACGGTTGAGGTGGTTGTACTGTTAAGTGTGTAATGGCCACTGACACTGCGTATGAATATAATTCTTTATGAACATTTCTCGAGGGTATTGTACAAGTGTTTACTCAGTGACATGAGTGTGATTTCCCCACGATTAATGTAGTACAATTTCCCCATACAGCCAGCAGCACACAATAGCCTTTTCACGGCAGTCCACAAAACTAAGTCGGATTAGTGCAAGAGGCTTTAACCACTGCCAAAGTCCACGAGAGCAGACGCTGGATATGAAGTGAGTGTTTGTTTCCCAGTAAACAGGTAGCAAGTAGTCTAACCGACTGAACTAAGTAAAAAAGAGCCAGAAACACCAAGAGCTGTTGAATAATGAGGTACACATGTGTCTTTACAGCATGGTATCAAACTTATTTTGTCAAAGGCATTTAAGAGATAAAGCAATTCAGAATGTGTGATGGAAGACCATATCAACTTGATAAATAGAGAAGAAAGCTGTATTAAGTAAGTGCTTTTCACTTTACTTTATTTCTCATTTCGACAGCCACACATGTCAGCATAGACAATTAGTGCGGCAATGAAGGTAGCTAATTGGAGACATATGTTTTATGTTTTCTCAGGGAATCATACAGAGAATTAACTCTTTGCAACTTACCTAACTTGACAATTATTTGAGGTAAGCTATATGAATAGGCCTCAATTGAAAATGTTATTCAAGGTCTATATTTCCAAATTCTAAGCAGCTAATAATTAAGGCTGTTTGTTGTGTGTTTTGTGATGCAGGTAGCAATGCTGTCACCAGTAAACCAAGCCATTTTTTGCAGTCCTGTGTCATGTGAAATTGGCATATAATGAGAATTGGAGTATAGTGATTGAAGTATATATTTTCCTGCTATTGGTGTGGTGCATGAAGATAACAACTAAGAAATCCCCTGAAGAATTTCCTGAGATTCAGAACATTGAGTTATGAAAGAAACATGTTGGGTCATAATTTCCACTCTTATTTGTAAGACGTATGACATTATTAAGAACAAAAATTAACAATTGGCACAACCTATCTATATCTTTATATGTATTGCTGTGTTTCATCTATTGCGTTTTCCATGTTATGTGTATGAACTGTTTTAACTTTTGATAGAATCATAAAATTGATAATGTTTTAATCAGCATGTGTCATTTGTTTTGGATTGCTCTTTATCCCTGCTGTAACTTGAGAAGCACGTTTTTAAGGTTTTTTTATATACATTTTTGATGATAATAACATTTGAATTTGTAATTTGTATAGAGTGAGGTAATTGAATTATTTACCCCACTTGAGTATTTTCTGTACCCTACATTATGATTAACCATACAAACACACATGCACAAGGTCTTTTGAATTTGTTTTATATCTTGATAGACCAGAATTGACCTTGTTGCATACTATCCTGGTGTCCCTTCTTGTTATAGAAGTGAAAGTACAGTCTGCCTTTCAGCTTCCGCCAGTGAAGGGAGGCCTGGATTTCCAAAGAGGGATGCAATATCCCTCCCCTAAACATCTCCCAGGGAACAGAGGGAGATACTGAATCCAGAGGACCCTCCATCAGCTCCAGAACTGGTATCCAGCCAGCACATAGCGTGCCCTGCTAGTCTCTGTAGTAAGCTTCCTAGGTGGGAAGTGCCAGAGAGTCTCTGAACCAAACTAAGGACAAGGCAGCTGCCTATAACACTCTCCGCAGCTTGGGCCATCCGCCTTTAATATTAAGTGCCAAGGTCGAGTATGCTTGTCCTTTTTGCATAGACTTGCATAATAGTGTGGCACTTAAGTTTTTTTTAAGAATGACACAAGCCCAGTGAAGAGGTTAGGAGGAGTGCATCAACAAGCATCTATTTTCGAGTCAGTCGAGCATCTCGATCTGCGACCGACTGCACCGCTGACTGTTGTTACACCGTAGTCACTAAAGCCGGCTGAGATGCCTCGACCAGTGCTTCATACCCGCCAACCAGCACTGAGACAGCGATACCTGACCTCAACCCGCTGCGTAGGCCAGCCTGCAGCTGTCTGTCCAGCCCCACTAGCCAAACTGTCTGCTGCCTGAGAATTGCAGCTGCCCCCCCGCAGCTGCCTCTCGTCTTGTAATCTGTCGCAGAAGCTGCAAAGCACTCTGAAACCTACACAGTTGAGCACCAAGATCTTCTCCAAGCGCAAGATAGATTGTGGTTCTGTCAGTGGTTGAAGTGTAGAAAAAACGATGTTCCTGGCTGACCTTCCCCCACTCCCCACAAACCCCATCACTACACCATCTCCCATGCACAATCCAAACCCCCAAACACACCTGCTGTTTAAGGGAATGTTCAGTGCATTGCACTGAAGTGCAAGTTTCAACTTCTTCCTACACTTTTATTTTAAAACGAAACCATTCCAGAGCGCTTTTTTTTTAAAATAAAAGTATTGGAACAGTAAAAACAAAACAAAAGGTAGAGGAGCACCGCTCCCAACCACTCCTGCCCAATTTGACCACTGGTTTCTGTCCACCTGGTCCTTCTCCGAAGGCCCCTAGTGACATTTTACTGCCCATTGCTCCCTTTGTGTTGAAACCAATTATACTTGAACTATTGTGATTAATTACTTTACCGACTACCCTCCTGTAAGTATACAGAGTGCATCACTTTTCCTTCTTTGAAACTGTCTGTCCTCTCTTTTCCTTTACAGATGGGTTGTATTTTGTAGTGTACTAGAACTGCTTGTTGTGAAAATAATAAAGTAGATATTTGTATACAACCTTGACTGGACAGTACCATTTATCATTGGGTAATAATTGTGTTTTAGCTGTGTTTCAACTAACCACCGATCCACAAGCATGCGGAGATAAGCCCACCGTTCTGTCCACGTTACCATAATTGTACAAGAAGGTTTATAATTTGCTTG
The DNA here is from genome assembly GCF_040938575.1 of Ambystoma mexicanum. Classification (NCBI taxonomy): domain Eukaryota; kingdom Metazoa; phylum Chordata; class Amphibia; order Caudata; family Ambystomatidae; genus Ambystoma; species Ambystoma mexicanum. The sequence goes on from NC_090923.1 coordinate 930,028,531, forward strand.
TGTTTCCAATCTGTTCGGATCCCCTCTGGTGAACTAGAGGTGTGGGGCTGATTGATGGTTTAGAAACCGATATTCATCCCTGGACCACTGGTGCCCCGGAAGTTGATTTGTTACACCTTGTTATGGGGCTGTATTTTCTCCCCTCCCCTACCTGTCCCACCCTTAAGGGTTTCCCCACTTCCTGCTCTCGAGCACAGCTCCTACATTTACTCTTACCACCACCAGACTATCCTTTCTTCAACATGGTTCTTGGCCTTTTCCACTTACCCATGGTAACCACCTTTTCCAACCTACCCACCTGTTTATGGTCCTAATTAAATTTGTTTCCAGCTCTTCGGTCTCTCTGCACCCTGCAGGGTGGTCTGGACAAGGAACATTCTCTCTCCTCTTATTTGTTATTAGCAAAAGCGACCTCTAAGAGGTGAAGATCACTGAGTACTAGCCTCCATTATGGAAGTAAGGATGAAGATTAGCTGTCAGGTTTGGTGGGGTGAGATCCTATAAACATATGAACAGCAAGCAAACCTTGAATTCTATTCGACTGTGGACAGATAACCAATACACCTCTAGCCACAACATGGAGACATATTACAAGTTGGGCGGTATTCCGGTGGTAAATCTGCCAGAATACCCCCCAACAGAGTTACAGTTACTGGCACTTGGTCTGGCAGAATTAACGCTGGATTACAAGTAGTGGTGGTGGAGTTAATCCCCATTTTTTTTAGAGTGCATTGGACTCCATGGGGCATTTTTGGCGGAATTACTGCCGATGGAATTAGCACCACGGTAATTCCATCGATTTTGCCAATTTCTGACGAAAAGTGGAATGATTTACCTCCAGATTGGTGCTGGATGAAGATTAAAGAGCAAACCCCTAACTTCAGCCCTCACTTCATCCTTTGAGCTCAGATTACCCTCCTAAAGCGCTTAGGGTAGCATCTGAGACGAAATGGCAGAGCAGGGAGGCAGGCAGGGGTGCAACAGGAGCACCTCTGTTTTGAAGAGAATCGACTTGACAACACTAGCCCTCAACCCAGCCGAGGAGATAGATCAGAGAGCCCTCGAGAGTGGGTGTGGTTGCACAGCCAGGCAGCGACATCTGCTTGTCATCCTCAAACGAGTAATGTTACATCCCCGGAGAGTTAAGGATCTTAGGGAGAGGGAGTAGAGTTAGCAGTCAAACAAAAGTATTGACTTAGGGGAGCCCGGGAAGGATACCACAGGCCACCAGCAGCGGGGACGAATAGCAATGTCACAGTTGTACCCACTGTTCACACACCTAAGAAAAGCATTGTCAAAGCGACCCCTTGGACATGTGCAACCCTTGGCCAATGGTCTGTAGATCAGCATGTTTTGTGTCTAGTAGTGTTTGTCCTCTCTACAATTGTCTTCAGCCCGCCTGCTGTACTCTTGGAATTCGATGGCCAATGTCTGGGTTTGTTATGCAACTATAAATGACCTATTTTTCTCTCACGACTCTACCACATCCCCACCCGTTTCTGGATTATGTGTAACCTGTCTACTGGTCTCTGGTCATTCTGCAAACTAACTAGCTACTTTTGCAAAGCGCCTTTTGAATATTGATCCCAATGCACCATGTCTCTTGATCTTTGTTTACATCACCTACTGGCCTCTGGTTCATGTTAAACCTTTCTTATGGTCTCCTATCTTTCAAACACCTGCCATTGTTTGGATTACTTTTTTTCTCTTTGTCATAGCAATAGCGTCAAATTCATTTGTCCACGTCACTTCCCGAAACAGACACACTAGCCAATAATTACACTTGTATAGAGTTTCTACTCTGCTGTTTTGATTAAAGAAAACCGGCGCAAACCCTGGAATGTAAAACCAAAAAAGTGATGGGTGGGATGTTTTGAATTAATCTGAATCAATGGCACTGCCCTAGGCAACCTTCTATTCCACCCTTTTTTTTAGCCCGTCTGTGCCATTGCAAAAGGGGTCCAGCCATATGCAAATCAGTCAGGTACTGACACCAATGGGAGCAGCCCTGCCCAAACTGCTAGGTCAGGTCGCCTCTGCACAGAAACACAAGCAACCCCAGACATGTTTTGGCCTCGTTGGGCCGCATCATTGAGGTGCAGCTTGGCTCCCTATGGTGCAGTGAGCCAGTGACCCACGTCTGGGCATAGTCTCTCTCACAAAGGGAGACAAACTGAAACCAAAAAAGTGATGGGTGGAAGGTTTGGAATTAATCTGAACCACTGTCACTACCACTGCTCTGTGGTCTGGAGAGTTGCCCAGAGCAATGCCAGAGATTAAGATTAATTCTAAACCTTCCAGTATCACCTCTTGTGTTTTGCTATTGTCACCCCGAGTGGGATGCATATGCCCAGACGTGGGTCCACTGCCTGCTGGGCCTAGAGACCCAAGCTACTCCTCACTGATGAGGCCCAACAAGTCCGAAACGTGTCTGTGGATGCTTGTGGTCTCGTGCAGAAGGAATGTGATCTAGCAGTTCCGACTGGACTGCCCCTTTTGGGATAGGGTCTTTCCCCTTCTGAAATTGCTATGCAGGTAAGAACGATGTTCTGGAAGGTTGCCCAGAGCAATGCCAGAGGTTAAGATTAATTCTAAACCTTCCATCCATCACCTTGTGTGTTCTGCTAAACCCTTGTATGTGACAGCTAATTATGCATGATTCCTGGGGGTGGTGGGGACAATGATACCTAATATTCAGAACAATGTATGTGTGTACATATCCAGTTATAAAGCTGATGAATTAAAAGAGGTCATTAGTATATATGAGGTTGTTGCTCAATAATGTGGTATGCAGGTGGCTTATGCCTGAAATAAAACCTCTGACCAACAGAATAATATGCAAACGTCTAACCACAAACTCCACCATGCCCGCTTCCATAAGTCTACTCTTTGGGCAAATGACCCACAAACAAACAGCTGCCGATATACATTCATACAATGTAATAGAATACCGTCACCTAAGCACGAACCACACAGTTGTAGCTATACCATCCAAAAATGTACATGTAAGTCTCTCAGGATCGGGTACTAAGGGGGGATCTTGGTAATAAACTCCTTGACTCTGAGTGATCACTCGCTGTTGGTGTATACCATCGCCCTTCCTTCAAAAAAGGACAGTGATACGCATCTGGTGGTGGAAATAAACTCTAGAAACTCTGTGGTCAAATGGGTACCGAAATTGGCCAAAGCCTTTTGGGGGGAGATTGTTAGATTGCCCATAGATAGGATGGCTTTTTTATGGTCTGCGGCAGGCTTCCCAGTAGTAATACAAGAGGTTTTGGGTAGGCTAACCACTGATACAATATTAGAGAAGGGGGTGCACAAATGGGGTGATACTCATGCCTTTGATTTGGAGACTCAGGGTTGTAAGAAACAACTGCATAAAGAAGTGAAGAGGCTAAAGAAGGCCTCAATAGTTGATTATAAGGAGGAGGTCCAAAGATTAGGACCAGTCCATAGGAATTGGGTGAAGGGTAGGAAATTTGTGTTGTACATTAAGGATGCTGAAACGATGCTGGCCTGCATGGCAGGAAACAACACAGGAAGATTCTGGCAGCTAATTAAGACACCGGGCAAAGAAGGGTTTCTACAATCCCACTCAATTCTGGAGGACACTCGGATTAAGCATTTCTCACAATTTTATATGAAACCGGGCGTCAGCACCTCACCAGTTTGGTCGCAGGCTAGGTGGAAGGGGACACTTAACTGGGATCTGGAGGACATCATCTACTTGATAAAAAGGAGCAAGCGCTCCAATGCCCCGAACCCCGATGGCCTCTCAAATCTGACATTTAAAGATAATCTGGAGGTCTGGTCTAAAGTATTATCAGACATATTCGTCAGTAGCCTTGTTAACAAAGTGTTCCCTGAAACTTGGTCTGCGGCTACCATAATCTTGATTTTTAAAGGTGGGGATAGGTCATCACCCCTATTTTATAGGCCTATATCACTTTTGGACAAAATTTTTGAAAAATGATCCTTAAAGAGCTACAAAATTGGGTCTGTGAATCTAATTCCCTGGATATCTACCAGTCGGGGTTCCGACAGGGCATGGGCACTGCCTTAAATAGCTATGTGCTGGACTTGCTGGCTCATCAAGCAAAAGCCCAAAATAGACCTGTCTTTGCAGCCTTTTTGGACATTAGCAAGGCCTTTGACCATGTAAATAGGACCTTGCTTTGGAAAAAGTTACATGAACGGGGCTGTCCGCGCCAATTGGTGGGTAAACTTGAGGCGCTGCATACAGGAACAAGAATCAGGGTCAGGATGGATGCCTTTGGAGGGTACTCAACATGGATTCTAACTAACAGGGGTCTACGCCAAGGGTGTGTGTTGGCCCCCTTTCTTTTTTGTTTTTACCTATTGGGTATTGCGGGTCATTTGGGAAAAGTTAATACAAATCCCCCTAGGCTGGGACTCCTGGTAATGCAATATTTGCTCACGCAAAATATATTGTACCATGTGATTTAATAGCTATAGGCCGGCAAAGAGCCTTGGTTGCAGTAGAAGAGTTTCTGGAAAGCCATGACCTGTCACTAAATACAGCAAAATCAAACGTTCTGGTATTAAAAGGCGGTACAAAGAAATGTAAAACGACTCCCTGGAAATTAAATTCAGATAAACCTGAAGTGGTCACCTAGTTTGTGTACTTAGGCTTGCCTATCTACGACAATCTGGACGGGTCGGAGCTTGTGGCAGACCTCAAGGCTAATTTCCTGGGAGCGCTTGTAAAGCTACACCTTTTTGACGCTAAGTTTGGGAGATTTTCGATCCTCCCATTGTTAAAATTCTATAAGCAGCAAATAATACCAAACTGATATTTGGAGCTCAAACTAGGGGCAAACAAATAGACTGGTCTAAACTAGAAGGCTTTGTCTGGCGAGAGCTTCTTTAGTTACCGCAGTCAGTCCCACTAGTGGGGATACTTTTTGAATTAGGCCAGTTCCCCATTCAAACTTTGATTGATTGGGGGAAGTTCCAGCTGCTTACAAGTACATTATATCCACGGCTTTGTCAATCTATAAGTGTTTGAACTCTGTTTGGTACAAGGGTGGATGTAAGGTCTTCATAGACTGGGTTTCTGGTTGTGAATAAATGTTAGAAAAAACAGGGCTACCCATAGAAGTATTGGGATCCACACCAAAAGTGGCTAAGTTAAAACTCTCTAGATACATTTGGGCTAGTTTAAGAGAGTTTTGGTAATCACTTTGACTGGACATATAAAGATTTTAATATGCCTGCTGCGTATTTGAAAAAGCACCCCTTAAGGCACTTTAGATATCAAATCCTACGATTTAGGTTAAACCCGGTGCAAACACAAGAAATCTTGGGTCATCAAAAGAATATCCCACGAGTTCCGAGACTGTGTCACCATTGCCTCACATATATTGAGACTCTGAAGCACCTGTGTGTCCCGTGCCCGAGCTTGTGAACTTTGCATACTCAAATCCTATCTTTGAAATGTATCCCCACAGAGGAAGATGTATGGCGAAGGATTTTAAATTGCAATGAATTGAGCTTGTCCATTCGTATTTTAGAGTTTTTAAAGGCATGTGCAGTGGATTTTTAGTGTATGTATCTTAAAGTTGATAGACTTTTATCAATTTTATGACGTCAAAAAAAACTAATAATAATAATTCAGATGTATTTTTGTGTTATATGATTGCTTTGTGTTAAAAGTACATTTTGTACTGTAAAACACAATAAAATAAATAAAAAATAAATAAATCTACATGGAAGGACTTCAACGACCTCACACCCTACCATTGAATGCACATGGGCAGGGTAGTTCACGCCCCACAACTTCAGCAACGCCATGGTAGACCTTATCTACTGGGGAGGTGACCAGTTAAGAGTTTACCGCATCTGGCCCCAAGTCTGTGCTGAACAGCGTTCCCAAATGGTATGAGAGCCGTCAGACAAATGTTTGCCAACTTGTCCCTGGTCTAGAGCCGTGATCTTCTCTGAGACCTGTTCAGATTATTGCGGGTTTTGGAGCTTGCGCCTTCATAGGAAAAAGTAAAGCAATTGGGTTGCTGATGTTACTCAAACTAATGGTACAAAGTTCCCGACCTTCAGCTTCGAGAAGCATTGTGGTGCCTGCTTGTGCAGCATTTCCAGATAGCTAGCAGGGCTGGCAGACACCAGAATCATACTTCACAGAAGATTTGGTGCAAACACGGCATGCTGCATCATTGGGCTTCAGCAGGAGGAATATTAGGGGCAAGCAGAGATAAAGGGGTGGAAGAATCTGCCGTCGTCCACCAACATTGTTATTGCATTTGGTATTACATGTTGAAGGCATGTTGATGCCAGATAGGGGGTCGTTTTCAATGCTGTGGAGTGCAAAATTCAGGTGTAAAAGCAAGGTGATAGCAATTTACGCCTTACTCTTACACTCCAGGTCACTCCAAGGTGTAGTAGTGGTTACGCCTTACATTTCCACCTCGATTATGGAAATAGTTAGGGCCCTCATTTTAAATTGGGAGGAGTGACACATGAATATAAATGTGAGGCATAATGCGTTTATGCCTCCATTTCCTGCTCTGCCCCATTTTCCTGCTGACACAGTCGGAGGAGGGGCAGGTGTGGGAATAAGATCGCTGTTGTGCTCATCTCCTATGTGTGAGCTCTTTATTTGGTTTTATGTTAAATGAAGGAAAATATTATTTTGTGGTAATTTACTTCGAAGTGATTTCTTCAAAATGTTACTTCGATTTTTTGGGGAAAAAATGTGAAGGTACCCCCCCATGCTTCTCCTTCAATGTCACCCATACCCCAAAGCCCACCCCACACCCTTTTTGCCCCTTAACCTCCAACTACAAATATATAATTCAAAGTAATTCGAAGTAATCACTTCAAAGTACATTTCTTTGAAGTAATTTTTATCGTTGAAACCATGGTAGATCCTTAATTTTATGCCTGCGTGAGATTTTCATGCAGGTATAAAAAGAAAGGATTGCTATGGAATCCGCCTCAGTTTTGCACCTGGTCAACATCAAGTTGATTCCATGGGAATACATTAGCATATGCTCCCTGCATAGCATATGTGCTTACAGCACTTACTTGTAAGGCGTTCGCCTCTCAAACATAATGTTGAAATGGTCCTCAACAACCAGCCTTGAAACTAGTAAGTATTCGGCCGAATTCCGGCTGAAAAAAAGCTATTCGGCTCCGGGCGAATAGTTTCTAGCTATTCGGCTCTTGCCGAATACTTTGACAGTCTCATTTGAATACAATGCAACATGAACTCAGAAAGGCAAATATAGACTTCAATTTGCAAAACTGAATAGAATTAAACCAGACAAATTGCTATCACACAGCAGAAAAATATCTTATATTGTAATCTGCTCTTTAGGGCATGTTTTCTCACAGATTCTTAGCCCAAAAAGGTGCTCATCAACAATACAGGAACATCTTTTCTTTTGGCGAATGTTTATATGCAAGGTGCACTTTTTCCAGTTGGAAAAAAACAAACTGAAAGAAATGTGAATAGATACATTCAGTTCCTGTCATGTCACTTCCCATTGCGTACGTTATAGTCCCCCCTTTTCTTTTTTTAAGGACATGAGTCCTCAGTTTAACATTATCTGATATTTTATCAGGAATTATAAGCTGCATATGTTTGTGTATTGACGAGAAAGAATGGCTAGGATAAGTGAAAAGTGAGCAGCATTTGTTTGGTTGGGGTGAATAGTTGTGAGATGTAGTTCACGCATTTCAGATTTCCTCTTGACTTGTGTCCTGTATGAGCCGACATGAACCATTTTATACATTTCTCTGTGAGCTGCAAAGAAGTTTTCGAAACTCGAGCACATCGACTTTGCAACTGGATAGAAAATGCAATGCATCTGATTCAAAAAGACAGTCCTTTTGCATTTGTGAAGCCTCCTACTTTAACTGGCACTCAATATGCAACAATCTTCTGTACATTTGGTCACTTCATTTTGGTTAAATCTGCTTTATTTCTGGCTTTTATACTTTAAATAAAGATGCTAGATTAATTACAAAGAAGAGAACTAAAAGTATAGAATGCATTTAAAATGGTGCTTTATTTGTTTTTTAATAAGTGTGTTTTTTAAAGTTTGGAACATGATTTATTAAAGAAAGCAACTATTCGGCTTCATCTTCGGCTTCGGCCAAATACTAAATATGATATTTGGTACAGCCCTACTTGAAACATCTTCAGGAGGCCTTCGGGACAATAGCCTGCCCTGCCCATATCCAGTTACCCTCCCACCAAATAATGCTGTCAAAGACTTAATACCCTGCTGACGATTTCTATGATGGCTGTCCCAAAACCTTGAACAGTGTGATCATTGCTACCCAGGGAAACTGACAACAGAAAGGAAAGTTGGCCTGGGGGGGCTTATGTTGGACTAAAAATACCTTTTATTTTTTGCTGGCTTAATCAAGTGCCAGAGACTGCCGGTATGAGTAAGATGTTGTGGTCAGGGGAACATGGCCAAAGAAAGGCCTAATATATGAGGAATTGGCATTCAAATGCAGACTTGTAGGAGGTGACAGGGCCCATTGTTCCTGTATGTGTGATGTTCTGCAGATCCAATTAGTTACTCCAGTCATATGGACAGCACGGTGGTTTCTTTTGAATTCCATTGTTTTCTGGTATGTTAATCCAGTTGGAACAAAAAAAGACCACAGCTACCAGAATGCATTGATCTCTTATGTGAAAGCCCTTCTACAATTGCATGTCTAAGTTTCCATCATTCGGCAGGTTTTTCCAGGGTCTTTTCACATACTCACAACATACTTTCAATGTCCCGGGGGGATAGTTTAACAGCAACGTGTACGCCTTGGAAGCAAGACGACACAAAGCAACACAGGCTCGATCCCTGGGTCCGCGCTTAGAAACCTCTGGGTGTTTAAGCCTGTTATAAATACGCAACTAACACAACAACAAAAAACTATTACGCAACAAAAACAAAAAAACTATTCCTGTAACAGCGCCTTGATGCCCGCGGGCTGTGTGAGCGCTTCAAAATGCAAAATAAATAAATAAAATAAAAAATACTTAAAGTATTATCATCATAATCATCATACAGTAGGGTTCTCACATAATTGCTTGTTTCTCACACTTTTTCCAAAAGACAGCAGCAGCTCACACAATTTACTAGGCATTTCAATATGTGTGTTACTCTTGCATCATATAATAATAATTTGGTGATTTCTATAGAGCTTCTTATAGCTGGACTGCTTCTAGGCGCTGCAGTTTGCATTGTTACTACCCACTGATTCATCACCTGCAGAAGGGTTAAGGGTCTAATCGGACCAGTCAGTGTTTTGCCCATGTTGCATGGCAACGTCCCAGTCCTGAAATGCGCATGTTGCAGATAGGCCATTCATCCAGCACGTCAGTCTTTTCCAGAAGTTATCATGTTATGCCGATGTACTCACACCGTTAGGCAGCTATTGCCATCACATCCTAAAGTAGTCATGCCAGTGTCTAGATACTGCCATCCTGGGTCTATGTATTCACATCATATGGCATCATGACTGCTTTACCTCATACCCAACCCACATCTCTGGTCTTCTGCGATAGCGCTTTGAGGCAGCTTAAAGGCACTCTTTGTAACCCAACCTTACATAATATTGCTGGGCACTTCCCCCTTTTTCTCCGCTAACACTCTTTCCCTTTCTTTCACACCCCTCTTCCATTTTTCCGCCACAGCATTTGGAACGCTCTCTGAGCGCTGTGTCCACCCACTTCAGAGAGCTATTGGTTCTTGCCACACTTTCAATTTCAATTGAGAGCGAAATTGATGGAACAATTGCACGGTACCAAGAGTGTTCTTCTTTTAGATAATAATTAACAGAAACATAGCAAAACGAAGCTGAATTCCTGTTTGCAATATAGTTGTATATGTTGTCCACTTATTAATATTAGGTGCAAGTCTATGGAGCCTGATTACAAGTTTGCCGGTAAACACTAAAAGTGCTGGTAATTACAAGTAGGCCGGAACATCATTGCCGGTAACCCGTTACCTGCCGGTAACCCGTTACCGGCAGGGCGTGCGGCCGCGGAATTGTAATGCACTGGTAATTCCGACGGTTGCCCCGCTGGTAACGGGAATACCGGCATTCTGGTATTACTGCCGTTTTGCCGGCATACTCGTAATGAACCCCTATATATTGTTATTTAAATTGCAGTGATTCAATCACAGAGAGGGAGTGCAATGCGGGATGGAAGTAGCGGTTCAAGAGGAAGGGCGTATTCTGGTGTTTCGCCCAGGGCGGCGCAATGTTGTCTAAAGAAATGCCCCGCATGCAAGCGACCCAACAACGCATAAGTGCTACCATTGGGGGTCCTTAGCATGTGCATTTCTTTTAAAATGACCCCCATGCTGCCCAATGGGCTTTAATTAATGTAGAGCCCAACGCTTTAAAGACTGCATAAACATGCCCGAGGCATGTTGAAATAGGTCCTGATTTGGCAACACATGTTTTAAGTAAAAAATGTCAAATAAGTCAGAATTGAACACGTTCAGAGGTTGGAGTGGTCCAAATGGGCGTGCGTCATAACCTGGGCATTTGTCCAATAGCTATGCCGTTTGTATCCAACCTCACTCATTCTGTCAGCCCCTTCGTTTCCCCTCCAGTAAGGTGCTGCATGAGACATTTCCTTTGGTTTGGCATAACAAGGCCGCAGATTTATTTTTTACATATACATGACCACTGCAAACAGGTAAAAATTAGTTCCAACAGGTGTGGCGACTGCTCCTCGTCCTGCTTCCCCCTTTTTCCTCCATATTGATTGCAGGCACAACTCCCCCAAGGCCCTCGAGTCTGAGAAACCGCCTGCCCATGCAGGTCTTTGCGGACTGGGGGAGCGCCGTTTGTTGGGGGGAAGTTGAGCCCCAATTGCTACCGCCAGACACCCCCGCCGTTTAGGCTCCCAGGAGGCACTGTCTAGAATGGGCGAAGCCCCTTCCGGTTTAGCAATGGCTCATTCGGAGTCTTTGTCTTATATTAGGTTTCCACAACCCGCCTGTCCATCCTGCGACAACGACGTCCAGGCTCCGCCATAGCTGTAGGGTGGGAGGGTGGGAAAAGAAGTCCTCCACTCTTGACGGGCGCCCGGCTGCTGGAAGAGCTGCAAGTGCTCCTGTGCCGGGCGCCCGCCGCCTTTATGCCCCAAGCCCCGCCCCCTTCCTTTGTTGCCCTTCGCGGGCTTTCCTGGGCTCTTGGCGCCCTTTTCTCTGGCTCCTTTGCCGCCCTCTCCCCTGCCCCTGTGGGGGAGGGGCAAGAGAGCGTAAAGGAGGAAGGCCCCTGCCCCGGTTATCGGGGTGCCTCCTCCATTCGCCGTGCTCTCCCCTCGTCACCTTCATTCTGTAGTTAGTTTCGCTCCTTTCCTTCTCGTGGGCGAGCAACGCAATTCCTAGGAAAAGGCCGAGCCAGCGGGTCTGCGATGGGGCGTGCCAGAGAAACGAAACCAAGCATTGGCCCGCCCACCCATGAAGGTGGGGCGGGGGTGGGGTAAGGAGAAGGGAACACCGAGAGCGGCACTGGAGCCCGTCACGCGGAGGTGGTGGCAGGCAGAGAGCAAGAAGCCAAGGGAAGAGTGTGGGGGCACGTGGGGTGGATGGGGCACTGCGTCTGGACTTGCATTTCTGGAGCACTGCTCAAAGTAGTGAAATGGTATATAGAGGCCCTTCGTGAACCCTTCACCCCTCTGACATCAGAGCCTGCGATTTTCACTGGATGATTCTTGCCATGTGTATTCACCTCTTGCATCAAAGAACGTCCAGTTTCAGTGGGTTTAGGCATAATTCTCACAGCGAGGGAGGTGTAGAAAATATAAATACCTTTACATATCAGATGTGTGCCAAAACCAGAAACATACGATCCAAAAGGTGCAAAACACCATTGTTGCAGCCGGCATCACGTGCAGTTCAAGGTGGACATGTTCACCTATTCGCTGCTAGTCTCACTCGCCTCTGCAAATACTGCCCTCAATTCTGACATGGATAAGGTCCAGCCAGTCACATCTAAATGGAACATATTCCATAGCTCTGTGATGCTAGAAATATTTCGTAGTGCGCCAAATCACCATGCCATAAATTACATAGTTCTCTCATTTCTATGATATGGAGGCAGAGGAGAGGCGGACCTGCTCAATGACATAGGGCCTCATTACGAGGTGGGCGGAATGAGTTTAACGGCGCCGGTAATGGTGCCAGTGCCGGTAAACCCATTCTGCCCTATTACGAGGTTCCCTTGCGGGACCCGCTCAGAACGTCTGGTCAGACCAGACGTCCTTAGCGGGGTCCGCAAGGGGACCAGGGAGCTAATAACATGCCTGTTAGTAATGGGCCCGTTATTAGCTCCCTCCCCATTCCCATTGAGCCCTATGGGGGCTCAAATGGGAATGGGGATGGGTTTTTTGAATGAGGATATACCGGGTCCTGCAAGGTTGGAATGGCCCGGTAATTCCTCATTCAAGGAACCCGGACCTGGTATACCTCCATACTCGTAATGAGGCCCATCATCATCTGCCTCTTGACATTCCTCGACACCACTTCCTCTAGGGCCCTCCCCGCAGTAAAGTACCTAGGGGGTCCATATCTTGGTCACCCTACTCAGGCTGCCTCCATTTCTTATATGCTCATCCACACACCAAGTCATATAGCAGCACCCCCCATCTGGTTTGCAGAAAATCCAATGTCCCACATAATTATGAGGGTCTCTGGGATAACAGAATTTGGATCCTGGAGGAATGATAGGACTTTGTCTTATGTCAATATGAGGTAGATCATCAGTTTATGTGCATTTGTGAATTTTAGTGTCCAAGATTATTACTATTGTCATTCCTACTGCCTTTTTAGCAGTCTTCTTACATTGGCCTATGGCTATTTTCAAGATACAGAATCCCAATAGCACTATCACTAGTATGGCTATTAGTATTTTGAATGCATTAGCCAGCCAGCAGGGGATCCAGGAGAATAGATAAGGGAGCCAGTCATCATCCAGTACTTCTTTCACCCCCTTTACCATTTTTGTATGGAGAGATGTGAATAATGTTATGGCCTCTGTGAGGGTCCCATTTTCCTCATTGTGGGCAGGTGTGTATATACAGCAAGATGGTCCTATTTTTGTGCATATGCCATCTTGTTGTTGTTTGTTACAGCTTCCAGTGGGTTATTTGCAAGCCAGCAGTAAAGAGGGATTCAAAGAACATCTCCAGTATACCGAACAATAAATGCTCATCTGGTATATCTTAATATGCCTTTTCCATTTTGTCTGAGATATAGTTGCTCCTGTTTGTTCGTTCGAGGGTGAGGGATCTTTTCTTTCTCAAATGTGCATCCATTTTAGGGAAATCTGTAATGTGTACATAGCTTTGTGCACTACCAGAGTGGGTAGGTTTATCAGCACAATCGTACATAACCCTCCCCAATTTGGGGACAGCTTCATATATGCTTTGGATCCACAAGCCCAATAGTGGTCCACCAATATGGCAGTGCTTATATTGATACCAATCACATCAAAAATGTTTTTGCACCCTTTGTTTTCCCCTAGTTTCACTGGGCCAGTATTCCTGAAACATAACGTGTCATTCTTTATGGGTATTATGGGCAGGGGGCTTGTTTCATCCTGTACCCATGTGAGCAATTTGGAATATTTAGTCCATTTTTTGAGACATACATCATTTGCCGTCTGCACCACCTCTACTGGTACCGACAGGAGTGATTGTGCATTACAACCCATCATTCCTTCGACCAACCCTGCATGAGTAAATTACCGTCCATGTATTAATAACTGGGGTCTTTCCAAGCACCCTGGCACCCCATGTGTCTGTTTCCCTACAACATTTGGGCATTGTAACAATTTTTTATCTACTATTGGAGCATCTCCTTTATTTGGGCCTTCTAATATATATTGTATCATCTTATTTTTCATCTTAATGTTATCCATCATAGTCTTTGTTTTTATATAGCTATCCTCATAAGGAAGCGTGTTTATTGACATCCATCGGAAAGTGGTCTGTCTTCCTTCAAATTGCCCCGTAGTCATGCAGAGTGCTATGTGCGTTAGGCAAAGGGCATCATGTGTAGGTATTTCTGTGGCTACGAATATCATGGAAGCGCTCATGGCGTACGGAGCGAGGGAGCACTTATAACCGCTTTCATTAGATGTCCCTCTCCCCACCTGGCTCATGTGCCGATACCACATATTATTAGTCATCTGGGCAGAGTCAGTGATGCATGCATTTATATGTTGGAAGTCATCTCTAGCATTTCTTTTCAGCCTTTTCATCTGCTTAGTGGCAACAGAAACAGAAACGTGTTCGGTTATTACTTCATCTAACATGGGAATGGGGGTCACATTGATATACATTTGCTTGGTTACATTATAGAGAACCAATTCTCACAACGCTAACAGGATAAAGAAATAGAGGCTACAGAGTGTAACAAATGTAGCTAAAAGCTTTACTGGTAATGTGTCCATGTGTTGCAAAGGGCCACATGCATTAGGTTGGTCTGCCTGCCAAAAGCGTACATCTCACCAAATTGAAAGGCCCATTGTTTCATTTCACTGCGTCTTTCACGTTATTTTGGAGATTCTGGTTTCTACAGGAAAAACTGCACAATTATAGCCTGAAGAACTCTTTACAAAATCAACCTAGTCTTTAGGTCCACCAAAAAGGTGGCAAGCGCTACGTTGCTCTTTCTCAAAGCACGAATACTGTCTACTGTGTATGAGAAAATTGCAAATAGTATCGCTTTTAATGGCAACATGGAATGTCTGTATTTTTCTCTCCTTGCAAAAGTGTTTATCTTTTTATTCGTGCAGGTAAAATCCTTAGCGGAAAAAAATCACTTGAATCTGTTCATTTACTGATTTAGGTAAGGGCATATTATTGTCTGTTTTAGTCTGCTAGTCATTGTCTGCTCCTTGTGGCCAATCGTGTCTGCATCTGCATCACCTCTTCTCCACCTTCAGCTTGAGGGACTGGCAGCAGAGGGTCTCACCTTTGTATGGTTTGGTATCAAAGAGATGGAGCTGGGCTCACCTTCCTTGCACACGTACTTCAGTGTGTGAGACCTCCTCAATGAGATACAGTCCCTTGAAGCGCAGTTTGTGCCAGCGCCCTACAAAACTTTTTATTAAAACTTTTATCCCCTGGATACAGGAAGTGAGGCTTCAGCAAAGTCTATTGGTTGAACTGTTCACTGTCTTCCTTATTCGTCTTTGACCGCCCTTGCCAATCTCAAAGCTGTTGTGTCATAAAAGCGATGCTCACTGTCTAAGCATCCTAATATTCATGCATTTCAGAACCAAGCACATCAGCAGCATTATGGGCATCAGTTTGCACTTGAGTGAGAGGACCAAGAGGTATATGCATGCAGTGTCCCGTCACCAGCTTGTGAGGAGTCAGGTAAGGGTTTGAGCCGGGCTAATTGCATAATGCAAATAGGGCTAAAGGTATGCAATATAGCCATCCTTTTTTCAGGGTCATTTTAGCTTAGCTACTCATTCATTGAGAAAGCTCTTGAGGCACTCACAAATTATGTTCGCCTATGGGTGATAAGCAGAGGGCAATTTATGCTTAATACCCATTAGGAGTATGATGTGCTCAAATACTTCATTTACAAAATGTGGTTCATTATAAGACTGAATAACTTCGCACACTCCCCACCTTGGGAAGACCTCCTATACAAGGAACTTTGCAGCACATGTGGCATCAGGACTTGTGCATGGACTGGCTTTGAGTCAGAGGGAAAGGGGATACACAACTATTAGCATATATATAGCTGTTACAAACTTGGAGCATATCTACATAATTGATATGCAAATCCTGAAAGGGTCAAGTAGGACAGGGTATTGCTCCTCTCACTGTTCACAGCTTGTGCCCTGCTGTATATTTCTGGCAAACTATACTGTTCTGGTAAAAGCAGCAAAGTGTTCCGTTTGGTTGGGCACAAACCAGTTTTCCGATATCAGGGCTGCAAGACTCTCTCATGTTGTGTGTGCAGGGTAGTGCAGTTGGTCTAATGCTACTTCATGTAATCCAAGGGGCACAACTGGTTTGCCGGTGCTGCCCTTCCACCACATTGCATCTGTGGGGGACAATGAGAACACCCAATAAGAACCCCCGGCACTTCCATAAATCCTGCTCTTCTGGTGGACTGTATCCCTGTAATTCATTGATCTGTGCTATGGGCAAAGTATTGAAGCCTTCTCTCATTACCATGCTGCACGATCGTGTGTATTTACTAGGTGCTGTGTAAAATTCAGATATTTCAGGAAAGTACGCTGTTTTTATGTCCTCTATGCTGTGGGAAATTAAATCTGCCCCTTTAGTGTGGGCTGTGCACTTCACCTAGATGATGGCCGATAGTAGTTGTAGTGCATCAATGAGCCTGTCCAATAATGGTGCAGGTTGCACTGGTGTGCCTTCTGCACGTAGGAAGCCCTACCTCTTCCAACCTTACAGTCCTGTGTGTACTGTTGACGTCAGATAGGCGGAGTCAGAATATACTGTTACTTTCTCATCCTCATCCATTTCAAGTGCCACAATAAATGCTGCTAATTCTGCTACTTGCGCTGAAAAGTGTGAAGGCAATCATACACTTTCCACTGTTTCAAAGTTGCCATTCTGTTTTACTTTGATCACTTCAGCCCCTGTGTGCCTTTATCCTGTGCTCTGGTCAATTGACAACGAACTGTCAATGAAGAGTACTCCTCCCCCTTCCCAGGACATTTTCTCTAAAATGGGCTATATCGTCATAGTGTTCAGTGTACTCAGTGCAATCATGCACGTGGTCTCCTGTAAGGGTTTTATAACACGGCACACTCCAGCCAGGGTCTTATTCCACTGACAATGAATGTGGCGCACAATAAAAACGCTTTTTATCTTTACTTAACCTCAGGTTTTATTTGAGTAGGCCCCCAACCCGTCTCACACCCACCTTAACAAACACCCTGTGTCGCAATGGACTAGGAACCAGGCTGGTGTGTATCAATAAGATATTTATACATTTTATGGTTCAATGAAAAATCAAAGCAAAATCAAATAATTGGGCAGCAACCACCAGTGTTGTGGCAATACAAATGCAAACACTCCCACAATACAGTTAATTCAAACTCCTAAATTAATATACAGAAACCTTTAATAGCAAACATAAGCAAAATCGTTTTTAAAAATAACAGATGGCATACAAGTTAAGCACTCCCCCTGCACACTCACCCCCAAACTTCTGCTAACTAAATTCTTTGTGGATGGAAGGCAGTGGCAAGAAGTGAAATTGAAGAGGGAAAAATCGGATTTGGAATTCAGCCCACCACCCCAAGATGAGAGGCCAGAAACGAAATTGAAACCCTTATTTAGGAGCAAAACAGCATAATCAGATTTCACTTGTTACTCTCACGGCAGTTTACAACCGCGGTGGGATAGCTAGGACATAAATTCTTGTTGCTACACTTGAGATATAAGGAAGCTTACAGACTACTAGCAGGGCACCAAGACAATGTGAACACAGGTAAGAAAATCAATTTAGGGAAAAAGACAGAAATGCAAAAGAAAACACATGTGGCATAATGGCAACTAGTTTCTACACATGACTTTTGATGACAGGCAGCCACGGAAAGGGCTTGGCTGTCAAAATCGAAAATCTATTTTCCGGACAAGGAACTGAGGTACATAACAGATAGGATTCTGATAGAAAGGGATTACTCTCAATGGGATTATAGTTTGGGTTTTTCTATATGATGAATGCAAATCAGAATTGGTAGGAAAGCGCAATACTCAGGCAAATTCGTTTTTTTTGTTAAACAAAGACTAGTTCTGTTGAGTTTATATTTTAATGGCTATAATTATTAAAGAAAGGCACTTGACATGAGGTGGCGGATTTTGAATGGCAACCAGCTCTGGTCGCTCCGAATGGCTGGGCCAAGGGATCTGGTCACTGTGAAAGCTGGGCCAAGGGATCTGGTCACAGGGCTTTCCTGGATGGGATGCTGGATAGCTAGGCAAGGTCTGGTCACTGTGGACAGCTGGATGGGATGCTGGACAGCCAGATAAGGGATCTGGTCACTGCTCTCTCTAGGATGGGATCAGCTGCCTCCCCTCCTTTCTCCCTGGATTCTTGTGTGTGCCTGGATCTGGATCGATGGATCTCTGCTTTCCTGGATCTTGAATTCTGAGTTTCAGTGGATTGTCAGTCTGGAATCCTGAGTGTTTCTCTGTCTCCCCCTTATATAGCCAAAATGACATCATCGGTTTACACTCTGGGTGGAATTACTCTGGAATTACCCCTCTACGTGGATAGGGCAGCCAATCCAGTGTTCCCTCTTCCCCCTGGGCTGATTCGTTCAGGGGAAATGACATCATGTGTGTGTTTGCATTTATGACCTTTCATTGTCTCTCAAAGCTACTTTTTACCAAAAATTAGTTATAGAGCAAAACTTCAAATTTATACTAGCCACCTCCGTAAGAAGTAGATATGCGAATTCACTAGGTCACATGGAATTGGAAAATCCAAACGCCGGCCCTGTGCGATGTCACATCACACTTTGGCACATTTTCGGCATTTTTATGAAATGCATAGTATTTAAAATTCTGCCAATGGCTACACATATTCCCAATAAAATCTTGCATCTTCCCACTTAGTTTCAGATTTGTGCCATTTATAGTGCACCCCGAAATGCATCTTTCATGGCCATTTCAGTTCACCAAGTGCTAGAAAGATGCACTTGACCTCTTTTCATTTATCTACAAATCACATGAAAAACTGGCATAATACAAAATTACCACTTATTCAGGATGCTGGGAAAAATTTCTTAAAATACAGATGTCCTTTAATGCCAATGGGGTGGATTTGTCACCCGTGTGGGCGGTGCTGCAAACCCCACAGCATACTGTCTCTGCCAGGCTCGGCTTGCAACAAAGAGCTTTTATGATACCCTTTGAAGTTTTGACAGTTCCCCCTTCAGAGGGGATGCTGGAGGAGATCGCACCTCTCGGTCATGCACCAGCCCTACTGGTTTCCTTTGTTCATTCTGGCAGGGCTGTCTGCAAGTCTATCAGGGCTGTGAATCCTCACACTTTTGGGTCTTTTCATGTGTCCTTGTGGGCCGGTTCACTTCTGGATGCAACATTTCCCAATGTCGGAGGCAGGGCTTTGTCATTGAATTCAGTGCCTGGGTGTGTTTCAATGGAGCACACAACTTTGTACTGTTTAAAATGAAAGGAAGAACAATTGCAATGCCGTCTTGAATGCTGTGCATAACTTTTTGTCTTCAGATGACAGAACAGCAAATGAAGAGCCGTTCTGAATGCAGGTCATTTTCTTATGATTTAAATGAAATAAAGCAGATGCAGAGCCATTCTTTGGCTGTTCAAAGTGTTCAAAGCTCGCCACACATGTGCCAAGTAGACAAAAGCACAGCCATTGTTGTGGCATTGTTTAAATGCGGGTTTTGGTTGTAGGGGATTTCTGCTGAGGGCCTTAAATGTACCCCACACTCCTTCCTCCACAAACTGCGCTATGAATGTTGCTGGGTTCACTACTCTGCATCTGTTCATTTTTATTACTGGGTTCAAGATGATTCTCTCATAGACAGATGCTGTCTGTGTGGTCAATGTACTTTTGGGTTTCTCAAGAATTGCGAACAGAGCATGCTCCTCATATAATGTGACTGAACGGCCCATCGTAATACTGTCAGACTTCTCAATTGTACATGCTACCTCATCGCACCTACGAGACACGTCACACTTTCTGAAGTGTGAGCAAGATTTGGACACACTTCCTCCGAATTGAACCTTGATTTCATTTGACATACAAAGTTTGGATATGTCAATCCCTCATAAAGAAGGCGTAGATGCATTACAATGGGCACTCCTGCTGGAGGAACACTGTCAAGCATCCAAAGTGTTCAAACTTAAATTCATTAAAATAATCTTACACAATAATTACTTTTGATTCAACAATCAATTCTATATAAAGGCATCAATAATAACAATGGGGTCAGCAATGGCTCTGGCATACGCAAACATCTTTATGCATAATTTGGAATACAGTCACGTTTACAACATAACCATTGGTGATCTAAATTACTAATGTGGGGAAGGTATATAGATGACATCTTTTCAATATGGACTGGTGAGAAAGAAGAATTGAGTGAGTTCTTAGATTACATCAACTCCATAAATCCCTGCATTAATTTTACCATGGAAAGAGGTGACCCACAACTACATTTCTTAGATGTTGAAATTAAAATCATCAACAATGAGGTCACCACAAATATCTTCCGGAAAAAGACAGATGTCAACAACACTCTAAATTACCTCAGTTACCACCCGATGCACCTAAAAGATAATCTACCATACAGCCAGTTCCTACGGCTTAGAAAGATTATCTCAGATGAAACTACATTTGTGGAAGAATCTCAGAGGATGTCAGAGAGATACCAGAACAGAGGTTATCCAACAGAGATAGTGACAACAGCAAGAATGAAGGCTGAAGAACAAGACCGAGAGAGTCTGTTGTCCACAAAACCCAAAAAGAGTGAAACCCCATTCTTATACTGCATGAAATTCTCGAGTCATAGCCATCATGTCACAAAACTCCTTAGGAAAAAGAGCAGATGCATCAAACTTGATCCGCACTCGCAGGAAGCTGGCTCTTCCCGCTATGATCATCTTTAAGTTCAGGTAAATTTATCTTACCTCTTTCACGATTCCTTAGTTGACCACGTGATGAAAATCTTACCTTTAGAACTTAGACCTGTTACGGAATAGGTTTGGTTCACAGAATAGATTGGGTCTAGATACCCTTTGACTATCATGTCCCATACGGTCCTAGTACACTACTGGCTGCCAGAGCACCAGTCTAACTGATAAGAGCATGCATATGGCCCACAATGGGTGAGAAAATACTGGGTAGTTTTCAACTAATTGTCCAAGATGGCTTCCAAAAACTAAGCTGTCTCCGTTTAACTTCTAGATTTTTTTTAAAAAACTTTATTTAATGGTTGTGGTACTTGACATTGCAACAACAACATATAATGCATTTGTTTAAAGACATCAACTTTCGGTATTAGGCACCTTACAGCATAAGCAATGTTTACTGAATTGATGAAGCCGTTGGCCCTGTCAGGCTGTCACTGTCCGAGTTCATTTCACTCAGATATATTCTAAACCGGGCCCATATGTCTTTTGGTTTACTTGGATTCGGGATAGTCAATATGTGATATTCTTCACATTCATTTACATACATTAATTCCTTAAGAAAATGATTCACTCTCAGTGCCTGTGCGCTCTTCCATTTTTGCAGTATACACCGTTTCGCTACTGCGCATGCGACGTTAAAAAGTCTCCTTGTCACCTCTGAATGTTTACCAATGTCCCCAAACAGGTATTTTCGCGGTGTGAGGTCCGCCGGTATCTGTGTCACCTCCTCCAGGATATTCGCCACCTCCCCCCAAAAAGCAAGCACATGAGGGCAATTCCAATACATATGCATCGAGTCAGCCCGGTCTGTTCCACACTTTGGACACATGCCAGTCCCATTGTTTGTAAACCTAGCCACCTTCAATGGAGTATAGTGTAGTTTATTCAACATTTTAAACTGAATTAACCAGAGGCTGGGATTCATGGACACTTTCTTGGTCATTTCGCAGTATCTTTCCCATTGTCTGTTCCGATATATCCTCACCCAGATCTGTTTCCCAGGAAGCCTTCATTACATTCAGTGTTGGGGAACCAGTCTGCACCGCAACATATAGTCCCGAGATGCTATTGCCCGCCCGGGTTGAAAGTGTCAGTAGACATGGGTGCAGTGGGGGTTCGTCTGGGAATGTTGGCCAACGGGTCTTAAAGGCCAGTCTCATTCTATAAAATTGGAGAATCATCAGCTGATCCCTCCCCATCCCTGTTTTGAAGTCCTCAAGTGTTATAAACCTCCCATTGGGAAATATGTCCTTGATTTTAAATTCTTCATCTGGGTCCCATTTATTCTGTATGCCTGGGTCTTATGTGGATGTTATGCCTGGGAAGTTCCAAAAGGGGGCCTCAGCATAGTGAGGCGTCTTTACCCCAAGCCTTCGGAAGATTTTAAACCATGCCTGGGCCGTCGTACTAACCGGGTCAAATGGGCATTCATCCCTGTGTTTAGTTTCAAAAATGACTGACCTAATGTCGGTCGGGCGCGCTGCGTGTTTTTCAAGACGCATGTGGGGTGAAGTGTCGTTTTCATGGTACCAATGTTTGACAAACTGTGCTTGTGCAACCAGATAATATAATTCAAAATCAGGAGCAGCTATGCCCCCTTTATTTTATGGTTCCACCATTTTTTCCCACTTCATTCTAGGTGCCCCCCCACTCCAAACAAATTCCACCGCCAGGGACCTGAGAGTGTCAAAGAATCTCCTACCAGGCCAGATCGGGATGTTGGTAAATATATACAGCAGTTTAGGGTGGATGACCATTTGTAATATGGCTACCCGACCTATTAATGATATGGGGAGTTTGGCCCAGAAGCGGAGTTTAGTGGCAATAGTGGACAGCAGGGAATCATGGTTGTTCAAGAGTAGAGATGTCCTGTCTCCAGAAACTATAACCCCTAGGTATCTCATTTTGTCCGGGGACCACCTTAGGCCAAGTGTGTCGTTTGGGCAGTTGGTGGTGGCGGTAAGGGGGAAAATTTCAGACTTAGATTGATTGGTCTTGTATCCTGAGTATGATGCGAATTTGTGCATTTCGTCCATTAGCGGGCCCAAGTATGTGTTCGGCTCCCTAATGTACAATAAGGTATCATCGGCATATAGTGATATTGATTGAGTGAGGCCCGCCATCCGTATACCTCTCTGTTCCTGATGTTCTCTTATCGCCGCTGCCGCTGGTTCCATAGTGAGAGCGAACAGTATGGGGGAGAATGGGCAGCATTGTCTAGTGCCCCTCTTCAACTCAAACCAATCAGACATATGGGCCTCATTACGACCCTTGCGGAAATGGAAAAATGATGGCGGAAATGCAATACCGCCATCGAACACCGCTCGTTGCGATCATGACCCGTCACCGTAAAGTACGATGCCATTAGCGACACCGCAGTGAACGGCAACGCTAACTGCACCAAGTACGCGCACGCGCGCCTTGCAAAACCGGAATCACCGCCATGGCGCAACGGTACGCGAATTCTGACCCTAGCGGACATGTACTGAACGCCATCAAGCACGTCGTAAAGTACCATTCCGCCATGGCGAGAAATACGGCAACGCGAACCAACCGTAAATGGCCCACTGAGTGCCTGTACTCCACTCCCTGGCCTCATTGCACAACTCCTGGCAGGCGCAATGTACTCACACTATGCAACCAGTGAAATCCACAATCCACCCATGCATGCCAACGTAGAAAAGCATGCAGGGGCTCAAAGCGCCCCGTGAGTGGGCATCCATGTACGGCATGTCACCATAGCCGTACTGACGCAGCACAGGCATGTGAAGGTACAATACATCAAACTGAAAATCAAGAACACATGACACAAAACAACAGTAGTCCCCCATCGCTTGCCACCAGCGCAAGGCAACATCCAAAACAGCATCCTGAGGGGGATTGCACCAGCCCTGTACTCATGCCAGTAAACAAACCAACCATCAGCAGAAGCATGTACCACACAAGTCGGCAGAGTGACTGAGCAGCCAGGCTCATCCCAAGAGGGGCCGATGGGAGCTGCAGGGCACAGATGGCATCAATACAGAAGCTATTCCAATGGACATGACCCCAGTCCCCCTCCAACAAACGCACGCAAACACAGTCACCTGTGACCAGCCACATTCTGAACAACCCATCATTCCACCAATCGACCTGGCTGACAGGCACCAGTCGGCCAAAAGCCAATCCCCCGCCCCTGAACAGCACATCATGTAAACAGTCACAATGGCAGCCCCTATCCGTGACCATACTGTGCTACGTAGGCAAACGCGGCCAGTACTGTACCACACAACTCAACTCAGAAGGCGGAACACAATGCAGATCATCACGCAATACATACCGCCACAAAGCGAAAATCGCCACATCACCTGCAAAGAACAACGCAACACGACAAATATCGGAATACAATTTAAATGCACATCCAAATGACAAAGGCCCCACAGCAATTTGCAAAATACCACCAAAACAACCATCATCACCGAGGGCTGCATCTGCAATAATTGACCGGCTTCCACTTGTGTGACGCCCTGTACCATCATGGCACACAGGGCCTACATCAACGTTCCAAAAGGCAACATGGAAGCGGCAAGAACCGCAGGTCCGTCCCATGAGGCAGGCACTAGTCGAGCTGAAAGGCCGAAATGTTGCACCTAGCCACCAGTACAGCGTAAGGGCATGTGGCCCATTGGCGATCGTCCCATAAGATCGAAATGGTGCTCCACTGATTCACCCGAAGCTGCAGGAGTCGAGAGTAAAAACCATCTGGAGGAGTGGCGTAGAGATGGCATCTGCAATAGGGCAGGAGATACCTGTCACCCAAAAGAAACACAAATTAACCGATTGCATTACGGGACTCATGATGCATTACAATCTTCATTCAACACACCAAATCCACACCCATATGCATGCTAGCCCACTCCAAAGGAATATACACACCCCTAAATCAGTATCGAATCATAACGAAACCAATCGAGCTAAATACACCATTGTCAACGTCGGTTACTGTGCATGCGTCCGTCAAGATAGAACCCATGACATGGGATTAGTAACGTGCCTAGACACAAGTGTATGAAGGCGCGTCGAGACAGGGAGGATCCGACAAGGGCAGATAGACGTATGTCCCACTATGGCAGCCTTGCATCACATAACGCAGGGGAAGGGGAGTGAATCAAAAAACCCATGTACATGGCAGACCCTAAACGGAATCATCAGTCCATGCATCCACACATCATTCCCTCATCCCGCAATGAAAACGCATGAATATTCACTCACATAATATGTGAAACTTCCATCGCGTCTGTGCGTAATGCAGTCCGCAAAAACCACTGTGCCCCTGGCCGGATCTGTAGTGTTGTGAAGCAAGATGGATTTGGGAACGTCCTGCCTTATCGTCCACTACGCTGTTGCGCATCCCATTCAATTCATATCATTCATTGCCTGCTCGTTATGGGCCATGTCCCAAGGACATTCTACAATAGAACGTTACATTTCCAGCCAGACCTGTGGGCGTATCCTCGCCGCTACTTCAAAACCCAAAATGCTGGCCTTCGAATTCCTCACTTGCAACATTACGTCGAAAAGGCTTCTGTGAACGCTTGCATTCACAATTACATCAATGTAGTGCGGCTGTGTGTCATGATGCTAACTGGCTGCAATCACAAATGGCACGCCACGCCCGTCGGTGAAGTACGTTACTGTGCTGCATGAGGGTCGGCCATCGATCGAGCCCTACATACCACTGACTCTTCACAGGTATGTAAGCGGCTGCAATCATAGCATGTGTAACAATGGGAGCATAGCATGAAAATCAGTCAAAGTACATCACACTGCCATCGGGATTTGATACATGATTCAAATCCCAAGATGCCATGCGGCCAAATGCAGCCTTACGTGCGGGACGTGCTCGGCCAGAAGGGATTGCATCTGCCACAGATTCATTCAATCAGCACAGGTGGAGGCCATACAGGCCGACAGCACATATATTGCAGACCCAAACCCCTCCCACAACCACTCCCACTCCAAAATGCTACCGGCAGGACTAGCGATGTTGGGCCTGGGGTACCAGATAGCACTGCAAGTGCTACAACTACAAGAAGACGACGAACAACAACAGGTACAACAACCGGGCGCACAGGGGAGACGGAGGAGAAGGAGGAGGAGGAGGGCAAGGCAGGGTCAGCAAGGCCCACAAGCACTGCCACTACCACCACGCAGGCGGCCCGCAATCCCACGCCTCCGAGCCGATCCGTTCAACCTCACTGCTGAGCAGATCCACACCCTCTACCGTTTGGACCGGGACACCATAATCGCCATTGTGGACATGACACATGCTGACCTCGTGAGCATGATAGATAGCCCAACCGCCATCCCACCCCTACTGAAGGTGGTGTCTGCACTCCACTTCCTGGCCACAGGCACCTACCAGCACACAGTGGGACAGTTGCATGGCATTTCACAGCCACTGTTCTCACGGACACTCTTCCAAGTGCACGATGCCCTCCTGAAGCACGCCGACGACCACATCACACTACCACGCACGTACCAGGAGATTACCAACGCTAAAGTGGGATTCCATGCACTTGGCGGCATCCCGGGTTGCATTGGTGCCATCGACTGCACCCATGTTGAATTGGTTGTCCCACATGCCATGGAGGTCCAGTACCGCAACCGGAAGCAATTTCATTCAATCAATGTGCAAATGGTGTGTGACTCCAACAAGATATTTACGCATTGTTGTGCCAGATTTCCAGGATCTACCCATGATTCTATGGTCCTGAGGAACACAAGAATACCACGCTACATGGAGCGACACGCAGGGCACAGATCCTGGCTACTCGGTGAGTCTCATTCCATGCATGACATCGTGGCCCATTTGATGCGTCAATGACCTTGCAGGGGGGGGGGGGCTACTTAGCACTATCATTCCACTGACACCCTTTATTCGTCTCATACAGGTGATGCCGGGTATCCACTGAAGAGATGGCTCCTTACACCAATCCGGAACCCACAGAACGAGCATGAGGAGGACTACAACCATGCCCACTCACGTACCCGTGTGGTCATTGAACAGGCATTCGGCCTACTGAAGGCTCGTTTCCGCAGCCTCAGCAGGTCTGGCGGGGCACTCATGTACAGCCATGAGAAGGTTTCTAAGATGGTCATGGCATGTGTCATGCTGCACAACATGTGCATACGTAGGAATGTGCCCATGCCCCCTGACGCTGTACTGCATGCACCTGAAGATGATGATGATGATGAGGGTGGGGATGTGGAGGCACCTCAAGGAGTCCATGAGGCACAGGATGTACGTGCAATCCGACAGAGCATCATAGATGCATGCTTCTAGCAACCACGCATGGTGCCTATTACACGGAAAGGGGACCTGTGGCACTGTGTGTGTGTAGTACAGGCACATTGTGGACTGTACGCCTATGAAGGCCTCGTACGCAAATATCAATGTCCACACATGTCATTGGATGATAATGAGGTGCTGTATTGTTAATGTGATTTGATTTATACACCCTATGGACCCGCCACCCAGTGAAGCGCAACACACCCCCTCCACCCTACTACCTCCCCCCCCAACACCAGTGTCCAAATATGCATGCTGTCCGTGGGTAGACGCTATTGCAAGCCCCCTCTACGGGTATCAGGGGCACCCCTGCCCGTGGAGCGCAGGTTCCTGCCAGATCTGCGTTGGGGGCTGCCCTGGACGGAACTTGCCACGGATGATGTCTCTGCCTGCTCGCGTCCATGCATGTCTCTGAGGGTTTGTGAGAGCTCCGAGAGCACACGGCGCACAGCAGCAAGTTCAGCACAAACGTCTTTGGACGTCGCATGCAGTTCCCCCCTCAGGCTCTCGGTGCTTTTCTCCATTTGTGCTCTCAGGCTCTCGGTGCTTCTCTCCATTTCTCCCCTGAGGCTCTCACTACTTTTCTCTATTTGTGCCCTGAGTGTCTCGGTGGATGTTTCCATGGCTGCCCTGGAACCCCCGCATTCATTTGCATGGTCCTTGAGTAGCGTGGACGCTTCCTGCTGTTGCTCGATCAGCAGGTCGAGGGACTGTTGCCTCTGCTGGGCCATGGACATTTGCGGTGGTGTGACAGGGGGGCTGCTCAACACATGTTGCCTTGGCACAGGACTTGTGGGGGTTGGCCAGTCGTCGTCTTCAGGGTGCCCCTGCGTGGTTTCGTCATGGTGTAGGGGATGGAACATGCAGGGGGATTGGGAAAGGTCATGGATGGTACCTACGTCGCCAGCACTGTTTTCCGTGTCGGAGCATGCTGGCATGACAGCTGTGTCACCTATGGTGCTGCTACCACCAGAGGCAGTGCCATCAGATACGTTCTTTGGGGGGACCTGTGGTGCTGGGGTTGTGGACTTGCTGGCTGCTGGGGTGCCTGTTGCAGTCCCCTCCAGTGTGCTGCCACTTGATTCCTGCTGCTGCCGTGTCTTGATCCTTGCACCTGAGGTGGAGGCTCTTGGGACGTTGGTCCTGGCCCTCTTTGCAGGCGTGCTGGTAGGGGTGTCCTGCAGCTCGTCGTTGGTATCGGACCCTGTGGTGGAGTAAAGAGGGGCGAGCGTTAGTTATGGGTCTGTCGGATTTGGAATGGCAACGTATCAAATGCATTGGGGTGGTACATGAGGCTGATTTGGGACTGGGCCTTGGAGGTGGTCTCATTTTCGTGTGGATTGAGGATGCATTCATTTGGCTGCCTGCAGTTAGGGGGTGCATGCTGCACATGTAGGGGTTGTTTATGGCTTCTTGATTGATTTGTTTGTTCATTCTGACTTTTAGAGGGCGCTGTCAGGGCAAAGTATGTATTGCACTATGGGGTCACATGGTACTGCACATGTTCGTGGTTTGTGGATTTCGCATTGTTTCTCTTGGCCAACCTACCTGATTCTCCGGATGTCGGCACTCCTTTCTCCATCCCTCCGACTCCCTCTATGCTCTCCATTCCTATGGTGGAGGCGCAGATTTCCTCCCAGGGGGTCAACTTGATGGGCGACTCTGAACCCCCCCCGGTAGCTGTGGCGATGTTCCTGTTCGCAGAAAGTATGCTGCGTACGCGGATCCGCAGGTCGTCCCACCGCTTGCGACATTGCTGTGGCGTGCGGGGTGTTGTCCCCACCGCACTTACGCGCTGTGCCACCAGGGCCCATATGGCCTTCTTGTTGGCAAGGGCCGTCCTGGTCATTTGACTGGAGAAGACGACGGCGGAATTTTCCTGGAGGGTCTCGGTGAGCACGGTCAGTTCCTCTCGGGAGAAGTGTACCTGCCGCTTGCGGTCACACGCTTTCTTGGCTACCTTTCCCATATTTATTTTTTTAACTGGGGTTGCTAACGGGTTGGGATGTGTGTCAGGGTCGGATTTTTTATGGTTGTGTTGGGATTCGGATTTTATAGTTGTGCGGCGTGCTGTTTCCCGTTCCGGCCACATGCTTTTACTTCCGTTTCCGTATATTTACGGTGGCCGTAATTTGCGGTTCACGCTCGTTACGGTGACCGCTCATTACGGTGACCGCTAAGATGGGTGGCGGTATTGCACCTGGTGCAGCGTACGGCGGCGGTAAGGGCCGTTTTGGGGTCATTTCCGCCATCGCAGCCTTTCGGATTCCGCCATGGCGTAATGCTCGTGCCCGATGGGTCGTGATTGGCCGCACTTTGCTCCTTCGTGCAATGGCGGAAACGCTATTTACGCTGTTGCGGTCCGGTCAGTCACTTTCCGCCAGGGTCGTAATGAGGCCCATAGTGTGGTTAGTCAATACCCTGGCCCCCGGGTTAGTGTACAGCACTTTGACATAGTTCAAGAAGCTGGGGCCCAGCCCGAATTTACCAAGCACCATGAACAGGTAAGCCCATGATACAGAGTCAAACGCTTTTTCGGCATCTAGGGATACCGCTACCGCCTGGGCCTACGGTTTGATTTGGGCCATTACGCCAAACAGCCTACGTAGATTGAGCGCTGTAGATCTAGAGGGAATAAACCCGCACTGATCCGGGTGCACTAGCACTGGCATGTGCGGCAGGAGTCTGTTAGCCAGGATCTTCGCAAATATCTTAGCGTCACAGTTAATAAGAGATAAGGGTCTATATGAGGACATCTCATTGGGGGGACGTCTGGGCTTAGGGAGCACTGTAATTATAGCCTCTCTCATGGATGGTGGCAGTGTTCCTACCTCTGTGGCCTCCTCCCACATGGACAACAATATCGGGGCCAATACTTCGCTTAGTTCTTTGTACAATTCGATTCCCAGACCGTCTGAGCCAGGCGCTTTTCCGTTGGCCAATGATTTAATTGCTTCCTTAATTTCCTCAATCGTAATGGGTTGGTCTAACTGTAGTTTATTCTCATCACCCAATTTTGGAAGCGTTTTGCTGTCTAAGTAAAGTTGAGTATCCCTGGGGTTTTGTAAGTCATGATTAGCGTAGAGCTCTTTATAGAAGAGGGCAAATTCTTCATTGATGTTTTCCTCATTTGTCTGTACTATGCCGTCGCTCCCTATTATGCTGGAGATCAGGGTGCGGCCCCTGTCAACTTTCAACAGGTTAGGCAGTGTGCGCCCCGCCTTGTTACCTTCGCCATATCGGAGTGCTCTGACCGGAGTGCTCTGAACTCCCTATTTGCTAGTTTATTAAATTCTTGTAGGTTTTTATTAATTTCTGCCAGGGAATTATCCTCATGTGAGGATGTGTATTGTTGCTCTAGGTCCCCCAGTCGCTTCTCAACCACCTCCAGCTCTTTCCTGACCGCTTTCAATAGCCCCGTAGACTTGGAGATCAGGATATCAGGATACCGCTCACCCACACTTTGAATGTTTCCCATAGCACCGAGGGGCTATCCACCGAACCCTTATTGGTCTCAAAAAAGAGTTCAACTTCGGCCTGTAGTTCCCCCACCACCCCAGGGTCCTTAAAAATGTCGGAAGGCATTCTCCATCTCCTGACCGGAGGTATAAGACTTTCCAATGTCATGTCTAACTCTATGGGAGAATGGTCGGACAGGGTGCGGGGAAATATTTCACTTCCATTAATTTGGTGTACTAGGGACGCTGACACCAGCCAATAGTCAATGCGGGACTCAGTGTCATGTACCGAGGAGTAAAAGGAGTACTGTTGTTTTAAGGGATGGAGTGTTCTCCAGGCGTCTACCAGCTGTAGCTGTAAAATGATTTGATGCAGCGTGTTGGCTGCTTTCGAGGGATTCCTATGTGCTGAGGTAGAACGATCCAGTACTGTATCTAAAATAGTGTTAAAATCTCCTCCCCACACTATTTGCTCGCCCCCACAGGCGCCAATCTCATGTAGTACATTTATGTAGAATTCAGGGTCATCTATGTTTGGACCATATGTATTAATGAAAATCATTGCTTCCCCCTTGATGGTGCCCCAAAGTAAAACATAGCGACCCATTGGGTCTATTTTGCTCCTCTCGATCTGAAACCCGACGGATGGATGTATCAGGGTTAGTACCCCTCCTGCCTGTGAGGAGTATTCCATACAATACCTGTGAGACCCCCACCCTCTCAAGAACTCAGCATTGACCTTTTGAAGCGCATGAGTTTCCTGTAACATTACAATGTGGGGTTGGTGCCGAGTAATATAGGCTCCCACTTTCATCAATTTGTTATGGTTGTTCAGACCCCGGACATTCCAAGTAAACAGTTTCAATCGGAGCCCTCGGGTTACCCTAACAGAGTTAGCCATATCTGTGTTTCCAGTTTGTATATTTGGCCTTTCTGTTTTTAAGGAGATTTCCGTGCGTTGCAATGTCACCACATTTTTTAACTTGTGAGACTTCTCGAACTGAGTCCCATTCCCCAACTTTTCCCCCCTTGCCCCTTCCCGTACAGTCATATGATACTTTAAACCCCCACCCTCATCATCAACCCCAACATGACAATGCTGCCCCGCAATAAACAATCCCTTATACATGTGGAACTTTCCTGAGGGTCACTAATAGCAGCCATCTGGCGCGCTTTAGGCTGAGGCTCACAGCCCAGATAAAACAACATTTTAGTTCAGTTCATCACCTTTACATGTCTTCCAATGTCAATAATTTCTCACCATATGTTAGGCGATCCTAGCCTGGTCCAGTCTTACTGCTCACCTCTTGGTTATGTATTTGCGTTTTGGTTTGCCACTCGATCTCCGGTGGGTATTGGTATGGAAGACTCAACATATGACATGGCGTCTGTGGGATTTCCAAAGAAATGAGCACGTCCCCCATGCTGTATCCTCATTTTTGCCGGAAAGATGAGGGCATAAGGTACATTTCGCAGTCGTAGCTGTTTTTTCACTCCTTCATATGATCTTCTTTGCATTTGCACATTGGTCGAGAAATCTGGATATATGTGAATCGTGTTTTCTTCATGGCGTAGGGTACCTTTTTCTCTCGACAGTCGGAGTATAGTGTCCCTGTCTCAGTAGTTTAGGAGGCGCGCAATTATGGTTCGAGGGGGGGCCCCTGGCTTCGGGAGCGGTGCTAGGGTACGATGGGCCCTTTCAATCAGGAAGTGATTCGAGAAGGAGTCAGCGCCTAGGATGTCTTTCAGTAAGGCCTCAACTTGCCTCTCCATGGGGCCTTTTCCGAATTTTTCCGATACTCCACCAATCCAGATGTTGTTCCTCTGGGATCTCGATTCGAGGTCCTCGCACTTGGTTTGAGTCTTGTGTAGTTCTGTTTGGAGGTGGGCTCAACTGTGTTTTTGTATCGTGTCCTCGTTCACACTTATCCTGCTTTCAGTTTCCGTAATGAGCTTTTAGGGATCCTATCGTCGCCACGATATCGTCTAGTTTAACATTCACTGCCATGAAACCATTCTGCACCAGCTTTGCCAGGCGGTCTATCGGGTCGTTTTCCTGTCCATCGGATGTAGATGGTTCCCCCCCAGTCGCCCCTTGTGGCTGCGAACTGGTGAAGGTATCCATCGGGCCGATCCTTTTCCCTCCTGTTCCCTTTCTCTCGTTGCGGCCCATAAATTGCGATTGTCCGTTGGGAGTGGACTGTGTTCTCCCACGTGTTGTCACCCAATGTACATCCGTGCAGTTCAGGATGTGGAGGAAACGTTATTTATATTCCTGTCCTTAACACCAGATAGGTCGCTTGTATGAAGGGATGAATCCAGAAGGTCCGCAGGTCGCCACTCCGGATTGTATTCAATGGGGGGTGTTCAATGGGGCCTCAACGGGATGCCGAGCAGTGCACCCGGAGCAGTGAGGGCGGTTTGCAATGTTTTCCCGCTGTGCCTGTACGTGGAGGTGGCCCAGCGGGTAAATGGTTGATCCCCCAGCTGCGTGGGGTTGCTGCTGGCTGCACAGGCCAGGCGCTGCGGGGCACGATGTCAGGCCTTCCACCCGCCGCGGCTGCGTATTGTAATGGCCCGCCTCACGGGCATCGGTAATAGGGCCTCCATCCCTGCCCAGTCCACTTACTTGGCATGTGCGTGTGGGGGGGGGGGCACCTCCAGGTGAGGCCCGTTCTCCCAGGCAGCCGCGGGTAGCACCGCGAGGAGCCGCGGCCGCGTCGCTCAATGCGTTCTGTGCGTCTTGTCTGGTTGGGAGCAGTCCGCATCCACCGGGCCGCCCCCATTCCTCCTTCCTGTCACCTGCCCCGGCGGGCAGAGTGATCGCCGGAGTCCCCGTGTTCGTGTCGGGGGGGGCGGCCACTCCACTTCCCCCGTATTGCAGGATGGTGCTGGCTGCACGGCGCCCCTCCCCCACCGCGGCCCGCAGTCTAGGTGTTCGCGGAACCTCCAGGCGGCCACTCGGGTCTCTCTCGGCCACCGGGACTGCCAGCTGCAATATCTGGGCAGCGCGATCGCGGTTTTCCACCGCTCTTCACCAGTATGTGCCTTGCGTTTCTCGTCCCCGAATGCCTGCTTTTTTAAGGGTTTAGGACGAAGCTGAGAGGATTTATTTTAAAGTAGGATTCTGCCTGAGCCGGAGCTCTCGCACTAAGCGGCCATGTTTGATGTGCGCAACAGCGCCCCCGATAACTTCTAGATTTAATGCTGATTGAGATACCTGGTCGGGGTTACTCTTCCCGCTGCTTAGACAGCGTTATCCTCCTAAGAATAAGGACCAATGTAGGACATACTTTCAAGTATTACCTATAGCAAACAGTGAAAGAGTCATGTGCTCTGTGTACCTGAAATATTGCTCATCTTTTTTAATTCAGTAGGGATCTGCTTGTTTGAAAAGACCAAGGAGGGCACTTATTGCTTTAACAATTGGAAATCCGCCCTGTTGAAATCCAGGTGAATGATTACTTAACATTGGCGAATTAGATTTCTTGACAATGGAATAAATATGATTTTGTACATTGAATACTGATGAGATTATGTTCTCTTTACATTATAGGTTCTGTCTTGAAGAATTTGGATATATGTGTTATCAACTTCACTGCTCCTGATGAAGGCTAGTTTAGCCAAAATGCTTAGAGCTTGTTATTAATGAAGGGACAAATTGATTGGTTTTTTGTTTGTCATGCTTTTGTCATTTAATGTTTAAATATTATATACTGCTACAGACCAAATTGTTCTTTGTTGAATACTGTGTAAACTTTCTACTTAAAAGTTAATACCAAAGTTTCCCAACTACTGACTGGAATCAGTTGATTGGTGTGCAGGGGGCACAAGGGTCTTTATCTATAGGACCTTCTTCTGCCTCTTAGACTTCTCTATTGCAAAAGCTGCTGCCACCAATTATTGTTCACAGGGATAATGACCGCTCATCACTGGAACTAAGATCCTGCTGTAATATGCTACTGGTTTGTGTCCTAGGGTGGACATCTGAATGAGAATTGCTTTCAATACTACTTCATTTGAATGAGAGAATAGGAATAATTCTGCAGTCTAATCAGGAATCCCTAGAAAGGGTGCTGTGCATACTGTTCTTTTAATTAATCAAATTCTTCTGTCATTTGACCTGTCCAGGATATGTC
Organism: Ambystoma mexicanum; assembly: GCF_040938575.1. NCBI lineage: Eukaryota > Metazoa > Chordata > Amphibia > Caudata > Ambystomatidae > Ambystoma > Ambystoma mexicanum. The sequence continues at coordinate 930,063,151 of NC_090923.1, forward strand.
ATCTTTCTGAGCTCCCTTGATTCCCTTTAGAAGGGATCTAACATATGTACTGTAATCAAAGATCCTTGCCCTGCAGTAATTGCAAAGGCACAAACATTGTTGCATCTTCCTCACTGTTCCTGGATTGGCTGTTTTCGTTTTTGCCTATGCTCTGTCAAGGGTTACTTGTCTTCCCTCTTGGGATATTAACTGCCCTATGTACAATGCCTCTTACTGGCATTATTGTAATTTCTCCTTATCTACTTTTTACCCCTTCTCTGCAAAGACTGTCATCAACTGTATTGAGTCTTTCGTGCAATCCTCTTCTGTTTCGCTGCACACCAGAATGTCATATACGTACTGGATCACTACACTGTTGAGGTGTACATTTCATAGGTACATCTGAAAGACCCTTTTAAAGATTGATGGGAACTCAAAGTACACTTCGGGTAAACAAGTGTGTTTCCACTTCTGATTTCTATACAAAAACAAAGTCAAGTCTTGTCACTCTTCATGAAGGGGTATTGAAAAGGAAGCATTCTTCAAATCGATCACTGTAAAGTATATGACTGGAAAATTACCCAATATTGTGGCTGGATTCTGGACCAATGGGAATTCTGCTTCAATGATATTGTTTAGGGGCCTTAGGTCCTGAATAAATCTCCACTGCCCCCATTGATTTTTTCACTGGTTACACTGCTGTGTTACATGGGGATTCTGATGGCACTAATATGCCCTGTTGATATGATATGATTTGTTATTTATAACGCGCCTGCGCACAAGTGTTTCTAGGCACCACAAGACAAGGAAGGGGGGACATCGGGAAGACAGGACAAGCAATCCTACTAGGCCTTGTGTCATTCAGATCGTGCGAGTGCAAGTGTAACAACAAATGTGCAAGGGGAAAGTGCAGGGGAGAGGGAAGGGGACAGTGCATTCAGGACACAAGGCTCTGAGTAAGTGCAGGCAGAGCAGCGCGGCTCTTGGTAAGTGCATGAAAGCCAGTGGGAAGTAGGGGTTACAGTTACAGCCCCTAAGTGAGCAGTAGGCCCGGAGGCAGTGCAGGAAGACTGGTCATGGAGGGGCCTGGTACCATGTGAGACTCTGAGGGTACCCGGCAACCAGTCAGTGCAGCCCACAGCATTGCAGGTTAGCAAGGAAGAGGGAGAGAGAAGGCAGAGGAGAAACTAAAGATCTTGAGCAGCTTTTGGAACTTCAGATGGTCTGGCTCAGGTTTGAGAGGGGAAGGTTGGCCTGTCCAGAAGGAGACACCGCTGAGGAGAGAGTTCTACCCCCACTCTGAGCTTAGAGAATCTTCAGACCCTCAGAGAGTTTGATGTAGCTGAGCGAAGGGATCTAGAAGGAAGATATTTAGGCAGAAAGAGTTGGATATAGTGTGGACCCGGGCCCTAGAAAACCTAGTGGACGATGCAACGGGTCTTGAACTTGATCCTTTTAGCCAGCAGGAGCCAGTGCACAGATTTTAGGGCTGGAGAGATGTGGTCCCTGGGCTTGAGGTCAAGGATATGTCTTGCAGTCCTGTTCTGGATAAGTTGAAGGGGGCGAAGAGTAGAGCTAGGCAGATTGAGGAAGAGGCTGTTGCAGTAGTCCAGCCTGGAGAGAACCAGAGCCCTGGAGACAGCAAGCTTCTGGGGGAAGGTGAGAAAAGGTAGAATACCTCTGAGGGGGTGCAGCTGGAAGTAGGCCTTCTTGGCAAGGACCGTGTTGTGAGTAGAGAAGTAGACAGTGGAGTCAAAGATGATCTCAAGGTTTTTTGCCTCCGAAGAGGTTGAGGTTAGAAGGCCCAATGAGCAGCATCTCAGTCTTACTGGCGTTGAGGCAGAGATCATTGGAGGTGCACCATTTCTGAATCACGGGTAGACAGTCAGGATTAAGCGAGGAAAGAGAGGAAGCTGAGGGAAGCCTGACAGAGATCTGTGTGTCTTCCGCATAACACGGGAAGTTGGAGGAGAAGGTGGAAATCAGGTGGGCTAGTTGGGCCAAGCAGATATTGAAGAGCCAGGGTGAGGGGATATAACCCTGGGGCACACCACAAGTGGAAAGAGAGGTGATGCAGAGAAAGGACCCAAGTTAGACCTGGGAGGTTCGGTCCAAGAGGAAGAAGGTCAGCCACGCCAGAACCTGATCCGTGATGCCCAGGAGATGATTAATCAGGATGGCATGATTGACCATTTCAAACGCAGAGGAGAGGTCCAGGAGGATGAGGACAGCAGGAGAGGCTGGAGTCAAGGTTAGAGAGATCTTCACGGGTGTTCAGAAGGGCAGTTTCTGTGCTTCTGGCTGGTCTGAAGCCAGACTGATGGTCATGTAGATGACCAACTGATCGAATGTGGACGAATAGCTGGGAGATGGCCTGCTTTTCCAGGAGCTTACACAGGACAGGAGTGATGGAGATTGGGCGATAGTGTAGAGAAAGAGCTAAGTACCCCCACCTCAACCACTTCGCCCATATTGCCTATATGTTGGGAACCAGAGTGTGAGACATGTGCGGTAGCAGTGAAGATACTGATACCGAGGAGAATCATGGAAGCAAGGTTTTCATTGAGAAAGCCATGCTTGCATACAAGACAGTATGATGGCCATTTGAATGAAATCCCAGAAGAAGCAGGGAAAATGAATGGAAGAGAAGAATGGTGACGTCACTGTCACTCACTAAGCAAGCTGACCTACATAGAAGAGATGCAGGGACAAGAGAATGAAGATATGCTATAAGGCATCAAGAAAGTATCAATGATAAGTGACACCTAGGGATCAAGATGAAGACATTTATGCTACAGAACTGATGAAGATATCAAGTTATTTTACACGTGTACAGATGCAAAGAAACGCAAGCAGACAAAGTATTCTTGAGTCTAGCTTTATAGTGAATAGGTTGCGGCATGCGCCAACATATACATATATTAAAGTGGGTAAAGAATGGATGTTTCCACTACGTATTATAGCAGAGCTGATCTAAAAATGGAAGGCATCTCTTTCAGTGTGTCACAGTTAAAAAGCAAATTGAATTACAAAGTGAATCCCAGAGAGGCAAGGTTGCATGAGCCCCAAGAAGCCAAGGCCGTATCAGGCTCGGGTGGGCAGACATTGGATACAAATGGTGTGAAAGAATGAAACTCCTGTTCAGAAGACATGGACAAAAACAGGCAAGATGTCAGAGGTCTACTAGAAAATAGTATTTTAAATGCACAAGAAACTCAATTTTGTGGTCTTCTGTCACAAGCAAGGATGAAGCTGGACGAACATGACGACCACACCTACGCATGAGGGCAGAGCGTGCCTTCACTCCCCTGAATTCTCAAGAGCAAAGAACACTCCCAAGGACAAGTTCAAAGCCTTAATTGCCAACAGACCACTGAGGTGATGATAGATGAATATGCTAATTAGTGGGAAGCTATGGTTAAGACTAGCTCACCAGCACCTGGAAGGCCCGCCTGCGTGCTGCTAATATAGGTGGAAAAGTACTGATGGTGGTGCCAACCAGTTGTAGGAGGCCGCGTGATTAAGGGTCCCATAGTTTGTGTAACCAATGGGACGTTGTGTATTTAGTGACGTTCATAGTGACCTGTTTAAGGGGAGGGCTTAGTTGCTCCACCTGATGTTAGGAAACCTATCAATTTTCTTCACCCTCTTCGACTAGTATGGATCGTATACTTAGATGTTTCTGTAGACCCAATCACAATAGCTACTAGTTTTCGTAGTTTGCCACGTAGATTGACGATGGTAAATACGTAGGTTGACTTCATCAATGACGATTTTTTGCTATAAAAGAAAGCTTTTTTTTAAATGCATTGAGAGACCATGCGCTGAGACTTCCATTGATGTCCGTTGTACTCCCTGTTTTAGATAATTGCTATTAAAACAGTTATCATTTTCCAACTACCTAGTTGTTTTGATTATTGATGTTTGAGTAACTTCTGCATTCCCATCCATCTCAAGGGTATTGCTACCTCGTCTTAAAGGGCTGGGGTCTCCCAGTTCACGTGGTAGCAGAGCGGATGGTTAAAAATCCATCGAGATAGTAGGCTTTGGGGTCCAGGAAATATAGTATGACCTCTGCCATTCGGCTGAAAGGATGTGAAGCTCCCTGTAGATAGCGGAAACCTTTTTAATTATCAGGCTTGCAAGCTCAGGTGAGACAGGTCCCCTGGTTTCAGAAAGAATCCCCTCCCGGTGTCTACAGGAAGTTGAACGAACTGAAGGTTGGAGCTGCTGATAAAGAGGCAGACGATCCCGAGAGTCGGAAGTCGAAAAAGCAAATGGTGAGTAAAAACTGAGTGAAGTGGCAAAATTGTCAATGGGCAGTGAGTGGAGAAAGTGATAAGGGAAAAACGAGTAATGGGGGAGGATTGGGGTAAAAGTAACTTAAAAACAATGAGCGTTGAATATTAAGTAAACGACTTGAGGAGAGGCCAAGCAATTGAGTTATTGTGTAATTAACTTGAGGAGAGGCCAAGCAATTATGAGGTATCATGAGGGAAGGTGCCATGATAAAGAGTACGCCCAGTTTCCTGCGTTGTAAAGACGTAACAGAAGGAATCGTTTCTAGAGCCCTATTTACGGGTGACGTAGGCCACTAACTTGGTTAAAGACAAGTTTAAAGAGAATGATTCACATCCCAATCAGGGTATTTTTAGGGGTGCAATAAGTCTTGAAGAGAAGACTGAGATATATGTGGCTGGTCGAGTATGTCCATTTGTCTGTTCATTTTATGTGACTGTGTATGATGAAAAAACAATAGAGGAATTGACAGACGTGAGAAGAAAACATGAGATTTGAGAATTAATTATTTATTTAGTGGAACTTGAATTGATGGTGTTTAGTGAAAAAGCAGATTAAAGTAAAAAACGTGTTATAGAGGGTTTGGAGCCTGTGACGATTGGTGCATGCTCATGTTGTTTTATTTTTCTGACACTTATTTTTGAAATTTGCAAAGAGTAAAGGTGAATATTAACAGTCAAGAGTGACGTGTCAGAATGGAGGATATTACTCCACGTGTGCATCTCTGGAAACAGTTGCCGAAACACGCACCCAAACTTAAGCAGTAGAGTGCAGAATGGGTTAAAGAAATGGCAGACAAAATGATCATGGCATGGCCACAAGGGGGATCCTTAACGAAGGCAGTTTTGCAGCATATGATGACATATGTGCATGCAGCATACACAGCATAAAACTTAGATAAACGATTAATGACCTTAGAGCTCTGGAAAATGTACCAGGAGGAAAGAGAAGAGCCACCTCCTGAAGACTGGATATTGAATACATGCAAAGAGTGGGGGTGAGGAGCCTTCTGCTGCCCCCGCCGCACCTGAAGCAGACAGCGATAGTAAGAAAGAGGATGGGTTATACCCATTAAGACAGCTTAAGGCAGCGATAGGGTACAGCAACCCGGTATATGAGTCGCCTGTGCAAAGCAGAGACGAGGGCCCAGAGAACATTTCTGAGAAAGATGTAATCTCTAAGGTCCCGAGGGACAAGGAGAGACGTGATAAGGAGAAAAGTGATCGACCAAGAACATCCTTAGATATAGGATGACAAATAAAGAGATGGCAAGGAGAAAAAGATAAGACTGATGAATTAGCACTTATATAGAACGAACGGATGGGTGGTCAGATTTTGCTCAAACTCGATGGTAAGAGCATCGAGGACGTAAGGCAAAGGGAAGATCGAGACGAACAGGACAAAAAGGATAGCGAGAGAGAGGAAAGATTGAAAGAAGATGGAGCGAAAAGGAAGGATAGACAAAGACAGGAACAGTTGTATGAAGAGGAGCAGCTGAAAAAAAGCAGGAAAGAGCAGAGGGGCAAAGAAAATATGAGAACAGGAAGATTGCAATTGAAGAACGAGAAAGAACAGAAAGAAAAAGAGAGGAAGAGGAGGAACGGAGATTAAGGGATCAAAGAATACAAAGACATAGAGACAAAGAGCTTCAGAGGGCAAATGAGAGGAGAGATATGAAAAGAAAAGAGGAAGCGAGATTAAGAGAAGAAGCAAGGAAATGTAGAGAGTTTGTTGATGAACTGGAACAAAAGAGAAGGCAGCGAGCACGCAACTTTGAGCCTATGGAAAAGGAAGTAATGGATCCTAATGCAGTAGTCGCATGGGAGGACACAGAAGAATTCTTCCCAGCACATGAGCCAACAGCAGGTCCATCTAGAGCAAATGCAGAGGATGAGTTTGACTCTAGAAGCATTGGGGACGCAATTGATAAAGTCTATCATGATATGAGGACTAAGAAAGTACTGCAGGGGAAGGGTGAAAATGATCGACTCGAGAGTATGCAGTTGTACGACAAAGAAGGAGCCTCATGTAGTTTGGAGCCAAAGGAGCTGTCTTTAGACTGACTCTGAACAGAGATGAAGAGGAGAGGAGTTACACAAGTTGGGGACAGGGAATGTCAGACGAAGACAGAGGAACCTACCGTGGGGAGTAGGAAGGCAATACATGTGGCCCTGTAGGGTGTTTTTCAATGGATAAGGAAGTAGGATGGGCGGATGTAGACCTATCCAAATATCAGGCGTCAGAATCATTGATGTGGCTAGATCCACCTAGAGGGCGATCCCATGGTGAGAGGGGGGACTCTCTACCTTATGTGAGCAGGTTAAGGTCACTGCCAGGTAGAAGGTGGTGCAGAATCATTGTCCCTGCTATGGATAGACAGACGATGGGAGACGAATGTGAGTTTGGGATCTCACAGGTTCCTTTGTTAGAAAAGGGAGGAGCTAGGCCACATTATATACCTTGGGCACAGATGGATATGGATAATCTAAGGTGTAAACTCCTGAGTTTAACGTCTGGCGCTGGGAAATGGATACATGAGTTAGAGAAAATGACAGGAGGAAACACGTTAGCTATAGGGGACATTAAAGGTATCGTGATCGCCATCCTTGGGAAAGGGCTGATGACGTTTGGTCAAGAGCAGGGTATTCTAATGTTAGCACTGTAAACACTGCTAATAATGGAGCACCATTGAATAACTGTAGGGAAAGTGCTTAGAATACTGTATGCAGACACGTCATACATGGGAGATAACATTGCAAAAAAGATGCAGGAAGGGGATGATCCTCTTGTTTACATTCAGAATTTCCAAGAGCAGTGGGCTTTCGAGACACGCGAGGCTTGGGGGAAATCAATACCTGTATTTGATCATCTATTGTGCCAGGGGCTGCCAGAGACAGTGCAAAAGCAGCTCAAGAAATTGGTAGGCATGGAAGCAAAGCCATGGTCAGAAATACAGCTGACCATCGCACATTATTGCAGGCTGTTGCAAGAGATGAACCGAAAGAAAGACGATGTTAGGAAAAGTGAAGAGGCAAAGTTAGTGTAGAAAAAACGTTCAAAGTATGCCATTGAAGGGGCGATGTTGACTAGTGGAGATGGATCGGGTTCACAGCAAGCAGCAAGCATGCCGCAGGTGAATAACCAAAGGCAGTTTGATCAAGGTAATAATGGATTTGTACCACGAGGAAGGGGAGACTTTCGAGGTAGAGGTTTCCAGAATAATCAGGGAAACTTCCAGAATAATCAAAGTGGGTTTCAAACCATGCAAAACGATAGTCAAGACATGCAGGAGGGGCAAGTTAGGAGGCCTCCTCCTATATGTTGGACATGTGGTATGTCAGGGCACTTTGCTCGCACATGTAGAAGTCAATGGTTTGTGCAGAATGGGCAATTCTCAAGAGGGGGGACCACATACCCGCCTGCATATTCGCAGCAGAATGGAGATGGGTTTGCTCAGAATCAGACAGTGCAGCAAATACAAGTGCTGAGAATGCAACAAGATTTACAAACCCAGCAGGTGACAATGAATCTGCCACAAGGGCAGTTACAGCAGTCACCCATGCAGATACAGCAAAGCACAAGCAAAGGTCAGTTAATGAGTCCTAGGATAGGGGGTGTTACTGTTGATGGAGGGAATGCTTTCACAGGAATGGGGACGAGAATGTACCCACAGTAGGACAGCTCACTGGGAGACTTGATGTGTTCAATACTATCAGTGACACCCAATCCTCAAGAGGAATCAATGGTGGACGTCAACATAGAAAGCAAATATTTTTCTTTTTTAGTAGACACGGGTGCAACACGCTCATGTATACGAGATGGGAAATTTTCGATGTCTGGAAATGCCATGAATACTCAAGGTTTCACAGGAGCTACAAGTAGAGTTCCTTTTACTGAAGAATTGCCTCTCTCTATAGGAGAATGTGACATGTCTGTGCCATTGTTATACTCAAGGCAGATACCGGTCAATATATTAGGTCGAGATTTACTGACAAAATTAAACATGACGATTTCGTTCACTGATAAAGGCATAGTATGTTCAACACCAGGAATGCATTATTTAAATGTGAGTGAATTAATTATGGCATTTGCAGGACAAATGGCCATACGAGGAGTACCGTTAGAACCTGAAGTTTTTCACTATGGGGTACGCATTCTGTTAACATAGCTGCCAGGTTTAGTGGGCAGAGCTATGAGAATACCTGATTATTCTTTATTCAGGCCAAAGATACCTATGGATTAAGAGGAAGGGTGAGTTTTTCCTTTAGAATTACAAGCAGCCATAGTGCGAGGAGACATGGCTTTGCTTGATGGAAATGGTTATGAAGGTAGACGATGGTGCACAGTGATTGCCATTGGGGAAGGTTACAGATTGACTGACGTCACTGATGAGGATATGTTTAGAGATCATCCAATCAGATTATGAAGTATTATTTGAGATGAGCATTACTTATTGGGTAAAAGCAATTAAACATGAGGTTCCTCAGAAAATGATGTTTGCACAGAAACACCCTGAGTATTTCGATGAAGACATGGCAAGAGTGCCAGTTTCGTTATGGACAACATGCCCCTATGACGTAAGCCTATTGAAGGGGGTTGGAGAAAAGAAGATTAAATTGAAACCAGGAGCAATTTTACCTCGAGCACTACAGTATCTTATGCCTCGAGAGGCAGATGAAGGTATTTTTAAGACGATATCTGCTATGATGGAACAGGGCATCCTAGTGATGTCAGAGTCACTGTGTAATACTGCAATTTATCCTGTGAAAAAGGGAAAGGTGGGGTTGTGGCATTTAGTGCAAGACCTTTGCCCGATTAACCAGATTGTAGAGGCCGAGTTCCCTCTAGTTCCTAATCCTGTGACGATCGTATGTAATATCCCTGATAAAGCACGATATTTCACTGTGATTGACTTGAAAAATGCCATTTTCTCCATCCCATTGCATAAAGACTCGCAAGATCTGACGTAATTTACGTTCAGACAAACTCATCTGAAAAGTACTCTCCTACCCCAAGGGTACTGTGAGTCTCCATCGATTTTCAATAGAGTCCTGCAGATGTACTTAAGCAATATTGATTTGGAAAGTGTTGTGTTACAATACGTGGATATTGATCTGTAGCACTTCAGAGGATGAGTGCAGACATGATTCAATTCAGTTAATGATCATTCTTGCAGACAAAGGATATAAAGTAGACAAGGAGAAATTGCAGTATTGTAAAAAGAAGTGTTGCACTTTTCTCAAAAGGCATCAACCATGTATTATGGGATCATACACTTCTTACCACATGGATAAGCTATATATTCTACAAAAAGAAGGTATTCTAATAGGTGTCTAAACCCAAAACATTTACAATGACAGTGGGTATATCTAGTGCCGTTTGAGAAAAGTGTATTTAGAGACCGTTTGGTCTCGGTGGCTTCCAGCCCAATAAATTACCTTCTTTCTTCTATTTTGATATAACAAAGGATACGTCTGTGGCGTTTAGAGATAGGGCCTCATTACAACTCAGGCGGTAAGGGGTTTACGGCGCCGTAAACAGCGCCGACCCTTACCGCCTGAGTACGAGGTCCCTTAGCGCCATGGCGGATTTAACACCTGCTTTTTGCCCCTATGGGGCAAAAATGGGAATGGGGAAGGGTAAATGGGGATTGGGGACTTACCGCCCCGCCAAACTCGGAATGGGGCGGTAAGTCCGCCAACCACCATGGCGTAAACGTAGTTTACGCCATGGTGGTAAAGTCACGGCCCAGGCGGTAACTTACCGCCTGGGTCGTAATGAGGCCCATAGTATTGGGAGATGGCTTCTCAATCTGAAAAATGTTTAGCCTACAATGATGAGTATGTGCGCAAACTGATGGAATCCTTACCGATAATGGGTCTAGACAAAGACCTAGACATTCTAGATAAAGATGATCAATGGGATGAACTTACTCAGTTGAGAAAAAGGTTAATAAGAACTGAACCTCATGCTATTATCATGCTAGAGTACGTCAGAAATCAGGCCCTACCACAAGGACTGATTGTTAAAAACAAACTGAGATTATTATTGGATAATAATGATTTTAAGCTCAAATGGAGCTATATTTCTAATAAATGTGGCCGAGATTGGCTTATTTTAATAATAGAGACAGCAGAGGAAACCGCTAAGAAAAATCTAAATCGATCTGAAATCTTTAGAAGAAGAAATTAAAAAGAAATTTGAGGTAGAAGCCTTTAAGAATAGTTTAGAGAAACATTTGAAAGAGATGCAAGATTTCAAGACAGAGACAATTACAGAAAGAGTGAAACGAATGAAAAAGGATGTACAGACCTTCACGCATGAGAAGGCGTTCATGTATACCAACAAAGACTATAAATTTGGGGATCCTAGACCAGGACAGTATTCCAATCAGAAACAAAATCGCAAAGTACGCTTTAGGAACACCTCATACAGCTCGAGTGGGAGCTTGGATGATAATGAAGAATACAATAGAGCGGGTACTGGTGGCAATAATGGTGAAGGAGAGAACAGGCCCAATCGGGGACGAGGTACAAGAGGCAATAATCGTGGCATAAATGGGCAACGACAGCCTTTTTTTAGAGAGAGGCGGTGCTCAAAGACAATGGGCTCCGGACCGATGCAGACCCGGAGTGACAGGGGTTGGTAGTGAATCTTTCCTCTATATCCCTTACACACAAAGAAAAATTGGTCCTGAATAAGGGTTTAAACTATGTGATAACTAAATAACATAATCCTTTTGAATTTAGAGTTGATTTCCAACAATTTATGAGGAAGGTTCACCTCAAAGAATTTTTCAAGAACACTTCTTTCAGTGAAAATAGAAACCATAGTGGACTTACAAATCCTTCCACTTTTTGTGTTCCCATTTCTCCGCTTTCTCTGGAGTCCATCGTCTTTGAAAAGAAAGTGATGGAAAAGATTAGAGTTTTGGAATCTAAAGGTGTTCCAAAGCACTCTAATCTAAGCAAGAGTGAACAAATCATTCTCAAATCTTTGGGGACTAATCAGACATCTTTATCCGACAGGCTGAGAAAGGCGGGGCAATAGTAATGTTGAACATAATAGATTATGTAGAAGAATGTCTTAAACTACTCTCAAATACAAACCATTACCAGAAAATCAATAGGGACCCCAGCGAGGAATTATCCCTGATTATCAAAGACAAAGTCACCAAAGCTATAGATTTCAAACTCATTAGCAAACAAGAAGGTGAATACCTGATGAGAGGAAATGGGAGGGTATCAATCTTTTATAATCTACCTAAGATTCATAGAAGTTTGGAAAAAACCCCGGGAAGAACCATTGTCTCTGGAATAAACTCCTTATTGAAGCCCTTATCTAAGTATGTCGATCTATATCTTAGACCGTTCATACCTACCATGAAGAGCTATATCAAGGACACGACCGATGCCATCAATAGAATTGAAGGGAATGTGTTCAACCCTGATGTAAATTTACTATTATGTTTGGACATACAAGCCCTGTACACAAATATATCTGAGCAAACCACTTTGGAGGTTGTTGAAGAAACTCTTTTGAAAAGGGAAGATGACCATCCTGTCCCCAATTCATTCATCAAATGGTGCACTGAGATGGCACTTACGAAAAACCTCTTCCAGTTTATGGGCCAATTTTACATACAAGTGGAAAGTACAGCTATGGGAGCCGCCATGGCTCCCAATTTAGCCAACCTGTACGTGAATATGTTTGAAGAGACTGTCATCTACCCTAACCTAAATCCATATCAAGACAATATCCTATGTTGGCTAAGATATAGATGATATCTTTGTTATCTGGAAGGGAAGCAAGGATGAAGCAAACCAATTTAATATCTGGTTGAATGAACAAAATAGATATTTGAAATTCACCATGAACATGAGCAACAACCTAGTGAATTTCTTAGATATAGCTATATATCGCCATCAAGGCATCCTGCTGATTAAACCTTACACTAAAGCTACTGACAGAAACGCCTTTCTCCACTTTAACAGCCATCATGCCCAACATGTTAAGACCAACTTAACTTTTGGTCAGTTTCTGCGCATTAAGAAAAATAGCAGTACAAATGAATCCTATGAGGATGGGGCCAACAAATTGATCGAGAAACTGACCAAACATGGCTATCCTAAATGGTTAGTGAAAGATGCAGCTAAAAGGGCATTCAACAACAATAGGGAGGCCCTCCTAGACCAACAACTGCATAGAAACCGAGACACCAGAGAGACTCCTGTTGTATTTGTGAATACTTTTAGTAATTTATCTTACAAGATCAAGGGTATCATTAATAGGAACTGGAATAAAGTGATGGCCAAAGAATGTGATAAACCTCTCATAGCTTTCAAAAAAAGTACCACTATACATAATCTAGTGATGAGAAATGACATTGGAAGTACTAAAGAAAAAGAATCCCACCAGACAATATTATGGGGTTTACCGCAAGTGTCAGGACACCATCCATGTGGGAATTGTACTATGTGTGCACAAACCAGGAATACCACGACTGTGGACCTAGGTTTAGAAAGGGAATGGAACATTACTGAACACACAAACTGCAATACAGAAAACATAGTATATGTAATCAGATGCCCGTGTCAATACATCTACATTGGGAAAACTATTCGAAAATGTAAAACGAGAATGATGGAGCACAAAAGTTGTATTAAAAACAAGGTGGAACAAGCACCACTCGTGAAACACTTTTTGGGAAAAAAATCATAAACATAGTGATTTCAATTGGACTATCTTAAAACATGTGAGAGGAAGAACACAAGAACAAACAAATGAAAAATTACTCAGCCTGGAACAGAAACTTATTTTTTTGACCCAGAGTCATATCCATGGACTCAAAGAAAATATCGAATGGCATTATGCCTAGATGGGAAGACTTCTGTTGTTGCTCAATCAACCCGTTCATGTTACCAAATGTAATGGATAACAAATCTGATACTATAAAAATATTTAATGGCATAATAACCAGAGGGGGTGAACTCTTTTGCTGCTCAATCAATCTGTCAATGTAACTAAATGAAAAAAAACAAGAAATTTGACATATGACATAAGCAGCACTAAACACAAACATATGGAAGAAGTGTTTTATATTCTATTATCTGAGATGCTTCTGAGGTGATTCACTATTTGCCTGCACGAGTCTATATACTGGGCGCTGTATCTAAAAGACCCAGTATGGTGTAGACTTTAGAACATCTATGTCTTAGTGTTTAAATACATTGGATGGAATCTGTTATTTTCTCTTTTCTGTAAAATATGTCCAGTTGAATGAGGTTTTATCCATTGCATTAATTTCATAATGATTGGGGGCAGTGGTACAATGTTGATGCTTTTCTTCCTTTGCTTCGGAGCACTCTGTAGTGGGATTAAGACTGTGGAGGCATGACTAGCCTGATTCATGGAATTATTTGCGCCGAAAATGCAGATTTGCGCTCCTTTCTGCCTGAAAATCCCTGTTTGAAGTATGGGGATTTTCGGGCAGAAAGGCGCGCAAATCTGCGTTTTCGGCGCAAATAATTCCATGAATCAGGCAGTATGTTTTGAACTATGTACTCAATTAGATTTACACATAGAAAACAGCACCCCTTTTGCAGATTTACACGGTGAATAACACACTTAGGCCTAAATTACATCTCCCATATTTATGTAGCTTCTCCCTGTAGAAGCCGCGCGCGTTAACGTGATGACGTAGTGACGTCATCGCGTTAACAGCGTAGTGACATCATCACGCTAATACAGATGCGCGCGCACCTATGAAAAGCGGCCATTTTGTTTTTGGCGGTTTGTACGCGAATTCGAGTCCAAGATAAATCACTCCAGATTCATCTGGTGACTTTTGGGTAAGTGGGATTTTGTTATCATTAAACTGGTCTGTTAATATCCTTTCCCATGGGTGATATGGAATTGAACAGTTACACTAAAAAGCCCCTTCCTAAGAATTATGTTCTATTCCCACAGACATAAACCAAGATTGGTACCCTTCTACCTCTAATTAGAGTGAGCATCCAGAATCACTGAAGATTCTTTTCAGAGACATACAGAAATGAGCACTGTCATAGTAAGTGTTTGGCCCTTACCATTTGACTACTGTATGTATTGAGTAGTTGGGAAAGTACACACTGAGTAAGGGTTTCTTTGTCCTTTTTCTCTTTTCCACTCTACCTTCTTTCTAGTTGCCCATGGGCATATGAACTGCACAAACCGTGCAGTGAGTACTCTGGAGGGTGGATAAAGAGGACCCGTCTATACAAAAGAATACCCACGATGTAATACACACATACAAATCTAAGACAGTATCCTTTGTTCTCATCTATCATAGAATAGAAGACATTTGGAGAGATATTCCCCAAGAAAAGGAAATTCTTCTCCCCATTACCATTTGGTGGTACAATACAGCTTGTGGAAAACCTCTACCACAACCTAAAGGTATGTAAAAAAGAACCATATCTTGCTCCCAGGTGGATCAGGGGCACCCCTATCAAGTACTAATTATAAGATCCTAATGACAGTAAGTACATGCGAATACAAGTTCTAATAGAGTGTCTTTAACCCACAGGGTTAGTAATTTGTTGAACTCAATTGACAGGGAAGGTGTGATAGGAAAGAAGATGTTATCACCATCATACAACACAAGCAACCAAATATCCCTGATGAATGTCCTACATTTATCTGTGTTTTAGGGACAGAAACCTGTGCAAGTAGGGTTTGGAAAAGACTAACAATACTCTGGTAAAAAGGAGAACAACTCCAATGTGAAGTATGGTGTTGATTAACTGATCGAAAGATTTAACCCACATTTATTTGTACTTTCTTGTGTTTCTGTACAGTATATGTTTTATACGTTTTAATGGAGTTTTATGTAATGTGATCATTTTATGAGTACTAGCATTTATATGTTTAATAAATAAACATTTCAACGTTCATGTGTGAATTTTGGGGCATTAGATATACCCACTGTCATTGTAAATGTTTTGGGTTTAGACACCTATTAGTATACCTCCTTTTTGTAGAATATATATAAAGAAGAAGTGTTGTACATTGGCCAGTTAATTTCGCATGACGGAAAGAAAGTTACTCCTGAAAGGTCTGAGGCTATTTTGAAAACAGTAAAGCCATCAAGATAAAGCACATGCAAAGATTTTTGGGACTGCGTCACTATGTAAGAGCATGGGTCTTTGATTACAGTTCATACATAAGGCTTAATTATGCTGAGGAATTATTTTTGTTCTCGCACATGAACGGCACTGTTATGATAGCTGCACTTACGCAGAGAACCACATTGGGTTACAAGCCCCTTGCATATTACAGTGGGATTCTAGACCCAGTAATGAGGGGTCACTTCCTGTGAAAACAGTCTTTGGCAGCCGCCGCGTTCGCCATTGAGAAGGCTGCTGGCAGAGTAATGGAGTGTTCTATGACATTATTTGTTGAATATGCTTTGTTTGCCATTTTGGAAAAACCTTAAGGCACCTTGACTTCTCAAAGAGCTTCTGCACATGATTGCTCGAATTATGAGGAATTCTATGATGCACTCCCAAGAGTGAAGGAAAATGCGTTGGCAGCTGGAGAGATTCTTTTTATTGATGGTTCTTCTCAAATCTATCTAAATGATGGACAAAGATATACAGGTGCCACTGTGGTGAAGCACATGGCCAATGGAGAATTTGAAGTATTGATAAGTGCACGACTACTGTCTCACTTTTCGGCACAGGATGCAGAATTAATGGCACTGATTATTGTGCTCGAGAGACACGCAGACCAGGAAGTAACAGTGTACAGCGACTCTGCCTATGTAGCATATGTAACGTCAACAGTGCATGCAGGACTAGAATGTTGGAAAAGGAGGGGCTACCTCTGAGCGGACGGCACTCCAGCCTTATTGGACCAACTCATTAAAGCACTACAACTCCCAGTAGCCATCGCAGTTGTGAAATGCACAGCACACACAAAAAAGGAGCAGACTTTATCTCACGTGGAAATCAAAAGGCAGATGAGGAAGCAAAACGAGTTGCATGTTCAGCTATTATCATGTTGTTTGATATGCCTGATTTTAATAAAAGCATTGCGGTGATGATGAGTGTGTCTGAGTGCTATAATATTGTGTCTAGGACTCAATTGATAGAGTGTCAAGGGGAAGCGCCTCAAGATGAGAAAGACTTGTGGACGCGGACTTAACTGCCATGGGTTCCACCCCCCCAACCCCTGTGCCAAGGCCTTTTTTGGTGATTTTGGTATTTCGCCATTCAATCCCTTGTAACTTTTTGGCCCCTTTAGGCGGTCGTAATGCCGAATCCTAGTTTGCTTTAGGGGGTGAGAGAAAATAACCAAAAAGGGACAACATTTAGTTTTTTTTTCAGAAAATGCCAATAAAATGATTTACAAAGAAGCCTGTGTTTTTTTTCCTTGTAAGTGCCAGGAACAAATGGCTTGCTGTGCTGAATTCCCCATTATCCAGGCTTTCGGGAACAGGTTGAATGGAAACCAAAAAAACATATTTTGATATGGCTACCAGCCGTTTTGTGGGAGGTAGGTGATTTTGGCCTTTAGGACATGCGTGGATGGAATGGAAGAGAAGGGTAGGAAGGCTGAATGGGAAGACAGAAAGGCATACATTTCCGAAAAGTAGACATCATTCTAAGTTTAGGAAGGGGTGATTTGTGCAGGTCAGGCAACAACTATGTAGGAAAAAATTCCTTATTTTGGGAAAGAATCGGGAAAATGACAGAAAAATAAAAAGGTATGTGGTGGACTCTTCCAGTTAGGAAATCACACATTTTTCGTAATGTTTCACAAAACAAGCATTACCACAAGCCAAAAACTGTTCAAATAAGGAAAACAAATGTGGTGAGGAAGGGCAAGCATACATTTTTGGAAAGAGCACAGACTGACCTTTTGAAGGGTAGGTGACTAGTGCAGGTTACAAAACTGTATAGTGTCCAAAGCAGCGACTAAATGTTGGTCACTTTTTGGAAATGAAATGGCTGTGTGACAGAGGGCAGCGGCAAATGGGTCGGTACGTTATAAAAACCATGCAAACACAGCAAATGTTGTACCTTCCCACATTCCCACAGGTGTCACGACAAAAAAACATACCTCACATGTATGGGTGCACCTAACTGGGCGCAAAGGGAAAAGGCTTAACTACTGCTATCCCCCAAAGGGTTTGGGGAGCCAACCTACAGATTTAGGCCTGAGGTGTTGCATCCACCAAGGAAAAGAGCTAACCCCATGCATTTCCGAAAAAAAGACACCCGTGGAAATCCACCAATGTCTGACTTGTGTGAGCTGCCCCAGAATGTATTACCCACAAGCCCTGGCAAAGACCCACATGGGAGACGGGTGCCCAAGGCCAGGGACATTACCCCAACTTTCCTGGAGCTCTGGCTGGCCTGCGATACAGCTTCTCCCTCTGAGAAAGGTCGGGGACCCTGCTGGTGCTCCCTGGACCCGCTGCTGGGCTTGGGGACGGTCAAACCACATGGGAGACAGCTGCCCAAGGCCAGGGAAATCACCCCCGACTATCCTGAAGCGCTGGCTTTGCTTCATTACAGAATTTCCATCGGATGAGGGAAGGGGGCCCTGCCGGGGCTCCCCGCAACTGCTGCTGGACTTGGAGACGGTCAACCCACATGGGAGACAGGGTCCCAAGGCTGGAGGCATCACCTCATACCATCCTGGAGTTCTGACTGGCCTGGGTTACAGCTTCTTCCTCTGGGAAAGGACAGGGACCCTACCAGTGTTCCCTGGATCTGTCGCTGTGCTTAGGGACAGTCAGCCCACATGGGCGACAGCTTCCCAAGTCCGGGGACATCACCCCCCAACTATCCTGGAGATCTGGCGGGCCTGAGGTACTGATTCTTCCTCTGGGAAAAAATTGGGACTCTGCCGGGGCTCCCTGGAACTACCGCTGTGATTGGGACGGAAGACCCACTTGGGAGACGGCCGCCCAAGGCCAGGGACATTACCCCCGACAAATACTAGAACTCTGGCTTGGCTGCGTTAGAGAATTTCCCTCGAGGAAAGGTCGGGGTCCCTACCAGGGCTCCCTGGAACCACTGCTGGGCTTATGGACAGTCAAACCACATGGGAGACAGCCGCCCAAGGCCAGGGACATCACCCCCAACCATCCTGGAGGGCTGGAGGGCTGGCTGAGCTGTGTTACATAATTTCCCTTGCGGGAGGGAAGGGGACCCTGCCGGGCCTCCCTCGAGCTGGTGTTGTGCTTGTGGATGGTACACCCTGGCTGGGCTGCGTTACAGCTTTTCCCTTTGCCAGGGCTCCCTGATGGGGAAAAGCTGTACCACAGGCCAGCCAGAACTCCAGGGCGGTTGGAGGGGATGTCCCCGGCCTTGGACATCCGTTTACCATGTGGGTGTATGGTTCCCAAGCATAGCAGCAGCTCCAGGGAGCCCCGGCAGGTTCCCCTTCCCTCCCTTGAGGGAAATTGTGTAACACATCCCAGCCAGTACTCCAGGATGGTCGGGGTGATGTCCCTGGCCCTGGGTGGCTGTCACGCAGTGGTTTGACTGTCCCCAAGTCCAGCAGCGGTTCCAGGGTTCCAAGGAGCTGTTTTTGTTTGGGCCCCTTCCCTAGGGACAAATGGGCACCCATCTGCCCCCAGGAGGCCCCAAACCTGCAGCCCCATGCTTTGGGGGGACTTTCTGGTGGTCCTCCCCCCCACTCCAAATGGATGGGGGGCATCTCATGTAGCCCTCCCTGGGGGCAGATGCCCCTTCCTAAGGGCAGAAATCTGCCCCCACAGAGGGCTACATGAGGTGCCCCTCATCCACTAAGTTGGGGGGAGAGGGCCACCCACTTTTCATAAATAGAAAGGGCTGGTGGTCTAGTGGGCCCGCCCCCTCACCCCCACCTGTATTTCTTATAATTTTTTTTGTTTAATTTTTATTTTATTTTTCCCCCTCTCTAGGGGCAGATGGGGACCCATCTGCCCCCGGGGGGCAATACATGTTGCCCCATCCTTTGGGGGCTGGGGGAGAAGGACACTTACATTGTAAGCAGCCCCCTCTCCCCCACACTTTACAAACAAACATATCCCTAGTGGTCTAGTGGGCATTGCAATCCGGGCACAGCAATGCTTCAAAAAAGGTGTTGTTGGAAAGGGGAGATTCCTATGATTGGTCCAGTAAGGAAGAGTTATGCTGACATGTTTCATGATATATTTATAAAGGCTCATAAGAAAAGAACAAGACCTAAGAGAAATGCTAGGGAGGATGATTGTGTGCTTAATGATTACCTGGATAATACAGCACAATTGGGGAATAACATATGGTATCAGCATATGAAAGAAGTGGGAAGGAGCACCTCAAAGGAGGAATGCTTTGTGTGTGCACTCCTGCATTATAGCATGGGGAAGGCTAAGATCTTCATAGCTATTGAAATAGATGTCATGACTGCACACTGCATATCACACCTGGCATTCTGTCGTACAAGAGGCCAGTTCATGGGTCGAACAGCCTATCTCAAATGGGCAACTGAATGGACAGATCCAGACGAAGATGACTATGTCCTAGATACAAAGACAAGGCTAAGAGATCATACTAAGAATCACGTGATCAGATACAAAAAGCCTGGAGTAAAAGGAGCTGGAATCAGATGGGAAGTAAAAAGAAGACTTGAGAGTCCAGGAAAATCTGCAGAAGACATTCGTAAATGGAAAAACAGAGGCCAGATGCAGATTTCTGGAACCATGTTATCACCAGATGGTTGGGAAGAAGGTATAGTGATCTGCAGAGACTGGATAATAGTGGGTCATTACCAGCCAACTATTGAGACTGCACAAATGCAGTGTAAGCCTTTATGGTTGAAACTTCCTAAACTACTGACCTGGGTTGAAGACAGAGGAGGACCCTTGCAGATAGTGCCTTTGGAGAGTGCAAAGCTGTGCTTCAGAAACTATGGCACAAGAAAAGTTGGAGAGAATCAGAACTGTGGCCAAATCTTTGAGGCACAAGGAATGAACATTGAGAGAGCAGTGATCATGGATCACTATTGGGCTTGTGGACCTAGAGCGTATATGAAGTTACTCAAGGATTGAGATGGAGTATGTTCACTAGTGAATGTTCATGTTCCAGCGTTGGTGATTTCTAAAAGTGATCTGAACCTTGACAGTTTCCCGAAAGCAGATGCTCACCTGAGGAATAGGCGATCTGTGGAGCTGATTAATCCAAGGAAGAGGGAGTACTATTTCTCTGCCAAGTCAATAGAAGCTTTTGACTCCATCCCGTATGAGCACAGATTGTTCAGCCAGGCTTTGTCGGTATTCACATTGATCTTCATGCCGAGAATCCAGGTTGGAGCAAATACCAAATGGCTGCAGATTACCAGATGGGAATTGCTGCAGGCAATCAACACTACCATAAAGGGATTCAATGCTATCAGAGAAGAGATGGGAGCCATACGCCTGATGACTCTTCAGAATAGATTTGTCCTGGACATGATTACAGCTATGGATGGAGGTGTTTGTGCACAAATCGGAGAATCATGTTGCAAGTTCATACCTTCTCATGATGACGAGAATGGCACATTGGCAGAGGCCATAGAGATGCTGATGAAACTACAAGTCCCGATGATAGACGAAGTGGAAGACATTGCTGATAACAGCTGTTTTGGATCATTCTTTTCCTGGGTTCCACAATGGATGGCAGACATGTTCAAGTTCTGGGAGCCCTGATCGTATTGGTGTTGGTCGGATTTTGTATGATCAGGATAACACTGTCACAATGCAAGAAAACTGCAAAGAAAGCCATAGGGATGAAAATCATGATCAATGTTGAGTCAGGATGGAAGGCCAGAGACTTGACAGACGAATAAATCAGAGACTTTGTGAAGGCCAGCATCCATGCACCTGAGAGATTGAAGTTCCAGTATCCATGGAACCATAAGAGATATGTGTGA
Organism: Ambystoma mexicanum; assembly: GCF_040938575.1. Taxonomy (NCBI): domain Eukaryota; kingdom Metazoa; phylum Chordata; class Amphibia; order Caudata; family Ambystomatidae; genus Ambystoma; species Ambystoma mexicanum. The sequence continues at coordinate 930,084,355 of NC_090923.1, forward strand.
AAGTGGATCTATTGTAGCCCAAGTGGACAGTGCATGCTCATGACTTGGAATAAGGATGAGCATGTGAAATCAGCTGGATGCCTAAAGGGAGTCATAAAGATATGGATCCCAAAGAAGCATATCTTCAGACAAGGATGTCTAGATATGAAGGATAATGGGAGAGGGGTCAATGAATCGCCCAGAGGGGGGAGTGTAGAGAAGGAGCCAAGTACCCCCACCTCAACCACTTCGCCCATATTGCCTATATGTTGGGAACCAGAGTGTGAGACACGTGCAGTACCAGGGAAAATAGTGATACCGAGGAGAATCCTGGAAGCAAGGTTCCCATTGAGAAAGCCATACTTGCATACGAGACAGTATGATGGCCACTTGAAAGGAATCGCAGAAGAAGCAGAGCAAATGAATATAAGAGAAGAATGGTGATGCCAATGTCACTCACGAAGCAAGCTGACGTACATAGAAGAGATACAGAGACAAGAGAATGAAGATATTCTATAAGGCTTTGAGAAAGTATCAAAGATAAGTGACATCTTGGGATCAAGATGAAGAAACTTATGCTACAGAACTAATGAAGATATCAAGTTATTTTACATGTGTACAGATACAAAGAAACGCAAGCAGACGAAGTATTCTTGAGGCTAGCTTTATAATGAATAGATTGTGGCATGCGCCAACATATACATATATTGATGTGAGTAGAGAATTGATGTTTCCACTACGTATTATAGCAGAGCTGGTCTAAAAAAGGAAGGCCTCTCTTTCAGCGTGTCGCAGTTAAAAAGGCAAATTGAATTACATAGTGAATTTCAGAGAGGCAAGGCTGGACGAGCCCCAAGAGGCCAAGGCCATATCAGGCTGGGGTGAGCAGACATTGGGCCTCATTACACGGAAGGCGGTAAGGGTTAACGGTCAACGGTAATGCTACCGGTGACCATTAACCCTTACCGCTTTATTACGAGGTCCCTTTGCGGGTTGGTACTTTAACGCCTGCTTCTAGCAGGCGTTAAAAAATGAACCCGCAAAGGGACCTTGGTGCTAATTACGGTACCGCAATTAGCGCCTTCTCCATTCCCATTATGCCCTATGGGGCAAAAATGGGAATGGGGAAGGGCCTTGGTGAATGGGGAATTACCGCCCCCGCTCACCTTGGAGTAGGGTGGTAATTCCGCCATCCACCAAGGCGGACACGGTAAAATACCGGCGGCAACCAATGGCGCTAATAGCGCCATGGTTACCGCCTACCGTGTAATGAGGCCCATTGCATACAAATCGTGTGAAAGATTGAAACTCCTGACAAAAACAAGGAAGTCTTCAGAGATCTATTAGAAAATAGTATTTTAAATGCACCAGAAACTCGATTTTGTGGTCTTCAGCCACGTGGAAGGATGAAGCTGGTCAAACATGACGACCACACCTAGGCAAGAGGGCAGAGCGTGCCTTCTCTCCCCTGAATTCTACAGAGCAAATAACACTCCCAAGAACAAGTTCAAAGCCTTAATTGACAGCAGACCACTGTGGTGATGATATATGAATATTCTAATTGGTGGGAGGCTATAGTTAAGACTAGTTCACCAACACCTAGAAGACCAGCCTGTGTGCTGCTAACGTAGGTGGAAAGGTACTGACGGGGGTTAGAGTCCCAACCAATTGTAGGGGGCTGCGTGGTTAAGGGTCGTATAGTTTGTTTGTTTGTTTATTTATTTAGTATTGCGCACCAAACCCTTGGGTAGCTGGGCGCAGTAGGATAAGATAACTTAAGCTTAGTTTACAGAGTGTGTACAATGAATACATATACATAATGGTAATAGGAAATGACTGCCAATCCGGTTACAGTGGAATGGTGAATTACAGTTTTGTATATAAATATGACATGATACAAGCAATAAGACATGATTAGAGTCGAATACAGTGGTTGTGCAGGGTACAGACAGGAGGCTAGCTATCGGTCATTTGTTCAAAGCCATTTAAGTACATTAAGTCTAAATTTGGGATATGGTTGTTCCTTTTTGAGGTCAGGAGGGAGCGCGTTCCATGTTTGTGCCGCTATGACTGGGAAGCTAGATCCACCAGCTGTGACTCGTTTAAATCTAGGCATCTCTAGAGTGAAGGCATTAGCCGCTCTCGTCGGACGGGTGGTAGATCTCATGTTTATCCTTTCGGCAAGGTAAGGTGGTGCTAAATTATTCAGGCATTTAGAGGTAAGAGAGACTGTTTTTAAGAGGATCCTGTCAGATATTTTTAACCAGTGAGCCTCTCTTCTAGCATTAGAGATATGTTCTTTGATGGGGATATTCAGAGCTGCTCTTAGGGCATTATTTTGCATTCTTTGAATTTTATCCGTGACATATTTGTTGGCCCCTGAATACACAGCATTACAATAGTCTAATCTAGACATTACGAGGGCATTGGCCAGGGTGATGCAGCTAGAGGTAGAGAGGAATGGTCTACATGCTCGGATGAGCTTGCAGGTGTAGTCTGTTGTGGATGCAAGTGAGATAACTTGTTTCTTAAGTGAGAGGGTAGCGTCAAGATAGAAGCCTAGTGTCTTCACCACAGGCATCACCTTGTTGAGATTGTTGTCGATATTAAAGGTGTTATAGCTAAGGCTAAGTTTTTTAATGTTGGTTTCAGAGCCTAGGATTAGTATCTCGGTTTTATCGTCATTCAGGCAGAGGCCATGAGATGCCATCCATGCCTGAATGAGGAGGTATACCCTGTTTACTAAGGCCGTGTCCTTGGAAAAGTTGCCCGAAAGGGGGATGAGGATCTGGGTATCATCTGCATAATTTGTGTAGGTGATACCCTGTCTGTCCAATTTGTCAAACAAAGGCTTAGTAAAAATGTTATACATAGTGGGTGAGACACAGGATCCTTGGGGCCCTCTGCATGATATTTGAATTGGGTCAGCGGCAGCTGATGGGGAAAAGACTTGCATTGTCCAGTTGGCCAGGAAGGATTGGACCCAGGCTATGGCTTCCCCTGAAAAGTGTGGTTGCATAAAACTGCATGATTCACTAGGTCGAAAGCTGCAGAAAGGTCCAGGAGAAGTAGCATAGCTGTTTGCCCATTGTCCTTCAGCTCGTCAATTTGAGTCTTAAGGTCTAGCAGGGCTGTTTCCGTTCCGTGAAGTGGGCGGAAGCCAGACTGTCGTGATCGTAGTAAGTGATTAGCTCCTAGGTATTCCTGAATTTGAATGTACTTTACTCTATCAATACTTTTGAGTAGGAAGGGACAGTGGTAATAGGTCTATAGTTAGTAGGAATGGTAGGGTCTAGCGTTTGTTTTTTGAGCAGGGGAGGACCCAAGATTCTTTAAGGTTATTGGGCACTGTATTGGTTTTAAAAGATGCGTTGATGAGCTTAGAGATGAATGGGGCTAAGTCTCTAGCAGCGTCTTTTATAATTTGGGCAGGGCAGCCATCCCCCTTACAATTCGATGGTTTTAGAGAGAGTATGATTTTCTCTGTGTCAAGGATGGAGATTTCTTTAAATTTAAATGGTAATGTCATATTGTTCCCTGTGTGATGGGATGGTTGTTGCTCTGAGGGAGGCAGCAAGGCCTTTTTATTAGCTATTTTCTGTTGGAGCGATGTAATTTTATTCGAAAGGGAATTTTGTATTGCAGTGCACCATCGCTTGTCCTTTGGGACAGTATCTGCCAGCGGAGTTGGGGATTCCATTTCACGAAGGATAGTGAAAAGTTCTTTAGTGTTGGATTTGGCCTTTGCAATTCTTTCGTTGAATATATTCTTTTTAGTATTGATTGTTTCTTTTTTGTAGTGTTTGGAGAGTTCCGTTAGTTTAACCTTGTTGCCGGTGGTAGGGGAGTGACGCCAAATAGATTGCAACTTTCTTTTTTGTAATCTTAGTTCTTTAGGTTGAGGCGTGAACCATGCATTGAGGTGAGAGTTCTGTCTAGCTTTGCGCAGTTTGAGCGGGGCAATGGTGTCCAAGGCCTTGGTCCTGGCATTATTAAAAACCTCTACTAGTAATTAAGGGTCTGTGTTATTGTTAGTGTTGTTAAGAGATGGAAGCAGGTGGGGGGAGTAGTTTTTCTGCTGTAATGTCCTTTTTACGTCTGGTAGGGAGTGGGGATGCCATATAAATAGTTTTGGGACTAAGGAGGTCAAGCGTGGCAGAGAAAGTAATAAGGTGATGGTCAGTCCATGATTGCGGGGCATTATCAGTGATAGTAATATTACAGTTCAAATCGGCCACCCAATCGAGGGTCCTGCCTTTGATGTAGGTGGGGGAAAGGACTTTTTGTATGAGTCCAAAGTCTTTTAGAAGCGCAGCTATAGATTGGGCATGTTTATTGTCAACCTCGTTGAAGCCAAGGTTAAGGTCCCCCAACAGCAGAGTTTGTGAGTGGTCTTTAGTGTTGTTGGCTATGAGGTTAGTTAGGTCCTCCTCTAAGGTTCCAAGTGGTACAGGGGGTCTGTATACCAGGTAGATAGTTAAAGTACGGTTGTTAGATAGAAGAAGTTTAGCCTTAAGTACCTCACATGATGGACATGGAGATGAGTTGACGAGTCTGATGGGAAGATTAGTTTTAGAGATAATGGCTAGGCCACCGCCTCTAGAGTTAGGCCTGTCTACTCTGAGTATCTGATAATTATCAGGTACCGCCTCCATAAGGGCTGGTCCTGCTGCCTCATGGAGCCAGGTTTCAGTTAAGGCGAGTAGGTCTAGATTCTCATTATGTAGGGTGTCAGCAATTTCGGTGGCATGGGCCACCAGAGATCTGGCGTTGATAATGGATCCAGATAGAGTCAGTGTTCCCTTAGTTATGGAGTTGGAGGGAAATTTAGTTGCTAATTTATTGGGGCTTGCAGAATTTTTAGGGGTAGTAACCGCATGTGTAGGGTTCCAGTTATTGGGATTGGGCATCAATGTTCAGTAATTTATGTTAGTATTTTTTGGTTCATAAAGACGGAGCAGTTTGGATCTCAGTCTCATATTTCTATCCTGAGGTGGGCATGTTAAGAGGATGGCAAGGGCCATTATGGCGAGGAGGCCAAGTATAAGTGCTATTGGTTGGGTCCTCTGGTTTCCAAAAATATTCGGGAGTTAACGAGGTGTAACCAATGGGACGTTGTGTATTTAGTGACGTTCATAATAACATGTTTAAGGGGAGGGCTTAGTTGCCCCACCTGATGTTAAGAAACCTATCACTTTTCTTCACTCTCTTAGACTAGTATGGATCGTATACTTAGATGTTCCTGTAGACCCAATCGCAATAGCTACTAGGTTTTGTAGTTTGCCAAGTAGGATGACGATAGTAAATATGTAGGTTGACGTCATCAATGACGATTTTTTTGCTATAAAAGAAAGCTTTTTTTTAATGCATTGAGAGACCATGCGCTGATGTCCGTTGTTCTCCCTGTTTTGGATAATTGATATTAAAACAGTTATCTTTTTGCCAACTACGTGAGTCGTTTCGATTATTGATGTTTGAGTAACTTCTGCATCCCCATCCATCTCATGGGTATTGCTACCTCGTCTTAAAGGGCTTGGGTCTCCCAGTTCAATATTTTCCTGGACAGGAAGGATCAGCAGAATGCTTTTTTAGAAGGGGCGCACAAGAAAGTGCTTGAGAAGAGAGGGGAAAGAGTGATTACAGAAATTGGCCATGGCTGAAGTGAGGAAAGCAATGTGATCCTTCATAGTTCTGGAAAAGCAGGGGAGCCCCAGTTTGGAAGACACTTTCATAGATCGGACCATTCCAGAAACATCATCAGGTGTTATCAGAAAGAGAGAGGAAAGAAGGAGAGAAGGGGGAGAGGCGGCCAGGGGGGCCTAAAATAGGTAGAGCGAGAGAGGGAAGAAGAGGAGAGTGAGGACAAGAGTTCCTGAGTTTTAGTGGTGAAATGAGAGGTTGTGCTGAGCAGTGGGCCTGGGAGAGAACAGGAGAGCTGGAGACTGCCAGAGGATTGTCCAACTCATTGCAGACTTTAAAGAGTTGGTCGTGTTGTTAGAGGCTGCAGAGATGCAGGCGTGAATGAGGACCCTCTTCTTGGAGAAGACAAAGAGTCTATATTGCCTTTGGAGCAAGTGGCCAGCCAGTTTGACAAAAGAAGCACCCAATGTCCTCCACTTCTACTCAGCTAACCTGCACTTACATTTCAGGGAAGCCAAGTCTGAGTCGTACCAAGAGTTGCACTTGGAAGAAGGCTTCCGGCAGATCCTCATGACAGGGACAAAGATGTCCAAAGTGTTGGAGATAAAAAGATGCAGGTTGACGAGAGCTCTGTCAGAGAGGGCAAAGGTGACAACTGTCACTTGCTTCATGGGCCGAATGACAGAGAAGGAAGGTGGCAGTGTTGGGGTGGGCTTTGTCTGGGGGACAGGAAGCTTCTGAATGTATGGTTCTTTAGTAAAGTGCATGCAATGGATGGGATTGCAGAGTAATTCTGAGTCCACATAATGGAACCAACTCAGGTGGTGGCAAAGGTACTGTTTTATTAAAAATTATCTAAAACAGGGATGTTACAACGTACATCAACAGACATTCGCTCAGGATCTCGACAATTTTCCCATTAAAACATCCTTATATGCAGAGAATACATCATACTATGTGGCAAATAATAGAAAACCTATCAAGGGGTTGGATTGGTTAAGGGAGACATCTAAGCATACATTGCATAGGGACTAGGATTGTGATTGGCTGCCCACTGTCAAGTGGACAACTTATGCCTACCTCTAAAAACATGTCCTCTTTAACACTATTAAGTACATGGTTTATCATTGGTCTTCACACTATAAGATCCTTCATTATACGGCCCTCTACAATTGGCCGGCACGCTCGTGTCATGTCTGGAACATTTGGTTCACTTACCAGCATGTAAGCTCAGACCCAGGTGCCAGGAGGCGGACTTGACTTTACCTCCCCACCCAATTAGCCCAACATCTCTCATCACCATGCCTTCTGCCATGAAGATTGTCTTTGAACTTGGCCTTGCAAAGTATCCTTGTCTGTGGGAATATATGGGAGTGCAAGCTCACACTATCATTGTTCTAGGACTCCAAGCTCAACTCTATTTCCATTTTTGGATCACGTGATAGGAGACCATGATTTAGTCAATTTGGCAGCATTTAAATGTCTTAAATTAATACAACTTGGCACTCTTGGTGTTCTTTCTTTGTACCTTAACAAGAGATGATTCATCTTTTGCACATTCACTGCTTTCAAGAATAGATAACCGACCTTTGCTGCTTCAGTTTTGATACCAGGCCAGACAGCCTTGCCAGGCGCTTCCACGATCTCAGCTTATGTTTGCTGCAAAACAATTCTTGGCCTTTCCTCTTCATGGGTCCGGGCTTACTAAATTCATAACACCAATGTCCAGCTCCTATACAATGGCGGCTTTGCCTGCAAAGTAACGGTCCTTACCGGCATGGTGCAAATAGCGTGTCCGTGCAGTCATTAGCCCGCTAATAGAGGGCTATTACGACTTCGCGGGCACAAGCTTTGCGCCATGCCGGTAAAGGCATTACAGCCATGAAGTTAAAGGCAGGAAAAAGCGGCATCATGCATAGTGAAGATAGCACTACCGGCATGAACCAATGCAGCATTAGCGGTGACCGCTATTAGCGTTGACCGCTAATAACGGTCACCGTAAATAAGCGGAACCGGAAGTAGCGTCATCCCACAGGAAGGGGAAGGAGCACGGCGGATATCTTTAAAAACACAATCCATTGCCTACCTCAGCACACAGGACCTGTGGGACTCTGCTGTTTGTCAGAAAAACTTCTCCAAACACACCACAATGCCCAAGGCCCTTAAGAAGGGAGCTGCCCACCAGCGCAAGGAGCGCTTCAACGAGGATGAGTTGGAGATGCTAGCCGGGACACTGCAGGCGTATGCTGGGATTGTCTTTGCCAACAGCATGAAAAGGGAGGCCATCTTAAAAAAAAGGAGATCTGGGCACTTGTGGCACAGAAAGTCAGTGCAGTCGGAAACACCCCACGCACCACAAAAGACTGCAGTAAGCGCTGGCACGACTTGCGAATCAGAGTAAGGAACATACTCTGCATCAACAGGAGCCAGGCAATGGCAACAGGAGGAGGTCCCAGCTCACCCATCAAGCTGACCCCATGGGAGGACATCTGCGCCAGCGTGATTGGAATGGAGGGGATCGAAGGTGTCGGTGAGATGTAGTGTGGCGCCACAACATTGGCCGATGGAGGTGAGTGTCCTAAGAAAACACTGTAATGCATAGTCTGATGAAAGTCAACCAATATGTCAGTCCAAAGAGGCAAGCGATGGCCCAACACAAACACACTCCCAGCAAAGTAGCGGATGCATCACAGACACATGCCGATGCCTGCAGAAAGGCAATGCCGTACCTGACACATACCATACAAAGATGTAAATGCCATAAGTCACACAGCATGCAGGCCCCAAAAAATATGCATGTCAGAGAGCATAGCCCTTGGCCAACATGAGTGACCCCGACGTATGCCTGCATAACCCACCCCTGTATCAAACAACGTGATCATCCAAACTCAAATGCCTATTACCCTCAATTGTGTGGATGATCAATTGTCTAAATGTATGTATGATGCCTATCAAAACATCACTCATGTGTCCCTCTCTTCGACCCCCACAGGCTCTGACCATGACAGCGATGGCCAGCATGCAACCCCCGCGAAGACCACACCCCGGAAGAGGTCCCAGGATGACGCCAACCACCCTCCAACCTCGAAGGGACAACCCAGGGGCTGCCGTGCACCACAAGGCAAGACACCCCAGGTTGCCAGTACACCGGTGCCGCCAAGGGCCGTAGAGGCCGAAACACCAACACCCATTGCCCAGCCTGAGGAATCAGCCGAGGCACCACACTCTGAGGAGTCAAGTTTGGCTGGGGAGGTGGCAGCCACAGCACCCCAGGCTGTGGCGGACCCACAGGATGAGGTATGGGTGCCCGTTGAGGACGATTCATCAGAACTGCCCCACACGTCCAGTCCACTGGCATCCCCCAAAATATCATCCCTTGAAACAGACCACGCCACCACCCCAGAGCAGTCTGTGCAGGAGCAAATTGAAGGGCTCTTCAGTCCAATAGTGGCAAGTATTGAGGCTGAGCACGCTTAGTAGGACACCCAGGAACCATCCACCTACACAGGTGCACCTGCAGGGCCGCAGCGTGCAGATCAGCTGACTGCCCTTGTGCTGCAGTTCGTTGAGGACAACACACAGGCTAGGCAGCAGTGGCGGGAGAACATCGCCTCTCTAGGCAGGACCATCTCTGAGAACACCACTTCCATGGGCAAAATATTTGCCGAAAACACTAGCCGCCTCTGCGAGGAGGTCTCCGCCCTGCGCCAGGTACTAGGCCACATAGCCGATGCCATGGAGGCAGGGCGTCCGGTTACCCAATTTGAGCAGGCGGCCACACCGTCATCGTCTAGCTCAACCCAGACGAGCCCCCTCCGCAGGTCATCACGCACCCTGCGCCGGCCAGACATGCTGCCACCTGGTACAGGGAGTGCTAATTAATAGTATGGACAGCCTCATGTAAGCATTGGAGACTTGATGGGACATGTGTGGGGGAGTAGTGGGGGGAGGTGGAGGGGGGTGAGGGTGTGTGGGTGAGGTCTGGGGGGGAGGGGGAGAGGGGGCAGGGTGTGTGGGGGAGTTGTGGGGGGAGGGGGAGGAGGGTGTGTGGGGGCATTGTAGGGGGACGGGGTGAGGGTGGTGGAGGGTTCTTGCACTATCTTTATCATTGTTATATTAAATACACCCGTTGTGTCAAAAGCAAGACCTGAGTGGACATTAATCATTGCGCATGTGTCATTTATTTATATACAGTGCATAGTGTGCATGTACCCACACACCCAGTGGCCTCTGTCAGAATATCATGTCACCCTCTGCAGCTATGTCTGTCAGTAATATTGTGCAATCACTGACTGACGCACAGCACGTCCCTCCTGTGCATCGGCACCGCAATCATGTGCAGCCACTTCTTCTTCATCCCCTTCATCATCACCAGGTGGTAGCAGTTCAATGTCAGGGGTCAGGGGCACGTTGCATCGGATACACATGGTGTGCAGCATAACACATGCCATGATGGTCTTGGCCACCTTCTCATGCCTGTAGAGGAGTGCCCCACCTGACGGCCTAAGGCAGCAAAACCATGCCTTAAACAGGCCAAAGGTCTGGTCAATGACCACACCGGTAAGGGTGTAGGACCAATTTTAGTCCTCCTCAGGCCTGTTCTGTGTGTTTTGGACAGGGGTGATGAGCCACGGCATCAAGGGATAGCCACTGTCACCTGCATGGGAGGCATAAAAAGCTATATGTCAGTCGATTCATGATGGACAGCTTTACTAGTCACACATGTCGGCAGATTATCGTTGGTCACATGCACATGTCCCTGGTTGTATGCACGCCATTTTTAGGCCCTTAATGTGTCCTGTGCCATGGAATAATGGCGTGGGTTGCATCTTCAAGATGATGCAAGGTGTGTTCTGCCATCTTGTAGCTCATGCATTGTGTACGCATACAGCTGTGTTTGTGTGAATTTAGTGATGTGTTGTGTTCTGTAGGATTTTCTGATCGGAAGCGTTGGCAGTAGGCTCTGCAATGTTAGGCTCTGCAATGTTAGGCATCCTGCGCTGATTTTTCCCATCGTGACATGCAGCATTCCTGTGGTTTATCCGGGATATCGGGCACAACAATGTGTGATGATCTTGCTTGCGTCGCCTTCCATCTGCACCTGGTTGGAGTGGTATAGTTTGTTGTGGTAAACCACCTCCATGGCATGGAAGCCACCTTTTGTTTCAAGAATCTCCTAGGGAGTCCATGGTAGGGATATGTATTCTGTTGTGTGCTTGAGGAGGGCATCCAGCACTTGCTTCAGGATGCAAGTGAATGAGGGTGGTGATATGCCATGCATGTACCCCACTGTGTGCTGGTAGGTGGCTGTGGAAAGGAGTGGCACACAGACACTACCTTCAGTAGTGGGGGGATAGTGGTGCATATTTCAATGAGGCTGACAATCGTGTATCATGTCCACAATGGTGTTGATGGTGTCCCGGTCCAGACGGTACAGGGTGTGGTTGTGCTGCGGGGTTGGGTTGGAGGGACTGGCTCTGATGTTTGGGTTTGGGGGCTGCATGCGTGGTTATGCTGGCTGCACTGGTGGGGCATGCTGGGCCTGTCTCACCCTCCTTCTCCTCCTGTGTCTCCTCTGTGGTACCTGCTGTTGGTGTTGGTGTTGTTGCTGGTGTTGCAATGCATACATGTCCTCCGGCTGATGTGTTGATGCTACTATTGGATTGATCTTGGTGTGGAAAGGGGTGTGGTGTGTGGGTGTGCTCCTTTTGGTCAGGCCCAGACTCCATTGCCTCTACCTATGCTGATGGTGTGCACGTGTGGCATTTGGGAACACTGCACATGGCATTTTACGGTTGGTCTGAGATGCTGGTATTTACGGCATGCCGTAAACCACTTTTAACGCCTTCATGATGCCAGTATTTGCATGTCCGTTTCACTTGTGATCTCCTCCAGTTTACGGCATGCCGCTAGTGCCGGTATGATGTCCAGCGTGCCCGCGCCCATGCCGCTATTAGAGGCACCATTATTTACGGTGCTGCTAATAGCGGTTTAGCTGGTCGGAATAGCCCGGAGCGGTAAGTGATGTCAGTAATCCTTTACCGGCATCGTTTATCCCTTACCTCCAACCTCGGAATTACCCCCTTAGACTAATTGTGTTTCAGCATCTGTACAGTTATTGAACTGTTGATTTTCTGCAGCATTTCACACACGTGCAATCTTCTTTTTGCATATGAAAGTTTACTCGATTCTTAACTTCGTCATCAGTTTCTGTAAGATCCATGCATTCTCTTCAGCCAGTATTCTTGGGGTGTCATGCATGTTTCTTGTGACGTCACTAGCTTCTCTCTTCGCTCCTTTTCATATTCCTTCAGGGAGTTCCTCGCTCAGATTGTCGGGATTAAATCGTTTCCACATCTTGATATTTTCTCTTAAAGAAGTGTTTCTTCGGAGTCCAGATCTTCATCGCCCCCCTCGGGGTGCCGGCTGATTTAACATGCTCATCTATACTCCAAGTCATGTAGTTGCACTGTCCATTTGGATTGCAATAGACCCATCATCCCACATACTTCTTATTATTCTTTGGATACAGGAACTTTGTTCCTTCAGGTACTATGATTCTGGCCTCTATATATTTTTTGACATCTTTATTTGTCAATTCCTTGGGTCCAAACCCAGATTCGACATCGATCATGATCTTCATTCCTACCGCCTTCTTTGCTGTTTTCTTGGATTGGGCGATCACTATCCTGATCACACAGTATCCAAACATAACCATCACCAATATTGCTCCAAGAATCTTGAATATGTTTGCCAACTACTGCGGAATCCATGAGAATATGGAGGCAAACCAACTGTCATCCGCAATGTCCTCTGTCTCGTCTTCCATTTTATTATGCAGGTTTGTTAACAACGTTATGGCCTCTGTCAAGGTCCCATTCTCATCATCATGAGAAGGTGTGAAAGTGCAACATGAAGGCCCGATTTTGACGCAAACTCCTCCATCTATCACTGTGATCATGTCAAGGACATCTGTTTTGCAAGGTCATTAGTCGTATGGCCCTCAGCTCTTCTTTGATAGCATTAAATCCCTTTATGGTGGTATTGATTGTTTGCAGAAGCTCCCATCTCGTAATTTTGAGCCACTTAGCATTGGCCATTGTTTGGATACCAGGCATGAATATAGTAGTAAACATTGAGGCAGTCTTGCTGAACAACATGTGTTCATACGGGATGGAGTCATATGCTTCTATTGATTTGGTTGAGAAATAATTCTTCTGGTCCGATTGAAAAGTTCAAGAGAACCTCTTTTTCTCAAATGGGCATCTGCTTTTGGAAATTCTCCAATGTTCAGGTCACTCTGAGGAATCACTATTGCTGGAACATGGATGAGCACCAAGGAGCATACTCCACCCCAATCCTTGTGCAACTTCATGCAGGCTCTAGACCCACAAGCCCAATAACAATCCATGAGGACGGCTGTCCCTTCTTCCTTCCTTGAAACGTCAACTGTAGTTCTATCTCTTATCTCCTACATGATTCTTTCTGTGTCTTCGGAAGCACAATGTCGCATTAGCCAATGGGATTTCAACCAATGGGCCTGATTCATCTTCTACCCATGTCAGTAGTTTGGCGTGTTTAGCCCATGACTTCAAACATCCATCATTTACCCTTTGCATCTCCTGTACATATTCTCACTTCAGTAGATGAGCTGCACAGGACATCAATCCTTCTTCCCTTCCCTGCTTAGATTTCACTCGTCCATAGACTAGGACTTGAGTTCGCTCCCAGCATCCAAGTGATCCAGCTATTTCTGACACATCAGGGGAATTCATTTTCTTCATCTCTTCAATGACTAGCTCATCCTGTCCTGCTGCAGGATACACAAGCATCTTGCTCATCCATCAGGGTTTCTTTTCCATTTGTGTGGTCTTGATATAATCATCCTGGTATGGAAATGACCATTTTGATCTCCATCGTAGAGTAGCCCAGCTTCCTTGAAATTGTCCTCTGGTCATACATGCTGCAAGATCACTGAGGGACCTTGCATCGTGTTCTGGGAATTCTCTGGCAAAGAAAGTTTGCATTGTATTCATGGCATACGGTTTGAGGGAGCAGACATAGCAACTCTCCTTAGATGTTCACTCCCCCACTTTTCTCATGTGCTGATACCACATGTTATTCACCCAAGTATGATGCATTATCTAGATAGGTATTTATCCCCTCATAATCTTCCTCTGCATCTCTCTTGTGTCTCCCAAAAGTAGTGTAATAATCATGAAGTAAATCAAAAGTCGTTTTCATAGTAGAGAAACCATTCTTAATGATGCCGGTGCTTCCGTAATTCCCATTCCCATTGAGTCCTCTGGGACTCAATGGGAATGGGGATTTACATTTTTCCGGCGCCTGACTTCCAGGAACATCGGGGTCGTAATCCTCTGGTGTTTCCGTGAAGCCAGGTGCAAGAAAAATGCATGAGCCCGGCGGCAGCCTGCCGGTTTTACCGGCACGGCTACCACCGGACTTGTAATGAAGCCCATAGTCTCTAAACAGGTCTTCATCTGTCAAATCAGTCAGCTTATGCCCTTCTTCAAGAGCTAGCACTGATCGCCATGCTTTTCCTTCATCATCAGTCCTGTGAATAATCACCCTCTCTTCTCTCCCTAGTTCTAGTGGAAAAATGTGTCCTTCCTCCTCGTCCATAGGCACTTCTGGTCTAAATACAAATTCTGCAGGTAATTGCAATGTTTTACACCTTATCCCAGGAGGCCATGCTAGCAAAAGGTATACCACCATAAAGAAATATTTCTGGGTTCACTGGCACACCCTGCTGTGCCTTCTGGCCTACAAATGCTCATATGAATTCTTGTGCATTTAAATAATTAATCCCTGGATTGGAACACACTATCCCTGGACAGTGTAAGATATGGCCCTGTTAAGCTTGCCCATCAAGTCCCTTCCCATTATATTTACTAGTGTCTTGAGGGAGTATAATAGTGCCACAGAAAGCTTGTGCTCCCCTATGTTGATTGGTAAGTCGTCAGTGAACGGAACCAAACTTGTAGCCCCAGAAAAACTCTGTGCATTCATGTCAATGCCTGACATTGGGCACTTGTCCTCCCTAACACAGGACATAGTTTCCCTGGTATCTACAAGGAAGGAAAATGTCTTGTCACTTATGGTCACCCCACCCCATGGTTCCTCTTGTGGGTCTGGTGTAATGGATAGGATTGAACACATCAAGTCACTTTGTGGGTTGTCCTATTGTGGGTATAAATTCATCCCTGTCCCAGTAAAAGGGTTTTGTCCCACCACGGTCACACTCACATTCTGGGTATAGGTGTCTGTGATCCTGGAATAGTGTCCCAAGTTGCCATGTTATTCTGGTTTGTGGTTGCATCTGTGCTTGCTGTGTCTGCATGGGGACTTGCTGTGCTTGTATTGGTGGCTGTTGTGCAGGTTGCATTTATGGCACATAAGTCTGATACTGTGTGTGGGCATAATATTCAGGTGGCTTTGCACTGTATGGTGGACGGTATGCTATCCTCTCTCTTGGATCCTACCAATTCTGTTACATCCCTCCCCTGCTTCTGTATGCTCGAGGGAAGTGCCCCATTTTTCCACATGTCCAACACTTTTGGGGATGTCCTCTATATGTAGACTGTCCCCCATTAAACCCTCCTCCTTGTATAGCTTGAAATCCAACCCCTCTTCCTCTAGGTGCACCCGCTCTTCCTCAAGGCCAGCAATTGTATTCTCCCCTTCCTGCAACATTCCCTCCAGCCATTGGCTGTGCTTGCTGTGTGTCTTGTGCAACTACTTCCTCTCCACTCGTCAGCACGGCTCCTGCCACTGAAAACCTTGACAGCTTTTTCTGAGCTAACTTTCCTTTCTCCAGCTTTCTTTCCGCAAGTTTCTTTCTGGCCTTCTCTTGCAATAATCAGTAATGGTGAACTACAGTCAATTGGATCTCTGGGCATAATTTTGTTTCCATTTCCACAAATGTTTTCAATTGCCTGTGCCTTGGCTAGGTAAACCCCTAACACAATATATGATAACAAATGGCTATAGTCTTGTCCTATCATTCCCATGTCTCTAGACACCACCTCTCTTGAAGCGCTTGAATGTAAGCAACTGGGCCTTCGTCATCATGCATTTTGGGCATCATGATTGCACTCATGTCTGACGTATCAGTATATTGCACTCTGAGTACTCTCCACACATATGCACTACAATTATTAAACAGTGCTCTGTCATGAGTCATATTATGTGCTGTCACCCCGGGATACCCAGCTCATTTTCAAATGTCATCACTTCTCTCCCCAATGGAGGCAGCAAGCAAGCTTTTAATGTCACCCACCGCTAGCATCATTCCTTTCATCGTACTCTCGAATTCATAGTTCCATTTACCCACTTCCGATGTCAGAAATGGTAATTTACACCTCAAATAATCCTTATCCATTTGCGCCTCACCTCCCCCTTTTCTAACAATGGGAATTTCATCAATCCTGCCCCACGTTCACATCCAGCTACGCCCTTCATTTTGATGATTGCGCCTGTCATGCTTTTTTCTTTCGCCCTTGTACGGTTCTAAACCTGTCTACATATGGGTTGTCTCCTCCAAACTATGCAATTGCCCTTTTGGAAGTTTGCCATATGGTACAGGTTCTGGCCTTTCCCATTTTGGTTCATCCAGGTCAGACTAGGCTATCACTTTCTCTGGACATAAGCCCACATAAGCCCATAGTGAGGCCTTGCACAGCTTTTTCCCCTTCCACATTTTCAGGTTCATGTCTCACCTCATCTGAAAGCACCATCGCCCAACTTCCATCACTTCCTTCATCTTCTCTGTCCTCAAAATCTAAACGTTTTAGGGGGCTCATTCCGTGCAATCCCTTCATTGATTTTTCCAATAATCTGTTCTCCTCTTTGTTGGGAACGTACTACACTCCTCTTTATCTTACTGATGGCACCACTGTCCCTCCTGCTTCTGTAAAAATAACCAATCCTCCTTTACATCGCTTCTCCCTCGTCTTTGTCTGGGCGAGTACAATTTTTGATGATCTCATCCACCTCTCTAATACGACTTTCTAAACTTGTTTCTCTTTCCTGCTTCTTTTCCTTGCTTTTCTCCTTTTCTCAAAGCATGTGTTCCCTGACAATCTTCTCCACGTCTTTCTGCCCTCTCTATTGGCTTCTTCCATCTCTTACTCTATCTTCCTCTCTCTTTCTTCCTCCATTTGCTTCGCTCTTTCTTCCTCTGCTTCCCTTTGCCTCTGCCTTTCTCCCTTTTGTTTTCTGGCTTGTTCCCTTTCTTCTCTCTCTCTCTCGCTCCTTTTCTCTTTCCTCTAGCTCCCTTCTCTTTTCTTTCTTTTGCTTCCTTTCTTTCTCTCTATCTACTTCACGTTTCCTTTCTCTTTCCTTCTCTTCCTCAATTATTCTGTCCTACTCTATTTCTTCATCCTTCTCCTTCCTTCTCTGTCGTGCCTTTTCTTCCTGTTTTCTTTCCTCTTCCTCTTCTTTTTCCTGTCTTTCCTTAAATTCCCTTTCTCTGTCTTTAGCATTGTTCATGTTCTTTCCGTCTAAATTAAACAAGATCTGTCTGCCGTCTCTATTTAAGACCCTTCCTACTTCTCTGTCTTTGGCTCGCTCCCTCAGCATCTGATATCTTCGCCTGCCGTTTGCAGTGCTCGTTATACTCATCGCCCGTGGACACTGGCTTTTGTTTGTTTAATTTAGTTCAATTTTTTAGCATCCTCACTACTGTAAGTGGGGGTCGCATATACGGGGCTAGTGTACCCTGCTGCTTTCAATTCTTCCAATGGGTAGAATCCCTGCCCTTCGTCCGATGGATCAATGCTCTGGGGAGGAGGAGCAGGAGGAGGAGCCAAGGGTGCTCTGTCCTCACCTTCATGCTGATTAATCATCCACTCTCTTATGAGCAGAATTTCTGTCTCACCCCCAAACATCTTCCATAACTCTAGAATGGCTAATCGTTTATATAGTTTCTTTCCTTTATACGCAGTGTGTAAATATGTTGTCATGTGTTGCAGCACTGATTTCGAAAGAGTCCCCCTCTGGGGCCAGGGCATAAACATTCTGCCTGCTGTGCCTTTAACCCCTTCAGAATGGTACTTATGTATTTTCATTGTATATCTAGGCAGCGATTTACATAAATGTATAAGGGGAGTGTCGTCCTTGATGGCACCCCCCACTCTTGACTGCCAATACTTCCTGAACCTTAACAAAGCTTCAAACATACTATCTCTTCTATTCCTCCTCCACAATCTCCTTGTCAACAATACTTCTCTCTATTTCCAACACTCTTATGTCTCTTCTCAACCTTCTCAACTACCACAACTATTTGGGCACGCACCACAAACGCTGCCCACTCTCCGGACTATGCCCTTTGGGTCCAAACCACAACTCCATGTGTTCTACGATATAAACCAATAGCCACAAAACTGTGCTTTTCACAGTTCATCCCACTTTTCACTGTCCCGCTGGTACCAACAATCACTACGCATACAGGTGCACCTTCAAAAATAACACAACAAAACCCCAAACCCTCAGCCATCTTCCTGCCCTCTTCACAAGGTATCCTTTTATCTTATAATGTGTGATGCACTCTAGTTTGACCTTGTCACAGGAAATCTCTTTATTTTTAATATCTAATACCTCATCGAGAGGTTTAGTGTGTGACCTTCCATAACCTTGTTATAGGTATCCTCTCATAAATAAATTCTTTATCATTTCATGATTCCCCAATATATACAGACCAATCTCTCCTGCCTTCGATTGCCAATTCAATGCTCTATACTTACATCTGTGGTACGGCCGAGTGTAACGCTCACCTGGTTCCCACGGAGGCGCGGCGTCGAAGGCGCAGAACTCTGAAGATGGACAGGAAGGGCCCTTCTATTCTGGCTTCCCTGGCTCGTTGGATACCCTCCTGTGCGTGAAAAGGGAGTATTACCAACTGTGGAACAATGCTCAAGCCTCCCACTCCCTTCCAGCCCTCCACGATACCTCCTCCACGATTCCCCGTGAAGCCTCATTTTAGGGTTTGGAAGGATGAGCTCTCCATCCTGCTTCTGATGCAGGGGCGCGTTGAAACCCAGTTACTTCACTGGATTGAGGATTGATGGGAGTTCAGGTAAGCTTGACTGTTCAGGTAAGGCGCTGGAAAAGTTCTGTTCAAAAGTTCAAGCTTAATAATAATGTTTGTTGTCTAATTGCAGCAAGCGCTAATGCTTATGTCTTTTTCCCCTTAGGGGCCGGGGTTCGGAGTGCCGGAGATATGGCGCCGACCCGAAGTGAAACAGTTCTGGATGAGCGCTCAGGTAATGTCTTTGCATTCGCTCATTCAATGTCTTTGTCTTTTTTCCCCATAGGGGCCGGGGTCCGGAGATGCCAGGAAGCGGCAGGACCCGAAATGCAGTGGGAATAATCCAACAGGTAAGACTTAAAAGGAAACTGAGCTTTCCTTATTCCTTTTCTCCCTCTATCCTTTGTTCTTGTCTTTTTTCCTCTAGGCGCCGGGGCGTAGCTGAATCCGGAAGATCGCTGCTGAAGATGGAAGCGCCTTGCAAAGGTGAGTAAAATGCAGCGCTGCAGCGATCGAAACGAAATGCCTTTAAAATGATGTCTTCCTTTTCAGGGCCGTTGGAGAAATGACTCCGGAATGCAGGTTTAGCAGGTAAGGGCTTTTCTTCTCCTATTCTCTTCCTTTCTCCCCTTGCAGGTGTTCCAGGGTGCTGGCAGGCGTGGCTGAAGTCAGGATGCAGGAGCTGACACGGTGAGCATCCAGCTGCTAGGTGCAGAACAACGCGAAGCATGTGTGGCTGTTCGGGTGGGGTTTAAATAGCCTTGGAAGAAGTTCCTGATATGTATCCTTCCACCAATCAGGTATGTATCCTTCCCCGACCACACCCGGGTGGTGAAGTAGTCCTACAGGTTAAGTAGTCCCATTCAGGCCTCAAGAGGGCCTGGATGAAGCAGCAAGGTCTGCATCAGGTAAGTGTGCACCCAAGCACTTAAACACATATCCTCTTCTATGAGCCTGGCGCCTAAGGTGCCAGGACTCGGGTCCGCTATGAGCCTGGCGCCTAAGGTGCCAGGACTGAGTCCAAAGGGCCCCGACTTGGGCCCGCTAAGACTTCCCTGGGGAAAATGATGTCTGCCTCTGGGGTTGCTGGGCCCGGCCTGGCTCCTTAGAGGTAGGCATCATGACAGTACCCCCCCTTAAGGCCCCTCCCAAGGTCTTTTCCTCTGGGGGTTTTGGTTTGTGCGGGAATCTTCGATGGAATCTTTGAATTAATCGTGGTGCATGAACATAGTTACTGGGTTCCCAAGATCTTTCCTGAGGTCCATATCCTTTCCAATCAACAAGATAGAAGAGTTTCGACTTAACTATCTTGGAATCTAAAATGTCTTTCACTTCGAATTCTAATTCTCCATCAATTTGGACAGGGCCTGGGGGCTCAGACAGTCTGGTTCCAGGTTGTACTGGTTTTAGAAGAGATGCGTGAAAAACGGGATGAATCCGCATGTTGGATGGTAAATCGAGTTTAAAGGCCACTGGGTTGATAATAGCTTTGATGGGGTAAGGCCCAATGAATCTGGGATTAAAAGTTCGCTGACCCTTGAGGGGTAGATGTTTAGTTGCTAGCCATACCTGATCTCCTACTTGGTAAGGAGGAGTTTTACTTCGGTGCAAATCAGCGTTTTCTTTATACTTTTTCTTGGCTTGCTGTAAGTGGGTTGTAGCTTCTTTGAAGGCTTGGGTTATTGTGGAATGTAGGTGATTTACTGCAGGCATCTCCAGGGTCAGAGGTGGATCTAGGTCAGAGGTCCGAGGATGGTGACAATACAGGGTATAAAAAGGAGTCTGTCCGGTTCCAGAATGCACTGAATTGTTGTATGCATATTCTGCAATCCAAAGGATGTCCTTCCAATTCAACTCGGATTGGTGTACCATGCACCGCAGATATTGCTCGAGAGTCTGATTGGTTCTCTCGGTTTGTCCGTCGGTCTGGGGGTGGTGGCTGGTGGATAACCGCACGTCTATTTGTGCTAGTTGGCAACATTTCTTCCAAAAGTGGGAGATAAATTGACTCCCACGGTCTGAGACTAATATGGAAGGGAAACCATGTAACCGCACTATATTTTCCATAAATTCCTTGGCCAAGGTGGAAGCTGACGGCAATCCTTTTAAAGGGATAAAATGGGCCATTTTGGAGAATAGATCCACTATTACGAGAATCGTGTTGTAACCACCACAAGGAGGCAGGTCAGTTATAAAGTCCATTGACAAGGTGTGCCAAGGTGCTGGTGGAATGTCCAAAGGTTGAAGTAGGCCAGCTGGCCTTTTCTTTTGACTCTTATTTTGGGCACAGATTCCGCAAGACAACACAAATGACTTTATGTCTTTTCTCCAAGAAGGCCACCAGAAGTGGCGTTTGATCTTTTCTTCTGTTTTCGCGATACCGGGGTGTCCTTCCATTAATGATTCATGATGACGGGTAATGACAAGTTCCTGCAATTCTTTACTTGGCAGAAATAACCGCTCTTGGAAGTAGGGTAAATCATCCTTAACGGTGTAGTGAGGACCCTTTTGACTCCATTCCAGTAAGGCAGAAGAGTCAAAAAGCTGTTTTACTTGAGCTTGGATGTCCTCAATGGTTTGCAATGAAGTCAAGCCCAGAATTCTTTGTTCCGGTATGATTGGCACAGGTTCTAAACTCGAATTGGGTTCTTCCATGCCTATCCGGGATAAGGCATCTGCCTTACCATTCTTGCAGCCAGGGCGATAGGTAATTACAAAATCAAATTCCGCAAAGAATAAAGCCCATCAGAGTTGTCGCGAAGATTGAGCTTTGGCCGTCTTTAAATACTGCAAATTTCTGTGGTCCGTAATTACGGTGATGGTGTGTCTTGCACCAAGAAGATAGTGACGCCAAGCCTTGAAAGCTGATTTAATAGCCAGTAGTTCTTTGTCAGTAATTGCGTAATTGAGTTCAGGTGGAGAGAATTTTCTGGACCAAAAGGCTACAGGGTGTAGTTGGTTAGTTTCTGGGTCTCTTTGCGACAGGACAGCTCCCATGGCCGAACTGGATGCATCGGTTTCCACGATGTAAGAGAGATCTGGGCGCGGGTGCTTCAATACAGGTGCAGAGGTGAATTTGGTTTTCAGGTCCTGAAAGGCTTGTTCAGCCTCAAGAGTCCATTCAAAGCGTTTGTTTTTCTTTAGGAGAGCTGTGATGGGTTGAACAGTTCGAGAAAATTCCGGGATGAACCTTCGATAGAAATTGGCAAAGCCAAGCATGCTTTGCACTCCCTTCACCGAGCTAGGAGATGGCCATTTGAGAATGGCGTCCACTTTCCGCAAGTCCATTCGGATTCCTTGAGGTGTCAGGATGAATCCGAGAAACTCCACTTCTGTGGTATGAAAAACGCATTTTTCGAGCTTGGCAAATAATTTGTGCTGGCGCAATTTCTCAAGAACTGCCCTAACATGGTTTCTGTGATCAGATTCTGAGGAGGAATTCACCAGGATGTCGTCAATATAAACGATGACACAAACATCGATAAATTCCCGAAGAACATCATTCATGAAGTACTGAAAGGCGGCAGGTGCGTTGCACAAACCGAAGGGCATTACTTGATATTCGAAGAGCCCAAATTTGGTGCGGAATGCAGTCTTCCACTCGTCGCCCTCTTTTATACGTACCAGGTGGTAAGCTCCTCGGAGATCTAGCTTGGTGTACACACGAGCATCTTTTACTTGGTCGATAAGCTCAGGTATCAGGGGCAAAGGGTAACGATTCTTAATCGTTATCTGATTTAGGGCGCGGTAGTCAATACAGGCCCTAAGGTCTCCTTCCTTTTTAGGTACAAAGAACAAAGCGGAAGAGACTGGTGACTTTGATGGGCGAATGAAACCATTGGCCAGGTATTGATCCAAATACTGGCGCAAATGCAGGTTCTCGGGTTCAGTAAGAGCATAAATCCTACTACAAGGTAGTTGTGCATTGGGTACCAAGTCGATTTGGCAATCGTAAGATCGATGGGGAGGTAAGGTGTTAGCCTGCTCTTTCTGAAAAACGTCTTGGAATTCTTGGTATTCAGATGGTAGCTGTACAGGGGTGGAAGTTACAGAGGCTAGACCCATAGCTGGATTCCTTGGGTAACAGGTTGGTTCACAATCAGGAAAAGTTATCTTCTTTGCTCGCCAGTCTATTCTCGGATTATGTGTTTCTAACCAAGGGATTCCAAGAAGTACTTGAAATTGTGGGGCCTTGATCACATCAAACACGATTGCTTCCCGATGTCCGTCCTGACCCACCAGAGTGATTTCAACTGTGGAATGCGTTACAGGCCCTGAGGCTATTTCGGTTCCATCAACTGTAGTAATTACATCTTGGGCTACTTTCGGGCGGAGAGGAAGCTTAATCCTGGAAGCCAATTCACGGTCTATGTAATTTCCAATAGCTCCACTGTCTATGTATGCTTTTATAGCATGCAACTGCTGAGGCTGTTTTGGGTTCACAAGCACCATTGGCATGACAAAATGCGAGGTCAAAGAGTTTGTTTTCAAGCTCGGCAAGCGGACCCCTACGCTTGTCGGGCTAGGTCGTTTCCCGAACCAGGTGTCAATAACTCGTTATCAGTGGCTCCAACCACCTTCTTGGGTGGTTTAACTGGACAACTTTGAAGAAAGTGACCAGAAGTTCCGCAATACAGACAAAGTTGCATTTGTCGCCTTCTCTCTCGTTCCTTCTGCGTTAATGGTCCTTTAACACTGCCAATTTGCATAGGTTCAGAAACGTCAGTACTCTTGGAGTTAACGTGGGTCTTGATAGGTACTCTGGTTTCATACTTGAGCCGATCTGCTTTTCTATTTTGAAGTCTGTGATCAAGTTGAACCACTAAGTCTATGTAGTCTGCGCAGGCCTGGGGTGGATCTACTATCTGAGCTATAACATCTTTAAGCTCTCCGCGCAGGCCTCGATGAAACAATGTGATCCTTTTATTTTCAGGCCATCCGGTTTCCACAACTAGTCTATTAAAGGTGGCGATATAGGACAAAAGATCCTGATTACCTTGTCGTAAGGATAGCAGTTCGTTGTCAAGGGCCTGTCCCTGCGAGTGTCGAGCGAACAATCTTTCCATGCTGGCCTGGAAGCCCTGGAAATCCCGGAGAATGTGATCATCCTGATTTACCAATGGAATAGACCAATCGGCAGCACAGCCACTGAGGTAAGATAGTACAAAGGCTACTTTGGTCTGGTCGTTGGGGAAGGCCCCGGGCCTGCATAAAAAGTGTAAACGACATTGGTTCATAAAAACGGCATATTTCTTGGGATCCCCCGCAAAACGTTCCGGCGGGGCCAAAGGCATGTGTCCAGGTAGATTGATTTGTACCGGGTTATTCAAACCCATTGTTGTAGAAATATCTCCGGAAACAGGTAAAGGAGTGTGCTCTGCCTGGCCCTGCAATAACCTTTTGGCCAGATCATCAGTTCTTTCCTTGGATAGGATTAGTTCCCTTCTGAGAGCATTAGTCTCCTGGCGGGCTGAGTGCACTTCTGCCCGTAATTCCCCTAAAAGATGGGCCAGCTGATCTGTCTCGGAAGTCTCCATAGCGCCCAGGTGGGAAATTGTGGTAAGGCTTCGCGTTCTGTAACGCTCACCTGGTTCCCACGGAGGCGCGGCGTCGAAGGCGCAGAACTCTGAAGATGGACAGGAAGGGCCCCTCTATTCTGGCGTCCCTGGCTCGTTGGATACCCTCCTGTGCGTGAAAAGGGAGTATTACCAACTGTGGAACAATGCTCAAGCCTCCCACTCCCTTCCAACCCTCCACGATACCTCCTCCACGATTCCCCGTGAAGCCTCACCTTAGGGTTTGGAAGGATGAGCTCTCCATCCTGCTTCTGATGCAGGGGCGCGTTGAAACCCAGTTACTTCACTGGATTGAGGATTGATGGGAGTTCAGGTAAGCTTGACTGTTCAGGTAAGGCGCTGGAAAAGTTCTGTTCAAAAGTTCAAGCTTACTAATAATGTTCGTTGTCTAATTGCAGCAAGCGCTAATGCTTATGTCTTTTTCCCCTTAGGGGCCGGGGTTCGGAGTGCCGGAGATATGGCGCCGACCCGAAGTGAAACAGTTCTGGATGAGCGCTCAGGTAATGTCTTTGCATTCGCTCATTCAATGTCTTTGTCTTTTTTCCCCATAGGGGCCGGGGTCCGGAGATGCCAGGAAGCGGCAGGACCCGAAATGCAGTGGGAATAATCCAACAGGTAAGACTTAAAAGGAAACTGAGCTTTCCTTATTCCTTTTCTCCCTCTCACCTTTGTTCTTGTCTTTTTTCCTCTGGGCGCCGGGGCGTAGCTGAATCCGGAAGATCGCTGCTGAAGATGGAAGCGCCTTGCAAAGGTGAGTAAAATGCAGCGCTGCAGCGATCGAAACGAAATGCCTTTAAAATGACGTCTTCCTTTTCAGGGCCGTTGGAGAAATGACTCCGGAATGCAGATTTAGCAGGTAAGGGCTTTTCTTCTCCTATTCTCTTCCTTTCTCCCCTTGCAGGTGTTCCAGGGTGCTGGCAGGCGTGGCTGAAGTCAGGATGCAGGAGCTGACACGGTGAGCATCCAGCTGCTAGGTGCAGAACAACGCGAAGCATGTGTGGCTGTTCGGGTGGGCTTTAAATAGCCTTGGAAGAAGTTCCTGATATGTATCCTTCCACCAATCAGGTATGTATCCTTCCCCGACCACACCCGGGTGGTGAAGTAGTCCTACAGGTTAAGTAGTCCCATTCAGGCCTCAAGAGGGCCTGGATGAAG
The DNA here is from genome assembly GCF_040938575.1 of Ambystoma mexicanum. Classification (NCBI taxonomy): domain Eukaryota; kingdom Metazoa; phylum Chordata; class Amphibia; order Caudata; family Ambystomatidae; genus Ambystoma; species Ambystoma mexicanum. The sequence goes on from NC_090923.1 coordinate 930,109,753, forward strand.
CAGCAAGGTCTGCATCAGGTAAGTGTGCACCCAAGCACTTAAACACATATCCTCTTCTATGAGCCTGGCGCCTAAGGTGCCAGGACTGGGGTCCGCTATGAGCCTGGCGCCTAAGGCGCCAGGACTGAGTCCAAAGGTCCCCGACTTGGGCCCGCTGAGACTTCCCTGGGGAAAATGATGTCTGCCTCTGGGGTTGCTGGGCCCGGCCTGGCTCCTTAGAGGTAGGCATCATGACACCGAGCCCTTCGGTATCGATCCTCACTCAATTGGCCACTCGCCCTCACCCTGCGGGGCATCCGTAGGGACCAGGTAGGATTTTCTCCTTGGGGTCTCCTGTCGAGCGTCTCAGTTCACGTGTGATTCAGCATTATCCACAGGTCACTTTGCAGTCCTCAGGCTCATAACAGGGGGTAATCGACAATACGAGGGTCTGGACAGAACCATGTGAACCACTATAATATGTAAAAGAGCCCTGGAAAGTCCCAGTGCTAGTGGAACAGACAGACTGCGAAATCCAACACCCAATGACGGAAATAGTCAAAGTAAATGGCAAAGGCCTGTTTTATTAACAATAATCACCAAGGGTACCTGGTACGGTCTTGACCGTCCAGGCAATCAATGTATATAAAAGAACACTATTGGTCAAGACCATAAGCGATAGACAGAAAATAGTACATTGACTTGTAACCGCGTTTCATACAAAAATATTTAATTTAATTGTTAACACTTGGTAATATCAAACCTACAGTAAATATATTTCCTTTCACAACTACATATGTATGTGGGTTAACCCCAACTCCATTCAACCTATTTGATCAGGCGTATCTTCATTTGTCTACATTCACACTCCCCCCACAGGGGTGTACCTATTCACTAATAGCCTTTAAAAAAATGCAGGCTTCATACAGAAAAGTATTTATGCTACTTCTTGTGCACCCTGTTAATCTAATGGTGTAGCTCTTGCTCAACAACAATTACGTCATCTACACGTGTTTCGGCCGGATTGAGCAAGCCTTTTCGGTGTGGCTCTCAAATGACTCCAGCCTTCTTCAGGACAATGGCGGGTGCTTCAATATGCCCCACTTTCTATGCCTGGTGTGTTGGCTGCTTGTCTACAAATAAAACAAACACTCATATTACCAAACAGTCTGTCCTTGCTTGTTGATTCTGGTTTGAATGAATCTAGTCATATTGCTTCCATGTGAATATCAATTCCAAAAAACAGCCCTCTGCTACCTCCAGTGATGACTCTGGTAGCAGGCTCAGGGTTCTGCCAAAATTCTTATTTCTCTTCTGATGTCTGTATCAGATTGGGTGAGACCATCTATGGGCAACAAGTTGCAGAAAGGGAAACAGTCACTATTCTATTCCGTATTCCTCCATATGTGGACATTTCCACCTGCTGGACCCCCTTTCCTCTTTGTAAGGTCAATTTAGCGCATGTGCCGGATCAGACCCAATCATCTCCATCTTTCTACCACTGACTTTGGATGTGCTCAGGACCTAAGGAAGTTCCCCATGGGCCTGCATGGAGGACTCTTGGTTAATATACATATTATAAACCACACCACTCCAGCAGAAAATGTCTTCAAAGCTTACCAGTTGGTGTAGCTATCTCTCTTCAGTAATTATATGGACCGGGTCTTGGCTGTTCTTTATTCAGCGATTTCATTCTTGTTCTAGTAAATAATGCACAGAAGCCGGGGTCAGTGTGGTCATACCTTGAACTGGTGGCATTTCCACTACAAAGTCCAAAGAGACAATAAACTAAGGCATATGTGGTATAAGCATCACTTGTAATAAGCCCATTGGGTTACCCGGAACCGTTTTGCACTGTGTGCACACAGAGCATTTTGATATGTAATCTGCAAAATCCTTTTTTATATGGGGCCACGAGCACCATCTGTGTAGTAGTTCCAGGGTCTTTTGGCGTCATGAGACCATTTGAGTGCGGAGAATTGTGTTTTGGCATCAGGAATGTACAGGAGTTCATGTCTGTAGGGCAAGCTGTTGATAACCTGTGCATATTGGGAAATGACATCGGAAGGATGCTCTTTCACCCAACGTCGGATATCGTCCAACAAAGGAGAACAGACCGAACAAACACAGACTACAGAACCCATTAGTAGGAACAGGGTTTCAGAGTGGGTGGTAACTAAGTCCTCCCCCCCCCATCCTGCAAAGGGCATCAGCTTTGCCATGAAGAGGACCAGAATGGTAAGTAACAAAAATGTTGAACATGGCAAAAAACAAATGCCAACGGATCTGGCCTGCATTAGTACATTTAGCATGTGACAAGGCCTGCAGGTTGCGGTGATCTGAATACAACATTACTGGATGTCTAGCACCCAATGAATGCCAGGATCTCTCTCTCCATGATCATGTAGTTCCTTTCACATGTTGACAGGGTCCTGGAAAAGTAGGCCACCGGAAGCAGGCAGTGTGGGGTAGGGCACTTCTGCGAAAGGATGGCACCGATGGCCACAGCTGAAGCATCGGCTTCCACTATGTACGGCAGGGAAGGGTCAGAGTGTTTTAGGACCAGGGCCGATGTAAAGGTGTCCTTCGATGACTGGAATGCTGCTTGTGCTTCCGTGTTCCAAACAAACGGGACAGAGCACCACTATTTCAGAAAACGAGGCAATGAACCGCCTATAAAAAAGTGCAAAGCCGAAGAATGACTGTAACGCTTTTATGGTAGTAGGTGCCGGCCAGTCGAGCACTGCTCAAACCTTAGTGTCATTCATCTGAACCCCTTGTGAGGACAACACGTATCCCAAAAACTCAACCAAAGAAGCACAGAGCATGATTTTTTCCAATTTGGTACATAGCGCACTTTCCCTCAATCTTTCTAGAACTATGGGTACATGTTCAACATGTTTTTTCGTGTGATTCCGAAAAGACTAAAATGTCATCCAAATACACCAGGATGAAACAGTCTAGAATATTCTGAAATATATCATCAATGAAATACTGAAAAGTGGCAGGGGTATTACACAGACCGAAGGGCATGATGAGGTACTCAAAGACCCCATATTTGATCTTAAAAGTGTTCTTCCACTCATAGCTGTGCCTCATTCGGACCAAGTTGTATGCCCCCCGGAGGTCAAGTCTGGTGAATATGACCAGAGACCTCAATTGGTCTAACAGTTCTGAGGTCAGAGGCAACAGGTACTGGTTTTTAACCGTGACTGCGGTGAACGCTCTTTATCCACACATGGCCGCAATTCCCCATCCTTCTTGGGCACAAAGAAGATGTGAGAGATGGCCAGGGACCGCCATGGACATATGCAATCCAAATGTATCGCCTTCTGTATATAGACCATGAGCAAGTCTTCCTCCTTGTGTGTGAGGGAGTATATGCGCCCATGAGGAATGGAGGCCCCAGGTACCAGATCTATGGGACAGTCGTACTCCAGGTGTGGTGGAAGTCATTTGGACAATGCTTGTCGAAGAAGTCTGCAAAGTCCTGGTACTCTGGGTGTATGGACGCCGTCGGACCTTGGTTGGTGGCACTGACTGTGGTTATACCGGACAACAATTCTAAACAAGAATAAAACGTAGTCTCTATCTTGGAGGACAAGCATTGTTCTCTGCAATGCCTAGAAGAAAAATGTACAGTCAGATTTACCCAGTCGATAGCCAGGTTATGTTGCTGTATCCAAGGAAGACTCAATATAACCCCAAACTAGGAGCGGCTGTAAAGTCAAAAACAACCCATTCAGATTGTCCTACTTGTATGCTCATCAAAACGGGTTCAGTCTGTCCTATCACCTGCCCAGACGCTAGACATGAACCATCCACTGCATGCACTGTTTCCGGGCTTCTTTACCATATGTGGGAAGCCCAATCTTTTTTGCCAGCTTGTAGTCCATGTAGTTACATGTTGCCCCAGAGTCGATCATCACTGGAAGGGTGAACACTCGAGAGTCGAGCACCTAAAGGGACAAAGGCATATATATATGCATGGTTGACAGGTTGATCTCAGAGCCAGTGGAAGGTGGACTCATCCCAGTGGCCCTGTCTAGGGATGAGTCTTAACATTTCCTGACTGCTTAACAGGCTATTTCGGACAAACATGCATAAAATGGCTGGTTTGTCCACAATAAAGGCAGAGGTTGTTGGCCATCCGCCTCTCCCTCTCTTCTTTGATCAAAGGGCCACATGTAGCCCTGATCTGCATCAGCTCTGTGTTGCTGGCCTGTGCTGGAAGCACACCCTCGGTTTTACCGGGGCACATCTCTGGGGTCCTGTGTTTGCCTTGCCTATGTATAAGTCGGGCGTCCACCTGTAGGACTAAGTCCAAAACCTCCAGAAAACTGGATGGTATGAATGAACCACAGACAAGGGGCCTCATTACAACTCTGGCGTTAAGGGTTAACGCCACCGTTAACCCTTAACGCCTGATTCTGATTCTAACGCCTGCTTTTAGCAGGCGTTAAAATCCATGGCGCTAACCTGCCATGGTGCTAATTACGCCGCCGTAATTTACGGCGGCGTAATTAGCGCCTTCCCCACTCCCATTATGCCCTATGGGGCAAAAATGGGAATGGGGAAGGGTAAATGGGGATTGGGGACTTACCGCCCCGCCAACCTCGGAATGGGGCGGTAAATCCGCCATCCACCATGGTGTAAACGGAGTTTACACCATGGTGGTAAAGTTGGTGCACTTAGCACCAAGGTTGTAATGAGGCCCAAGGTGTCTTTTAGTTCATCAGAAAGGCCTTGATAAATCACTGCTGCCTTTTTCTGTTCTGGCCATGTGGTTTCTGCCGCCAGTTGTTTGAAATGGGCCAAATACGACAAATGGCTCTGCTTTCCTTGCGTCAAGGTCAGGGATTCCAGGTCTGATGCATGGCCTTTATATCTGGAATCGAATACCAGGTTCATAGTTCCCAAGAGGGCATCAAAATCGTATATAGAGCAGGGTTGGTGATTTCCAAGAGACGATTGGCCCAGGCAGCAGCTGTACCCCCCAGATGTGACCGCTTAAAGGCTGCCTTAGTGGTGGAGTTAAGGAAAGCCAGAGGACGACAAAGGAAATGCAACCTACATTGATTAATGAACGTCCTGTAAGCAGTGGCGCCCCCAGACATTTTTCATAGGGGTGGCCACACTTGAAGTCTTGGGGTGGCACACCAAAACAAACATTCATAAATGAATGGGCTGTTGGGGGGCCCGTGCTTTTATAAGGGTGGCCGTGGCCCCCCCTGGCCACCCCTTGGAGGCACCCCTGCCTGTAAGTCTTGGGGTCGCCCGTGAGCCATTCTGGTGGGGCCAGTGGAAATGGCCCAGGCAAAACGACAGGGGTAACTCCCGGGTTCGGGGGGAGCGGACCTGGAGGGGCCCCCACAGCAGCCCCATCGCTGAATTCATCGTCTGAGGGCAAAGGTTGGACTAAGCTCTGCATTACATCTATACATTGGTGCTCAGAGGCATGGGCGGCTGCCATGTCTGTGCGGAGGGCAGAGAAGGCCTGAAAAACAGCAGCCATGGGATATGCCCCTGGATCCATCACAGGCTGACAAGATGGGCTCCTTAAGCTGTCAGGATCAAGTCTGACTCTGTGACAACTGGGGTTCCCCTTTCACAGGGAGACTTTCCCCCGAGAGTGCAGCCTGCAAAGAGCGATTAGAACCTGTCAGACCAGGGGCTAGGGTGAAAAGGCAGGAGTAACCAGCAGAGCTAAAGAAGGGAAAGAAAACAAATACAATACATTAGTATTCCTTCGAATCCTTAAACGATATAGGGCAAACCTCCCTCAGACATTACCCAACTCCTATCTGCTGTGATGTAGATGGAGGCAATGAACCTACTTGCAAGCTCCTGCCAAAGTATTCCAGAGAGTCCATGACCAGATGGAGAAGACTGTCACAGAGAGTCCCAACAAAGTCTTCTTTGCAAAGGAAACCTGACCCGTACAGCACAAGGGTGCAATCTAGGGGCAGGACAGGTCATCCAGTTCCAGCATGCAGGAAGTTCCCAATTAGAGTTTCTGAGCAGATGACCAGAAGAACAAGGAAAAGTACCAAAAAACCAAGTAAATCCAAGTAGAGCCAAGTTCAGTTCCAACTAACAAAATAAAGGAAGAAAAAAAAAAGCAATCCTGGGCGTAGAAACAAGAATCTGCAGGGAACCCATGAGGAGAATCCGATGAATGAACGAGAAAAGTCACAACCAACATGGATGAAGAAGGAGCAGTCCTGGAAAACAGAAGGCGAGTTCAGGGGGCGCCAGGCGATCAGTCCAAATGAATCGATCGCCAAAACAGAAAAGGGTAAGGCAAGATTAGGGTTCAAAAAAGCGACGGCCAAAGAGGTCTGGAAGCTGGAGGGTAAGCAAGAAGACCATGTTACAGGAAAAGCTGGTTGTTGGGCGCAACGCGACGGTTAAGGTGCGCCGCCCGACAAGTTGTAATCGCTTAAATACAACCTCTTCCATGTAGCGCTGATAGCAAAACACGTGACAAGTCACGTGCGCAGAGTCCCGGGTTTGCTGGCACATGCAGTACGTGGCGAACGCAGATACGAGTGCTTCCCCAAACGCCACGGCAGCCGCCACAGTCGATATTGCCTGGCCTGAAAGGAGTGTGAGACCGTCAGGAGGGGGTGGATGGTGACACTCCCTTAGCAAACATTCAAGTTGGACAATAGGCACTTCAAGCTACCAAGCCCCTTCTCCAGCTGTTTTAACCTATTTTTTGATGGAACCATCTTATAATAGCATTACAGCCTTGGGGCGGGAGAAGGCTGTAACCTGTAGTGTAGTCGCTTCCCCTTGTTTTAAGCCCATGGCTTTGCCTGAAGCCAATAACTTGGGTTTGGTCCAATAACACCTGCTACAGCCCTTCACGTCGGCTGTAATGCCACAGTGTTGAGGAGTGCAAAAGAGGCAAACTAATTTTCTCTTTGCAGGTATGATTTTCATGAGTTTTGATGAGGGCCTGGGGAATGTGCATATCCACTGGGGAGTCCCCGTTGAAGGAATCCTCCTCTGTTCACTACCAACAAAGTCTGCCCAGAGTTCGGGGGTGCATCGAGGTTAATGGATGGATGGATGTGGTGTTTTGGTGGCAGAGGTGTGATGTTCACATGGGTCCTCGTTACAAGGTTGGTGGTATCGAGCCGGAAAATCTGGCAGGATACCACTAAAAGGGTAATACCGTTCCGACCACTCGGTTTGCTGGAATTACCATCAGATTACAAGTGGCGGGAAGGGTTGCTAATCTCCATTCCATGAAGTCCAGCGCCTGCTCCCGGCTTCTACACAAGCAGCTCCACAGATATGTTCGAGTCAGTAGTACGAGCAGCAGTAAAGTCAAATTATATTTTTACCCATGATAAAAATAATACCACAGTTGGGAATGGAAAGCACTCTCAAAACACTCCCACTTCAAAATCTCATTTGGGGCCCTGTTTAGGTCCCTTCGCGACTATACAAGAAGAGTTGTTCAGCAGAAAAGGATCCTAGTGTGTGTTCAGAACATAAGGTGGCTACAGAGAGGCGCTGTCCTCACAATATAGCAGTAATTACCCTCAAAAAGGTCTGGGAGCCCCTCTACCGTGAACGAACACAGCCAAATAACATGTGCTCTGGGAAGGTGCCCACTCAAGAGGGTCTACAACGTTTCAGCTCACTGCACCCTTCCCAGAGGAGAAATATCCATTTGCATATCAGTCTGGCCCCACCCACAAGGGCAGTCCAGCACCAAAATGCCAGACAACTCTCCTCTGAACAAGGGTACCAACAGCAACGCCAGACACGTATTTCGGCCTAGTTGACCCTCATCATTGAGGTGAACCTGAGCTTCTCTAAGTCACAGCCAGCAAGGGGTCCACGTCCTGATTACCCTGGGCAACTTAGAGTGAAACCCCAAGTTCCCAAACATTCACAAAAAGGTCTGGGAGCCCCTCTACTTTTTTTTAAGCATTTAAGCATTAATTACATCTACATCATTAGGGTAGCTGGGAAGAGATAACTACTGGCAAGAGTGAGCCATTGTGAAATGATTTGGGGAAAGGGTAGTGGAGTACAGTGGAGTATAGCAGTAGTATATTTATTTATTTATTTATTTATTTATTTATTTATTGTTTGCTTGTTAGGCGCTTATACAGGGAGTAAATACTGTATTAAAGTATTTAAAGTGTGTGATTTGATGAACAGACTATTTAATCTGTGAGCCAGATACACATATTTACGGGTGGGGCACAGAAACAGTCACCATTTTTGAAGCATTGCTGTAATGGACAAATTGTGGTGGAAGAGACAAGGCAGACAGTTGTTTACAGTGTGGATATTTCTTAAGGTAACGCGATGTAGTTTGCTTTTGCTTTTTTAGAACTGGTGCGTTTAAAATGGCACATAGAGCACGCGCAGAGAGAGCAAGCGTTCAGGAAGTAGAGTGTTTTATTGCAAGGAATCCCCCCTCGCGCCCCCTCACCCCCCAACGATGACTGCGTTAATCCCCATGGGCTGTGTCCGCGAGGCCGCTTCAGGGACAGCTCAATGGGGATCTTCACTGCAACAACAAATACAATTATGCAGAGGGTGGCAGAGCAGAGGTGGGAAATAACCCAGGAAACCGGCTTATGGCAGGAATGCCCTGCACTCCCACCTTCCCTGGGTAGTTCTGCATGCAGACATGTCATGGGGGGTTGCAGAATCACTGGACCGGACCACCCCCGCCCCCCCCCGCCACCCTGGACCGCATTGAAGAGTCTCTGCCCATAATACAGCTGTCCGCCTGTGAAAAATGAATTCAGCCCATTCCGACCCCATAATAAGGAGCAAGAATCGTAGAATCCTCACGAAACGCAGCACCCAAAGTGAGACGTAAAAAGCTACCAGAGCAATGGGGGCGCCCACACATTCATGGGCGATAGCAGGAGTTTGGCAGTCAGCTCGGGCACGGAGCCAGCCCGAACACATTCGAATCCTAACACGGCCTTCTCAGCACCCATACGGTCACAGTCTATAAAATGAGCACTATAAAACGGTGTAATAATAACATCTATTATTACAGTGCTTAGAAGGCGGGGATTCTGGCAAGAAGAGCTACATACAAATATTTTGTTACCATTATATTATTCCACAACAGACCATGGAAGAAGAGGGAGGCCATGGCATTGCCCTCAGCCACCTATGTTTTCCAGCAGCACCAGAGCTACTGCGAGCAGAAGGGAAGGGCCAAGAAGCAGACTTGGGAGAGGAGGGTGGCACCAAGGGGATCAAGTTCAGGTTGAATCCCACTGACCTGTCTTACCAACAGGTGCTCGCACCTTATAGGCCCGGCATGGCAATGCCCCTGACTTTCTTGATTTCAAAATGGATTGTTTCTCCATGGGTGGTCTTTCAGCTTTACCTAATGCGTCCTTGAAATTGCGTCCCCTTTTGTAGGCTATAATTGGGGGCTTGGGGAACAGTCTCTTCAACTGTGGATCCATTCCAATAATTCTCCAATTTTTCTTGATCATCCTTGTGATGTGATGACTTTGTCCTGAGTATCGTAGCGCATAAATAAAGGGAAATCCCTCTGGTTTCTCTTTCGGAATTAGTAGTTCAGTTCGTTATATTCTTTCAGTTTTCTCTCTAGCTACCTCAATAATATTTGCATTTTGCGAATCCCTTCTACCGCGGCAGTTTAGCAAGATTAGGAGAACGAATTGAGGTAAGCGCCAAAACGCCCTAAAAACATGGGGAACTTAGAACCATATGCACATAACCATTGAGGACTTAATAGACTGGAGCATGAGTTCTAATCTTGATGAGGAAGTAACTCCATATTCATTCTCTACAGATTCACTATCGGGTGTTAAGTTAACCTACTTAACTAGGAGGATAATTTGAATACCCCTTACTGGAACAAGGACACATATCGTCGGATGATGGTACTGGTTGATTTCCTGAACCAAAATCTTCTCTTTAAAATATTGATTGAAGAATACTGACGTAGGAAAGAGGCATCTGAGCACCCATTGGTGCATCAGCTGAGGACAGCAAACAGGTAACTCTTGAACCATTGGTATTACACCATGACTCTTATTATCCACATATGGGTTTTTAACACAAGAACCTTTCGGGAAGTATAAACAATAGTGGGTTCATCCTTATATTTATTCTTTTAACCTTACAGGCCGATTTCACTAGCATAACAGGAACGGCTGCTATAAGAAAGAACACAGGTAATTATGAGATGAAAATGAATGACAGATATAAAATAAGAAAATGTAAATGTAACAGATGAGTGACAATATTCTATTTACTTATTTTAGATGTGAGAACTGCACATGAAAAAGGATAGACAACTCCTGAAGAAGGGGAGTTAATACCCCGAAACGCATAGAGACACATAATCTAATATTGGATGTTCAATAAGAAGTATTATTGAAAGGAATGAAAAACTATCTGATATTAATGATTTGAATTTGTTTATCCACACTATGTTGAAACAAAACATAAGTCAAAAGCTAATACCAATTTCGAAATGCACTTTGTTTGAATAATAATGAAGATTGGGAAAGAATGTTCTTTTTACTATAAACTGATTGATAAAATACATCACAAGATTGTTTGATACTATTTTTTAAATTTTTTTGATATTTACGTTTACAATAAGGTTTGAACCTACAAAAAAACAAATTACTTTTTGGTTGTATTTACAACAAACATTGGGTGTGCAGGGGACGGGAGAGATCCACAAGGTAGTGGACATCTGTTGTATTGTGGGATAAGAGGACGGTGCAGTGATCTCCCACCTGCAGCATGGGCAGAGTTGGGTGGGAGAGACACTTCTCCTGTAGCTTGAGCGGCCCAGCCTTAGTGGCAAGGGGTTCTGCATGTGCAGTGCTGGAAGAAACCAGAAGAGGTTGTAGATTCCTAGATGATGTTGGGTTGATATTGAGGCTAGAATTATGCCTTCAGGCCTGGCTGACATCTCTTCCTGTCTTTTGCTGGGCAGCATCTCCTCTGAATTGGCAGGAGCAGTACACTGTCTGGCTGGTTCAAGGGTGGCATTACCTTAGCATAGGTAGCGACTGACCCGGGCCTTGCGGCAGCCATCTACTTCCTCAACCCTGCTTCTTGGTTTTGTGTCTCCTACACCTCCTCCACTGTAGCCTCCCTTCTTGTAATGGTTGCCTGCAGGTTGAGGTGAACCTACTCCAGCACCTGCAGTTTCTGGGCCTTCTCTCCCACTAATTACCACATGTGTCTGTCCACCAGATCCTGTCCAGTGTCCATGGCCTTATCCTTGCCAGAGATAGCCTGAACAAAGGAGGAGAGGGAGAGGGGTCTTGTATGCTCAAACGATGAAGAGCATAACAGAGGCGTTTCTGGGGGGTGCTGAAGGGTGCTATAGCCCTGGGTCTTTTGGTTATAGCCCGAATAGAAGCTCTGGGGCTACAACCAAAAGGCTAGCTAGCCGAGTCCCGACAGTCCAGATATTAGCGTAGGCCCGGATCTTTCCCAGACCTAGCACACACCTAAGCATAAAGCTGGTAATGAAGAAGGTGATGACGACCAGAGGCTGAATCCACCACAAGCAACACCCACTAACATCAGGTGCAGCGACTGCCTGACCTGCCCCCACAAGGTGCATTGCCTAGGTGGGCAGGCTTGCTCTTCTCTCAAGTGACTCACAATTCAAGGTAAGACACTTGTAGCACTTTGCATGCTCTGAAACAGGCCACTCTGAGCAGGAGTCACATCAACTACAACCACAAGTGGCTCCTCTACCATTAGACCCTCTGTGACTGTCATTGCCTTGGAGGTCTGACGAATCAACTTCAAGGGAACCAGTGGTCCAGGGATGAATATCGGTTTCTAAACTATCCATCAGCCCCACACCTCTAGTACACCAGAAGTGATCCCAACAGATTGGAAACACAAGCAAATTATAAACCTCCATGTCCAATTTTGGTAACGTGGATCTAACGGCACGCTTATCTATGCATGGTCGTGAATCATTGGTTAGTTGCAACACAGTGAAAATACAATTATTTCCCAATTATAAAAGGCTCTATCCAGTCATGGTTGCATAAAATTGTCTACTTTTTTATTATCACAACAGACAGTTCTAGCACTCTTCAAAATACAACCCACCCTGTAAAGGAATGCAGAGGACATACAGTTTCAAGAAGGAAAGGGGATGCACTCTGGATACTGACAAGTGGGTAGTTGGTAAAGTAATTAATCGCAATAGTTCAAGTATACTTGGTTTCAGCACAAAGGGAGCAATGGGTCATACAATGTCAATAGGGGCCTTCGGAGAAGGACCAGGGGGACAGAACCAAAATGTACCTTGTGCTTGTAGAAGTTCTTGGTGCTCAACAGGGTTGAGTCGGTTTCAGGGTGCTTTGCAGGTTCTGCGACAGAGTTCAAGACAGTAGAAAGCTGTGGGTATCAGACGGAACACAGTTCGGCGAGCGAGGCTGGACAGGCGGCTGCATGCTGGCCTACATGGCGACTCTGGGTCAGGAACCGTTGTCTCAGTACTGGTTGACGGGTCTGAAGCACTGGTCGCGGCACACAGGAGGTGTGCCGCCAACAGGTAAGTAAGGGAGTGAGGGTGGGTTACAGAAATGTTTCTAGGAAGTGAAAACCGAAAGTCATTTTCGTTCAAATAACTTTCGTTTTTTTCTCCCTCAAACATTTCTTATTCGATCTATCCATGCACAACCCTGACACCTTGCCACAGATATCCCTCTTAAGGTCATTTGACCATTTCATGTGCCTGTCCATTTGGTGAGGACAGACAGCTGCCATAGTCACCTTTTTAGGGATGGCCTTTCGCAGTCGGGTCACCTCGTCATGAGTGATCAGAGTGGTGCACCTCATCTTTCTATAGCTGAAGTTAGGAAAAGCCCAAAATGTACCACCTAAAATTTAAAGTTGTAAAAGCTATGCTCTCTCTTAGGTGCTCCTTGCCTCTAAGCGAAAAGGTGCCGTGCCGGCTACCTGAGAGGCCAGATAGGGAGAGCTCCTAGAATAGGATCTCAGTATTTCCTGTAATCCACTTCATTCCTTTTGCTTCCATTTATTGAAACATTTGTATGGGGACATGAGAAGGGTTCCAAACCAAAATCGAGGAAAAATCCTGTTTCATGTATTTAGATTTTCTAAAAAATCATTGAAAGGGGTATTACGGTCCTGTCAAACATTAAAATATGTTCTTGTTATGGCAGGCCATGCCAAAATGTTAAAAGCATTCCATTTGCAACATCTTCCACACACTTAAAACACTGAACTAAGCTCCATATTGACTGGTCTGCCAGCTCTTTAATGATAGATGTCATCAGGATGTTTCATTAACTGGCTTAGGTGTCTTTTGATTTCACATGTGGATGTCAGCCCGCGTAGCAGGCCTGATCATCCCAAATGGTTTCAATTGCCTGTGACACGCAGGGGTCAGTGTTGGTCAATGTTGCACCTCCTCTGTACGCCTCCTCTGTAATGCTGTAAATGGGCTGCATTCAAGTTCCTGCCCTTTCACCACGCCTCCTGTTGGGGGGCCTGATCATTTTGCTTTTCCCGTCTGGGTGGATCCCCGATGTGAAGGGGGAGCGGAGAGGTAGTGTACAGTGGCTGCAAGCAGGGGCGTTGCTAGGGGGGGGCTAAGGGGGCTATAGCCCCTGATCTTTTGGTTGTAGCCCCGGATAGAATCTCAGGAGCTACAGCCAAAAGACTAGCTAGCCCCCAGTCCCAACAGTTCCGACATCAGCGTAGCCCCGGGTCTTTTCCAGACCTAGCAACTCCCCTGGCTGCAAGGTACCCCAAGAATTGTTCAGAGGCAGATTCCTTTAGGGTGCGTGAGCAGGAAGCTGGTGGTCACAGGGGCTGATGGACCGGCGGCATGGGAGGTCATCCGTGGAAGGGCGGACATGCAGCAATATAGGACAGTGCCAAGTTCCCCGCAGCAGAGTGGGCTGCAAACAGCTGCAGACTCTCCTGAAAGAAATTAGCAGAAGGGAGCGGGACAAGCGAGAGGTGCTTCCCCTGGATATCTGTGAGCGGTTCTATGCGGATCATCAACAGGGCTATATTCCATTCATATGCGAACCTACCTTGGGATAGGAGTAGTAGATCAAACCTTCTGGGCAGGGCCAGCCCTACTGCAGGGTGTGCCGGGCAACCACCCGGGGCACCATTAGCTGCCCAGGTGCCATTAGCCACCCCCCCACCCCCGCCACACCACCTGGAGGGAGACTTTCAAGGGCTCCCCCAAGCTAGAGTACTAGGAGAAGGCACGGCAGGCGCCCTATTGTTATTAAATGCGGTGGCGGGCGCATTTAATAACAATAGGGTGCTGATGTCAATGCATCAGCACCCTATTGAGATGATTACCTCACCACTACGACGCGGTTGCTGGTGGTTTTCATAAGAATAGGGCGCTCGTACGTTAGCTTGAGAGCCCTATTCCAATGATTAACTCCATGCTCGGCCCCGGATTGGACAGTAAAAAAAAATGGTATATAGTATGATATGGATGTTTATTATATGTTTGTCAGTATACGGAGGTTAGAAGCAGTGTCACTGTCTCAGTGATATTTGCGCTCTCTAGTTGCGGCCTTAGAGATTGCTGATGTTGTAAGGGCCCTTTGACCCCTTCCATTGACTTCCGCGTCCACTTCAGATCTGCAGTGTGCGACTGCACTTCCCGGGGACGCCATCCTGGAAGGCCAAGCACGTGCCTAGCAGTGCAGTGCCACCGACAAAGGTGCGCTGTGGCATAGTCACCAGCAGGTGGGAGCAGAGACCAATCGATCCCTTTGGCTCCTCGTGAGCGTGGTCCCTGTCAGTCAATGCTGAAAGATCACAGCAACAAGTGTGAAACTGTCACCTGCTCACTGAAATTTGATTTGATTTGGGCGGCGCAGTCTTTGCAATCATCTGCTTCATTTTGCCCTGAATATTATCGTTATACTTTCAAAAGTATGTTTATTTGCAATGTTGTAACTCACAGAAAGGTTAAACATCAAACGCACGCACAGTCTCAAACTCGCTAGGGTTGCCAACTTAGTGTGAAACAAAAACCGGACTTGAGCACCCTCCCGCCCACACATTTAGAAGTCCCGCCCCTGTGACAAGCCCCTTTAATAGATCTGAAAACTAGGGGAGAGAAAGAAAACATGCCTGCAGTTATTTATTTATTTTGAACATGCCTATATTTGTTCTTTTTGAAATGCAATCTGCCTTACTGAAATGCAAATGACATAAATGACATGCCACATTTTTTTGAGTTTGGAATGATGAAAATCTGTGCGGGTTCTGACAAAAAAGGGAATCAGAGACTGTCAATCTGTACATTATCCCACTCATGTCTGATAAAGTTATTAGTTTTAAAAGCAGTTGTAAACACATTCCGAGAAGTGTTGTTTTAAGTTGTGAAAGCCAGTGACACCTGGGAATAGCTCAGTGGGTTACAAACCTGCGGCAGAGATCTAGCTGAAGGGTTAACATCAATCCCAGCAGGAGGAATATATTAACCCACCAAAGTAACATTCCAAAGGGGAGTCACCGTGAGAAAGGTTTAGAGTGATTCTTCAGCCATTTTATGAAGTGTACATCAATAATAGTCTATACAATTGCTGAGAACCGCTGCCATTATTGCGCAAATTCATTTTTCACGAGCAAGACATTTTAAACGCTGGTTAAGGCACATCTACCATTAAGCTGACTTTTCCCAACCCCTATCAACGTTTAGGGGCATAGGTCAGTCATAAAATCTTGCCAGATAATATTTTCCAGCAGAATCATATTCATGTTGTCAGATGAGATAAGAGGCTGTGGCGGGTACACCGGCGTGAACAGACATTTCCCTGTTCCTCCTAGCCTTCCACAGCCACTAGCCTGTTATTAAATATCCCCATTCTATATTTGCTATTGCACTTGTGAAATATATCATACAGATATTTTATAGACACCTTACACAACCGTGAAATGTACTTTTCCCAAAGGAAGTGCAGATCTATAAGTGGCAGGGTTGGCGGCTGATGTGGGTCCAGAGACCACGAAGTGTGTAACTCTCACTTAAAGTTGGTTAGCTGGCTGGCTCTATTGAGAGGGGATTACATTCCAACAAAGTGATGAAAAGTGGTACCATAACATATCCGACACATCTCATGCAGCCCTGGCTTTTCATTCAACCGTGGTTTGTATTCTGGGACTCGTAGTTTAGTTTTTCAAAATGTGTGTGTACTGCAAACCAAGTGCAAATTGCCATTGGCTAAAAAGCAAACACTGACCACTAGTTGGCTTCTTTCCCACAACCAGGGGCATAGACAGGGTGGAGCCTGAGTGGGCAAGGCAAGACCCACCCAAAATCTTTGATAGCCCACTCTAGAGTTGAGATCAAGTGACAGCAGCGAGAGGAAAGTACTCTGGCTACACCGTGCATGTCAGCTCCTCCTGCTTCCTGTCTACACGGAGCGTAAGAACTGAGGCTGGAGAGGAGTGTCAAATCTGGCCAGAGAGGAGTGTCAAATCCATAGCCGATTTGGAAACAGGTCAGAAAAACAATGTGCATACAAAGGTTTGCCTATTTATGTTTGTGTATGAATGATAATGCAGTGTGAATGATGTGTATTTATGGGTGTGAGTGCGCTTCTTAATGAGAATACAATGAGAATGTTCTGAGTGCACATGTGAATGATTGTGAAACTGTATGGGTAACTGACTGGTGTGTGAATGGGTTTAAATATGTGTGTGTGTGTGTGTGTGTGTGTGTGTGTGTGTGTGTGTGTGTGTGTGTGTGTGTGTGTGTGTGAGTGTGTGTTTGCGCTTGCGCGTGTGCTTGCATGCATGCATGCGTGTGTGTGTGTGTGTGTGAATGTGTACACGGGCAGTACTAGGACCTAAGGGGCATTGGAGCAAGTATGTTTCCTTACAGTGACATGACATGTTTTACTAGCATTTTTTGGGAAAAGCCATCATGGTGATTGTTATTCTGTGGAGGAGTGGTTGCAGTGTGATGTATATACTACGATGGGGCAGGCAGCCTTGACATTACCTTTATGTGGCATTGCAATTTCCAGGTCTTTAGGGCAAGGCCACCATGATGTGTCTTCTTAGAAGGGGGAGAGGAATTTGTGCAGTCAGCATGGACAAATTTCCTTACCATGGCATATCTTTTTTTACTGATATAAAAGGAAAACTCAACATTGTGAGTTTTCTTGCATTTGGGCAGGCATTTGTGTAGCCCGCAAGGAGATTATGTTTTCTTAAGGTAGCATGGGATTTTCACTGATATTAATAGAAAAGTCATCATGAACATTCTTACATAGGGGCATTTGTGCAGCCAACAAGGAGATCATGTTTTCGTACTGTGGAATGACATTGTTACTGGCATTTAGGGCAAAGCCAACATATTTGTTCGTACATGGGAAATGCATTTGTGCAGCTAGAAAGGATATGTTTCGTTACTGTGGGATTTTATTTTTACTGGCTATAAGGACAAAGCTGTGGAATATATTTGGCCCAAAAAGAAGGAAACTGCATTTAGCCACGTTGGGCCTAAACATTGCAGGTCATTGAAAACGTGCTGAGATGAATGTCAAACTGAAAAATCAGTATTTCATTCGCATCTGCCAAATATCATAATGCTGTTTCAAATAAAGAGAAATCCGCTTACTGATTGGACCTTGCATGTGATTGATAAAGCCAATAAAAATTAAAGGCTTTTTCTACACAGAAAGCATGGCATTTGCAAACACAGAAACTGTGATCATGGAAGTGGCTGCATTTGGCAACTGAAATAATATACACATAAAGTTAAAATTTCCCTTGCCAAAAGGAACATATCATGATGAGAAAATGACCAAGTGATGGCATGATGCAAGACATTAAAAGGGCTCACATAAAGAGTAAATGCAGCAGATTAGAAAGCAAGCATTTCTGTTTTGTACATGCTCTGCTCAGGCAATCCATCTGAAAGACAATTGCTTTGAAGTGTCAGGGCCAGTGAGAAGAGTGGGATTCATGCATGACAGAGCAATTTATTAGTGTGCTGGGTCAACAGAAAGACTGTCATTAAATGGGTTGAGCTCTTAAAAACATATGTATTTAAATTTGATTTGTGGCCAGCTCAGAGATACTGATCACAGGCTTGTTCCCGGGGGAATTTTCCCAGAGCATGGAGGTGGGCCCATCTGTTATGCACTTCAAGATAACCGAACCATGGCTTAGTCTTTGACCTTACAAGAATGCTAACAGACTTTATGGCAGGAACACTAACAAGGGAAGCCGGTGACCAGACCACTAATTAAGACTTTAAGAGATGTAATCTGAAAATTGAAATATGTATGTGATTATTTTGCCATAGAGTTGTATTAAGTATCATATTTTTTTTTCAGGAACCGTAAGTCGCAGAAAAATACATCTACTATCATTTTAAAGCTTATTGCAAGGCTGTTCTGTTGCCACAACTTCCATAAACTTGACCACGAGGACAAGAGTTACAACCTAAAATGTGTTTTTAACTCCCCAAGAAAATTTCACGTTCATAACTATTATAATTTGTGTGTAAACTGTAAAAAATTGCTGTTCGCACCTACAACCTCCTGCTGAGACAGGAGTTAGTTAATTACGAGGCGCATGATTAGAGGAACCCAAAAATAGATATGTTGTTAGGTTTATGCATAAAATGAAGAAAGTTTCCATGTAGCAACTTTTTAGGTGAAAAATTGAAAATTGTAAAATGAAAGCTCCAGTCGGTGGGTTTATCCCCCCATCATTTCAGCTATATAACTCCATGGGCCCATCCACGGAGAGGGGCTGGGCCTTGGGATTGAGAGGACCATAGGAATCCAATTAAAATTCAGGGCTAATAAGCTAGCACCTCCTAATTCTAATATTTCTGAGGTGTGGCTTTGAGGTTAACAAGTGGGTGCACAAGCCAGAGAGGGGACAACTGCCTAAAATCATCTGGGTGAATATTGAAAGAAGGTTGCAGAATTTGACCTTGCTGGAGAGCTGCCTAAAAATCATCTGGGTGCAACTATTGAAAAAGTGCTGCAGACTTAACATTGCCTGGGAGACAGCAATTGGGAAAGACTAAAGAGGCTGGGATCTTTGCAAGGAGAGCAAAATAGAGGGATGAATGCCGGTGGATATCCTTGACTGAGGTGCCTGACCAGATCCCTGTGCTTCCGCAAGAGAGGGTCCTGAAATGCTAATGTCTTTCCTGAGCACTGAACCCAGAAATCCAATGTAAGTAGTTTGTCCAACAGAACCAAGTGTGGGGATTTGTTTGATTGTATACCTTCCCCTAAGTTAATGGGTGGGGGGTATAGAAGTAGACCCTTAGTATATTTTGATAAATAATTCAATTAATTGCCTATAGCTAAATAACACAGGTGATTTTGTTAGCATTCAAAATTAACAAAACTCTCTCCCAGTGTGAATAAAAAATATAGTCTGTTAATGTAACCCATTTTCCTTGCCAAGGCCAGAATTCATTCCCTGAAGAGAAGGGGTGTCCTTGTCTAAAAACAAAATGTCTAACCGTCAACATTCCTCAGACCTGGCCTTTAATCATAGGAGTGCTGAATGTAACTGAATGTCCGGGTTTTTGGTGCTTGGTAGAGACGTTCTTCGCTAAATGAAACAAAGTGTAGTTCCTAATTGAAAAATGCACACTCTCTCCTGAGAGTGAGATAGTGACTCCGGTAGAAGAGATATTTTGTATTGCTCCAGGGTAAAGAAGGAAAAATATTGTCAAAAGTCTGTCGTGCTTTTAAAACTGCTTGCATTTTCAAGTGTGCAGAGAAATAAACATACAAAGCACTGCATCTGTGAAATTGCTTTTGAAAATAGAAAATTGTTGCTGTTGGTTTAAATCTAAACCTTATCAAGGAATGCTAATGCTCATGAACTTTTAATGTTCCAAGGTACAGTCTAATGTTGACATTAAGGGACTTGTGTGTGATAGAAGGTTTCACTGTGTATTTGGCCCGTGTGCCACATACATGAGACCCAAAAGTGAAACCCAAAAGTGAGTTTTTGTATTGAAGCTTTGTTTTGTGGCACAAAAAAGGTGGTGTGTGTAATCATTTGGTGCAAATATTCATTGAACCTATTATTTAAAAAAATATATATTCTTTCTAGCTTGCTGTTTTTGATTAATGACAAGCGCATTGTTTAGCAGGCCCGTCATTTTTGTGCAAAGTCAGTACGGTGTATGGTAGGATGTTCATGCTTTGTTGAAGTACCACTGTGGCTTGACCCTTGACAAAGTTGCAAACTTTTAAAATTAGTGCCGTTGAAATGGAACAGGCCAGAAAGCATCTCCTAGCATCTCCAAGCCAAGTTATTAGTTCACGGTGAGTGGCCAGAGATGGACTCTGGGACATAGCAAGCCAGAATGGTACAGGAGGTTACCTCAGTAAGTACTGACATTTGGCTTGAAGGTGGCATGTAACACAAAGCTTTAGAGGGATTCTACATGACCTAAAATATTCAGGAGGAACCAATTCAAATGGCTCAGCTCACGACTCATTTATATTTGCATTTGCAATTAGTTGAATAGCGATTGCAAAATGAAGAGGCCAGTGTGCTGAATCAGACTGGAGACCTGGAACAGGCACATACATCATTTCAGCAATTAGAAGATAAATTATAGCAAAGTCAGATTTTAGAGCCCAAATATGAAGATTTCATTGAGCAACTCAAAAATGAGCTAGAAGCACATCAGTAGGAGAGTGTTGAGCGAGAAATGCAGTTCTCAGCACTGCAAGACACACATAAAGAGAGTACAGAAACCGTTAGCCACCTTGTACACACATTGAAGGATCAGACTATTCACAATGGAGTGTTGTTGGATGAGATTATGCCTATTAAACAGACCATAAATGAACTCAAATGTGAAAACAGTCAATTAATTATAAAAGGGATTGATTCCCAAAATGACTTTGATCAGATACACCAAGATGTAAATACTCTGAAATAGCAGAAAATGCAACTGATTAAGGAAAAATACCTCTTGAACCAGGATAACACTGTCCTAATTACAAAAAGTAAATCAGTTGAAAATGGATACAGGAAAGGGTCAGTCGGGTTCTCAGGAACTGACCAGAATTAGGGAAGAGAATATAAAGCTTATGGAGCATTTGAGGCAAGCAGAAGCTGGCCTATAACAGGCAGCATATTGTAGAGAGACTCAAGGGAAAGTACGTGTTATCTTGAAAGAAAAGCGCTTTGAATATGCGCCCATAACACAAGACTCTCAGAGAAAATATCAAGTGTTTCAAGATGAAGTACAGAAAATAAAGGATCAATTGGTGTCTCAGAGAAGTGTGCTTAAAGCCACCCAGGCATTGGTGTTAGAGTTAAAAATTAAACTCTCTGAATATAAACAGGAAATCAGGACAGAGAGAAGCAAGTGTGAGAGATGAATTAATGAAATAGAGAAATATAAAGAGGCATTGAGACACCCTGATCAATCAGGGTATGGGATTGGTCCAATGATAAAGGACCTCATGCCAAGTACCTATAACCTCCCCTGTACAGACTGGAACTGACCACATGAATACCACTGATAGAATACAGGGAAGCATGAGGTGGCTGGACTTACCTAGGCCTAGCCAAAGTGATCCAGGAGGCCAGTCCTTATCTGACATTGGTCAATCTTCACCATAACAAACAGAAGGGAAAGTGGCTGGACCAGTGTGTCCCGAGAGACCAAAGGTAATCCTGTGAGTAATTCTGACCCCGAAAACCCCAATTATGAGTAAATCAGAGTGTTAGACTTGCAGAAAATGATCTTGCAAATGGAACATCTAACCTGCATCCCTGAAAAAGAAAATTAAAAACTTCAACCTAAGAAGGGGATTCTAAAAACCTCCATGCATTCAGGTGAATGGGGGGATTTCCCCAGACTACCTAGGAGGGGGGTAGTACCCATTGGCAATGGTCTAAAGAAGAGACTGTGTTCTATCCTGGGCCTAAAGGTGACAACAGGGAAAGTGACCCTGAGAGTTTGAAACGGCACAGGCGAGAGGAGTCCAGACCAAGTGATTCTGGGAGGTATTCCCAATCTCATAGAGATAGGAAGTGCTTAGGAGACAGGAAATGGAGTTCAAATAGCAGCTCTGAGTTAAAAGGTCAATGGACTCAAGTGCAAAGGTGCAGAAAGACAGCAAAAAAGAGAACAGGTTTTGTTTAAGACCCGGTCAGACAAATCAAAGCCAGAGCTTCCTGACCCCATGCCATAAGAATGCTATGTTTTCAGTGTGGGAACACTTGGAACATTATGAGCAAATTGTGTCAATTGCATGGAGTTTGCAAAATTTACCTTTTCTCCTGAGTACTCCAGTCTCTCTGCAGAATTGGAGGACCAGAATCATAACAAATGGTCCACTTATTAGACAGCCATTTCAAAACACTTTTCCACTCATAGAAACCCACAAGAGGCCAATAAGGCTGCATACAACTTGCAATGTGGGAAGGATCAGGTGCCAAGGGAGTTTGTACAGGAATAAAATATGTATTCTTGCAGACTTCCAGGCAAGTGAACACAAATATCAGGGAATTTGTGACCACTTATTTCCAGATGCTTCCAAATATATAATTACCCAATGAATGCATGGTTTTCATGAGTGCAGGACACTGGATTGGGCAATTGAGCAAGTCATCAGGATCTATGAGGTCCAGAAACTGACGGAGAGTAAAAAGAACCACAAAACTATCTACCACACCAGCCGCTGCGAAGGTGGTGGAAGTCAAAATGACCCCTGTTTTGGATCTG
Source organism: Ambystoma mexicanum (assembly GCF_040938575.1). NCBI lineage: Eukaryota > Metazoa > Chordata > Amphibia > Caudata > Ambystomatidae > Ambystoma > Ambystoma mexicanum. The sequence continues at coordinate 930,132,491 of NC_090923.1, forward strand.
GAGATGGGGGACCTAAAAATACTCCTCCTGCCAACAAGCAGAATGTAAGGCAGAGAGAATCTTCACCCCGGCCCAATCAAACGGGGGTTAGGCAGGATTCCAGAACAAGGACCCCTCTGACCCTGCCACCTACGTAAGCCCTCGATATAAGGGTACAGAACCAATGCTGGTGTATGTATACACTCCCCAGTGCAAAGGAGAGCCAAACCTGATAAATACTTCCCTAGGCAACTTCCCTCCAAACCTCCTGCAGGAGAGAAGTACCACTCCATATCCCAAACTTATTTTTTCAACAGATACCCTCAAAACCAGAACTTCCCAAACAATCCTCCTCCTCTCCTCTGTTCCAGGACAATAGATCCCTGAAGAATTAGGACTGAAAATTATCGGGGAAGTTTCCAATACCCGAGCTACTCCACCAGAAGGGTCAGTTAAGCTTTTAGGGAGCAGCAGAGGTATGAGCATAGACCTCCCTCCAATTCTGAGAAAGTTACTCAGCTGCAGCGACAGGACCAACAATTGACCAATGACCTGGGGCTCATGATGAGGGCTCAGTCAAACCCTGAACCTAACCTTGCTTCCTAGAATCCCCCAACACCCAGCTCTGATGTCCTGGGGGGAAAATGACTGAAGGAAAATCTTGACAATTGACAGGTTCCTGAGGATGGGCCCTGGGTGGAAGGGAGATGTCAATATCTAGAGGAAGCTTCCTTTCATTCCAGGACAGAACCCCTGGAAACCTCTCAGTCTGATAGTGACTCTTCTACCCCTAGGAAACTAGAACCCAAAGAACAGGGGGTAAGTAAAATAAGCCAAAGATAAACCCACTTTGTGGAGAGCCAGAACAAGATAATCCCCTTGAAAGAAAAGAATCCCTGGAAGGTTCAGGTAAACATATCTTCTCGTTCAAGAACGGGGGATTCCTCCCAAAGAAAAATGGGTCTTAAAAGCCCCTGAGGTCGACTGGGTAGGTATGGAGATCGACTCACAATGAGAGATTCCTAGCTCCCAAAAATGCTAGCCAGCTAATACAGAAACTGTAGAGGTATCCTCCCCACAAACAGGTTCTGAGAACTGTCTTCAGTTAAAGGGGGACAGCAAAGGATCTGGGGGAAAAGAGGATCACCCAACTATGTGCATTGAGAAATGTCATTTCTTTTCTACAGATTCCCAATCTCAGACACAGAAAATCACCCCAGACCACACAGTGTCAGAATTCAGCACCAAGAAAATAACCGCCAAGCTAGCCAGTAACTTTGCACCCTTGAGGAAAAAGAGGACAGAGTTTATGCCACAGTCAAGGTACAGGGTCAGTTTGAATTATCAGCTATGGCGGATACTGGATCCGAAACTACTCTCCTGTCCAAAAAGGCCATAGACCAACTGAATATGGGAAGGGGGCAGGACACCAGATTCCACTCATACCTCTTTTTGGTCAACTCAAACATTTCAATGGGAATGATATTTCCATCAAAGGGACTGCGGATCTAGAAATATAAATTGGGCGGCCTTGTTTAAAACATCCAGTGATAGTCATGACTCCAGAGGGCATACCTCCTTTACTGGGGAACGATATCCTTTGAAGGTTGTCACCTCTGATCGACTGTGAGAACAAGGTCCTCTGGACCCAGACTAACCGGCCTATAAGACTAAAAATGAGTACGTTTGAATGGCACCTGCCATTTAATCTAACAACATTCAGAGAAAGTGAACATTTCACTTCCAGGATAATCAGGTCCCAGACATCACCATCATCTCTGTAGGAGAACAAACTAGTGATGGACACCCTTCTCAATTCTTGAAATTCAATGTTCCTCCCAATTTTAAGTGGCATTCCACACTGGAACGGAACACCCTGGAATTTTACACAAGTCCAAAGTCAGAAGAAACACTGAGTCCAATGAAAAAGGACGATGAAGAAGCAGCATAAAGTCTGACCGACATTCAGAAAAAGGGTGAAGAGTTGTATTTCCCCATTCAGATAAATGAGAGGGAGGAGCCAGTGCTTGCCAGAGTATGCCTGAATAATGGAAAAAGCTACATCAGAGAAGGATTATACAGGAAACTCCAAAAAGATCAGACAATTCCCACATTTAAATTGATTGATAAATGGGAAGTGGGTCTGGAAACCCCAAATTCCAAGCATTTTCTGCCTAGCAGATGAATGCTAAAAATATCCAGTGGCAATAAAAGCATAGAACACAATTGTTGGGTTGTGAGAAGTGTCCCTTTTGCCTTTTATGTAGGTAGTGACATTCTCAATCGATGTGCAATGCATTTGGATCCAATGAATAATAAAGTATGGTCATGACTGGGGGGAACCCCATGGGCTTTGACAACACCGAAAAAGAATTTCGGTCAGCTCAATTGCTGCCTTATGCGGTTGAAGGTCAGGTGCAAGAAGAGGTTACCATCCCTGGACAGGTGTGACAATTCACTATTCCCCCCAAAATTAAGCGAGGACAGAACATCAAACATCAGGACGCCTATATAAATTTGAATTACCATCTCCAACAACAAGGTTTGTATTTGCATCCAACACCTCGAATTGATCTAGGACACAACACCATTCAAATATTGGTGGATAACAGGAACCCTCAAAGTATCACGTTTGGCACAGAGACCTTTATTGGAATGGAGGTTGATGCTCAACATTATTCTATTGGTTTAGGCAATGAAAACATCAGACCAATTCCTCACTCCTGGTTCGACATCAAAGACCGTATTCCTCCAGAAAAGATTTTAACCCATCATGGGGGGAAGTTCTTGGTGTACTCATTATGCCCTTATGGGGTTGAACAAGTAACCTGTGATATCAGGAAGTACGAGGTGGTATTTAGAGTTGATAATAACTACCTCAAATCCATGGAAACTCCTGTGCAGGAGAACACCATAAAATGTTATCTATCCACCCAACCGGGGGATACCGCTGAAATTGCCAAACCTGAGGTCTTCCCAGGTTTCAAGCAGATGGTCCAAAAATGGATCAATCTTGCTGATGCTTGTGAGACTGAGGAGCAAAGAAAGAAGATGAAACAGGTATTCCTTGACTTCCAGGATATCTTTTCAGTAGACTCATATGACTGTGGACATACATCTTTTCATTCAACCACCATAGCCACAGACCCAGAGATTGCTCCAGTATTTCTTAAACAATACCAGTTGCCTCTCGCGTGCATGGAGTCAGTCACAGAGATTGTTAAGAATTTAGAATCCTGTGGGATAATTTGTCTGATCCAGAGTACCTTTAGCAACTCAAACTGGGGGTACAAAAACCCAACTACCAATGTAGACTATGTGCAGACCTGAGGGAGTTAAACAAACGAGTCCACATATCAAGATGCCCACTTCCCTATATCGATCAAGGGCTAGCACAGATCAAAGGGTCAAAAGTGTACACAGCCATTGACTTGACCAACGGTTATTGGATGGTACCCATAAGTAGGGAAGACCAATATAAGCTTACCTTTACCTTTGGGGGCAGCAATACACGTGGACCCGTACCCCCTTTAGATACATAAACTCCAGCAATAGGTTCAACATCTCTGCATAAAGCCATGCCCTATTTGTGCAAAAGGGGAAACCTGGCCTATGTAGATGATGTCCTGATCAAGAGCTCAACTGTGTGGGAACATATAGCAGAAATATGCTATGTTCCGACCCATTTGCAGAAAGCCGGAGCAAAGCTGCCCTTGCAGAAGACACAATGGTGTAAGACCTGAGTGAGGTTCTTAGTGCACAAAATCACCCCTGAGGTTCCCAACCCCTAGCCGAAGAAGGTGTAAGCCTTACTGAAATTAAAATACCCGGCTACTCTTAGAGAATTGAGAAGACTTCTTGGACTCACTAATTATAGTCAAAGGTTAATTGAAGACTATGCAATGGTCACTCAACCCTTAGTCCATTTATTAAAGCCTGCAGTCAGGTGGGAGTGGGGTCCAGAACAATCTGAGGCAGTTAAACAACTAAAAAGAAGCCTTTCCCAAGCTCCTTGTTCAGCTTACCCCATCAAGAATAAGGAGTTCTTCTTGGAGTCAGGGTTTTCAGATATCTGCCAAACCGCGGTATTGTACCAAAAGCACGACAAGGTCAATAAAGTCATTTCATACATGTGCAAAACTTTGTTCTCTGTGGAGGAAAACGTCAAGGACTGTGAAAAGCACTCCTGGCAATGGTACAGGCATTGAAAAACTGCCATCCGTTTATCCATCCGTTACATCACCGTAGTGACTCCTCACCAACCTTTGCAGTACTTACAAAGTGACAGGATACGGGCAGGGAATGTAAGTCATTCCAAAATTACTTCCTGGATTTTGTCCATGCAAGGCTTCCTGTGGAGATCAGATATGGCCAGGACAAGAAGAGTTCTCTAGCGCAAGGATTGGCTGACTTGCATGATTGTGCTCAAGGAAACGGTCTTGAGGCCAAAAATCTAACAACTAAAGACAATATGGAGTCGTACCTAACATCCCCACACAAGGTCTGTAAAGAAGACACATGTCAGGTGATACCTACAGTTTATGTGGATGGGTGGTCCTATCATGTTGCCAATAGCGGGGGAAAACTAGTGGCTGGCATTGGGAATACCTCAGTGAATGATACCTTGAAGCCCTCAGCTGGTTACAAAATAGGGCCCAAAAGTAGTCAGGTGGCAGAGTTGATGGTCATTCATCAAGCCATCCTCACTGCAGTATACCACCAACTCAAAGAACTGGTGATAATCACAAACTCTGACTATGTCAGGGACGGGTTCATGGAACACCCGATTAACTGGAAGAATTGAGGTATGCTTTGTGCTAAGAACCAGCCATTAAAACATGGGAAACTGAACCAGGTGATTGAGTGATGATCTGGTGACCCCTAATGAGATGACCATCTATTGGAAGAAGATAAGATGTAATTCCAAAATAGAGGGGACTGACGTGGCTGACCAATTGGCTGAATCCGGAGCTCCAGGGGGGGATTTCATAGAGACAGAATCCCTGCTGTGTGAAATCCAAGTAACTGTTGTATGCAGGTCTCAAACTCGTGCCAACAGTCAACTCTCGACTGCCCAGTGGAGTAAAGATACATCAGATGCAGATTTGATCACTGCATAGAAAGAGGTCCCGATTATTGGACAATTCTATCGATACATTCTGTGAGTATTCTTCTAACAGAATCGGATTATACCAGTAAAGAGGATCTCCGCGTGTTGATGAAGTTTTCCAAAATGTTTTGAATCCAAAACATTTTGTTGGTACGGAGATCCGTATCTGGATGTGACCAGTGGGTGGTACGTACCTCATTCGGGACCCTGATGTTGAATCACGCCCATGGAGCGGCCACTGCCAGTCATATGGGGTTTCATATGACATTGGAAATCTTGTGTGATTTTGCATACTGGCCACACATGGGCCAGGACCTCAACATTCATTTAAAGGCGTGTCTTGTGTGTGCTCAATGTCAACTCAGTTTTCTCACACACTATAGAAAAGGGGAATGACACTGCTGTGGTCAGATTTGCTAGTTTATTTCATTGGGCCAGTGATTCGCTCCTCTAGATGAAACGAGTACACGTTGACTGTGATATGCTTGTTTACAAAGTGGGTAGAATGTCTTCCTGCCCCAAATTGTAAGGCGGAGACAGTTGCCATGTTAATGATCAACCACATCTTCTCTCATTTCGGCCTCCCACAAAGGATTGATTTGGACTGAGGAAGTCATTTTGCTAGTGAGCTGATGACGAAGATGTGGGAGATTTTAGGGGTAAAATGAAAACTCCACATTGGCTACCACCAGCATCGAGCAGAGTGGTTGAGAGATCCAACAAAAGGATTGTGAGCATCCTGAAGAGGTTTGTGGCTGACTCTGGGACTGGTTGGGACATTCGATCACCGCTTGTCCTGATGGCTATTAGATCTACACCATCTTTTGCAACTAAACTGTCTCCTTTTGAGCTTATGACTGGACGGAAAATGGATTTACCTAAGCATGTGCTCTATAGAGCTCAGGAGCAGACACGGGTTGATGCGTCCACTACTCATGAGTACATTGAGAACATAAGGAAGCACCTCCAGCACACTGTTGCTTATGCACAGCACAATTTAAATAAGTCAGTTGAAGGGATGAAGTCCTACTATGATTTAAAGACCACAAAATAGCAGTATGAGGTAGGTGACAAGGTTTACCTGTACAATTCTCAGAGGGATAAGACCAAAGAATGGACATTTTTTCCATCTTGGCATGGTAGCTTTGAGATTGTGGACAAACTATCACCTGTTGCCTATAAGATTTGCATCCCAAAAGGAGAACAGATGAAAGAGAAATGGGTCCATATCAATCAGTTAAAAAACTGTCATCCCGACAGGTTATACTACTGATTGAGGAGCCCAATGATGTCAGAGCCGAGGAACAATTTGAAGAATGAAGGTAAGACGAAAACCCTGGATGGAAACTAAAATATTCATTGGAAATGTTTAAAAAATATATGGTCTCACAATTGCCAATGTGAAATGTGATAAATGTCTCTTAATTTATAAGCAATGTTGTCTTGATTTCTATTCAATGGTCTCTCTCAAAATCTGTTTAATATTATCCAGGGAATGCAGTTTTAAACCAAAAACACTTAACAATTCTTTTTATTCCTCTCTTTAGAATGATTAACATCCTTCCATTCCAGCCTGGGGCCCAGGATATCAAAAGGGAAGGGGCAAGAGGACAGAGAGAAGGAGAAGGCCCCTTCCAAATCCCGGGAACCTGAAAGAATGAAAGAGAGACCACCCATGTTGGGCTGTCCTTGACCAAAGAGATGGAGAAACATTTATAATGCAACTGTAAAGAATGAATCTCACTCTTCTCTACTCTTTACCAGATAAGGAATCAATAGAAAAGAGCAGGGGCGGGGGTTATGGGATATATTTGGCCCAAAAAGAAGGAACTGCATTTAGCCACTTTGGGCCTATGCATAGCAGGTCATTAAAAACATGCTGAGATGAATGCCAACCTGAAAAGGCAGTATTTCATTTGCATCTGCCAAATATGATTATGCTGTTTCAAATAAAGAGGAATACACTTACTGATTGGGCCTTGCATGTGATTGATAAAGCCAAGAAAAATTAAAGGCTTATTCTACATGGAAAGCCTGGCATTTGCAAACATAGAAACTGCGATCCTAGAAGTGAGTGCATTTTGCAGCTGAAATAATAAACACACAGAGTTAACATTTCCCTTGCCAAGAGGAACATATCATGAGGAGAAAATGAAAAAATGATGGCATGGTGTGAGATTTTAAAAGGCCTCACATGAATAGTAAATGTACCAGAATGGAAAGCAACTATTTCTGTTAGTCGGTGCACAGACGGATTGAGTGAGTGTAAAGACTCTTCCCTTGAAAGTTAAAAAAAACAGTGACCTTCCCCCATCATATACTCTGCTTAGGCTCTCATCTGAAAGACAATTGCTTCGAAGTGTCAGGGCTAGAGAGAAGAGCAGTATTCATGCATGACAGAGCAATATATTGGTGTACTGGGTCAACAGAAAGACTATACATTTAACATAGAGAGGTAGAGAATATACCAGCCTGTAGTGAGAAGCAGTAAGTCAAGCAACAATTGATTAACAAAAAATAATATATCGATAAACTAAAGAGACAGTTTATAGATGACAATGAATAAACATAACACAACACTGTAGTGTATATAAATTCTAAAATAGTGACTATAAACCTAACAAGGTTCTGTAACTCTTCTGAGTAGAGATAGTTGTGATTATTGAGACCTATGTAGTTTATGGTCTTCGATAGAGTATGGATAACTCTGTGTGGTACAATATTAAAGACACATAGCCTATGCTCTTGAGTTTTGGCACCTTCTTGATATTGTTTCTGTTCTAAATCCTAACAATGGTGAACATTCATCAGGAGATTGAAAATGTGGTCACTAGTAATGACAGGACTAGGAAGGTACAATCTAGTCAGTCTCCGTTCAAGCAATATCCAAATTAAGTAGTACTTGTGGCTGCTATCACAGTACAGGCTGTTAATAAAAACAAGAGACAATATGTGCTGTTAGTGCTTTGTTAGTGCTTTGTCTATAATTGGAGATTGAAAAATATCTCTAGGCCAATTTCTGGTAGAAGGTTTACCTTAATTGGTTGGTGATGGTAGTCAGTATGAATCAAGTCTTGTATATAGACCATGTTTTGGAATTCCATACATGTAGCGCCCGCCACTATTGTGAGGTAAAAGTATGTTGCAATTCAGTTCAAATGCCATAGACTACGTAGTGCATGTATTACTGTGGCAAAATGTTAATGCTATAGTTTGCACAGGTGAATATGTAGGAAATCTTCTTGTGTTAAGCTTGTGCAAGGTTAGCAGTGGCACCCGCTACATTCAAATCTACCGGTGCGTTCCTCCATATCGGCAGATATTGCAGGAGTGAAAGATTGCCACTTTTATTTGTAGCTGTTAGTACTGATTCATGGTTAATGCTACATGGAGCGTTTGGAGGATCGAAACACTTATAGACTGCTAACCTTTAAATAGTTCATAAAAAGCTTACAGAGACCTTGTGTCTGGCATACTGTCCTCTCATGTTGTGAGCAGAGTCAGAGTCATGACGGTTGCTATAGTGGTTGAAAATGGAAGTAGAGAACAGCTCAGTGTCATGATAAATCATGCGATCATTTTGTATTGGAATAGAGGTGGATCACCAAACACTACTGTTATAGTGTATATGGTGTAGCTACACCTGTAGTAGGTTCTAATCTGCTTTAGAAACAGAGCAAATTAATAAATAAATGAATAAAAAGTGGTGTTACCTTGAAGGTTCCCACACCTCTGTGGAAAACTCACGCAGCTAGTTGGCACTAGAGAAGTGGTGTCGCGTTCATAGATGATGTTGCATTCTGGTAGACAATCATACACCTAGAGTGTGGCATAAAGCACAATTCTGTGAAACACAGAAAGGAAACTGATGTGTTGGTATAGGGTACAGTGTCCCTTGGTGGAGTACAGCCTGGTACCTATGGTAACCAGGGATACAGGTGGATAGTCTGAAAATATAAGTAATTTGATTTCGTGCCATGCCACAGGCTCGTTAAGGCATCTTTTGTCACTTAAGCTCAGAAAGATGAGTTCTTGTTCTCTTGTCAGCAGCTTATCTTCTCTCGCAATGTGGTTAGTGCCTTTTATGACTTGTAGCACTGTCCATTCAAATTCTTCCCATCCGTGTCTCTTACTGATAAAGTGTTTAACCATAGGTGCCTGCCCAATTTTATTGTTAAGGCAACCTCTGTGTTTGATGATTCTGGTCTTTATTTTTCTGTTTGTTTTACCAATGTATTTCAGTCCACATAGGCAGGTTATTACGTAGATAAAATGATCAGTATTGCAACTGGAAAAAGAATTCTGTTTCCATAGTTTGGTCATACCTATATCTACTTCCTAAGATTTTTTTGTTAGCTTACATATTGTGCACTTCCCACATGGATAATGTCCTATTATAGGGTTTAGCCCCCATGTAGATGTAAGGCTCGGTAGTGGGGTTCTTGGTAAGAAGTTTACTTCTACTCACGTAATTACCTACTGAGGTGTTTTTTTGTACACGAAAATAGGTTATGCCACATTTTCTTCAGTTGGAGCAAATACTACCCTGTGTAAAGTGATGATATTACAGTTAGCTAGGCTGTGGTTGGTGAATGTAGAAACGCAGACCAGTCAGTCGCCTGTGTGTATAGGTGCTTATTATTCTAGTAAGGTCTCTCTTTTATTGTTCAAAGCCCTTTTAGACGGTCTTTTGACTAGTTTCTTGGGATAACCTTTATTTTTAAGTTTTTTAGATAGGAAATGTGCTTCCTCTTGGAAAGCCTCTGTTTGACTACTGTTTCTCCACTATCTAAATTTGCTAACCACTTTGTGAAAGGATTTGTAACCAAAATTGTGTCCTATTTAAAAAAACACCACTGAGACTATTAGAAAATTTTAACCCAAAGATTTCAACTCTGAAGTGAATGTTTTGATTGGTTTAGATATAGTGTCATTGTACACTAGAATTCCCCAAAAAACAACACTTGACACTATGGAGGAATTACTCAATAATAGAACCGACCAAGATCCAGTCCCTAATTCATGTATAATGTGATGCGTGGAAATGGCCCTCACTAAAAACTATTTTGAATTTTTGGAAGGCTTTATCAGCAAATAGAAGGCACAGCCATGGGAGCTACTATGACCCCTAGCTTAGCAAACCTATATGTGGAAACGTTTGAAAAATCTGGTATATATGCCACGACCAACCCTTACAAGTACCATATAAAAGTATAGACGACATCATCATTATCTGGGAAGGTTCCATTCAGGAAGAACAACGAATGATCTAACTTTCTCGACATTACCATCTTCCATGAGAATGGACACCTCCTCGTCAAACCGTATCATAAACCAACGGATTGTAATTCCCTTCTTGATTGTAACAGCCACCATGTGAAACATCTATGAGATAACCTCCCCTTTGATCAATTTCTCTGATTAAAGAGAAACAGCAATCAAAAAGAGGCTTTCCAAGAGGAAGCACATTCACTATCTAAAGAACTTAAAAATAGAGGTTATCCCAAGAAACTAGTCAAAAGAGTGGCTAAAAGGGCTTTCAACAATAAAAGGGAGACCTTATTAATGTGCAGGGGGGGATTTTAGGACACAGGGATTTTTTTCAGAAAATATCAGATAGATCCCTGTTAAGTACACTAGACCTGGTTGTGTGTCAGAAGCGCTGTGGGAAGTGAAAGGATGCAAGATTTTGGTAGTGAGGAGTTAGTTGAGTGATGAGTGGGGAGTGTGGAAAGGAGGTAAGGGGTTAGGGTGTTGTCACTTCCTGTCTATTGGTTGTAGATTTCAACAAGATTCAGGTGTAGGCCAGCATCACACTGCAGAGGACCCATGCTTTTTCACGGATGGTAGTGCAAAAAGTTTCACAATTATTTGTTGTAAAGTAGTCCTTTTTGGTGCACAGTTTTTAGTTAGTTGCCATTATCTTTCATTTATTTCCAAATGGTTGGTAGAAACTCCAAGTCTTGATCTGTTTCCTGAAAGACAAGTTGTTCACTTACTTCCAGGCAGAGAAGTTTGGGTATGTTGTTCCAGAGATTTGTGGCCAGAACTGAAAAAGAGGATCTTCCTTGTCATTTCATATCGAAACTAAGGACTAGTACTAGTGCAACATTGCTGGACCTAAGTGGGAGGGAATGTAGTGTTGAAACGTCCTCTTGAAGGACGCAAGGTCCCTTCCATGGTATGAAAAATGGGCGATGCATAAGGTTTTGAAATTATCCTTTTTTTATGGGTAGCCTGTGGAGACTAAGTAATGCTGGTGTGATATTTTTGAAACGCTTCATTCTGAGAAGTAGTTTTGCCTTTGCATTTTGAACTCTTTGAAGTTTCCTCATTAGGTCATCTGGTAGTCTAAGGTATTGGATGCTTGCATATGCTCATTTGGATAGTGTTAGAGAGAGATTATGGCCATGGCCTGTGGGTGAATGTGGATTAGGGCAAAATGCAGCACAGCATCCGCAGCCAGGAGAAAGGGCTCTGACGATGGCTCTCATCTGTGAATAAAGTGATATGATGTTATCCATTGTGTTTCCAAGATTCCTTACTGTGTTCAACGGGATTGGATAAGGGCCCATCTTCTTAGGCCAAGGAATTGTGGTGGTGTTGGAACCTATAGCATTGCAGAGCATCAGTTCTATTTTGGTAGGACTGAGTTTTAGTCTGTTTGCGGTCATCAATGCGTCCACGTGTGCAAGGCAGTTTTCAATGTCTGGAGCATTTGGTGATGGGTGGTTCAGAAATGTGTGGATTATTTGTGTGTCATCCGCATAGTTGTAGCTGGAGATGCCAGATATATTGATGAAGTCTAGCAGGGTTCTTATGTAGATGTTGAAAGGTAGAGGTGAGAGTGTGGAGTTTCGGGGTATTCTGCAGGTAAATGAGCGAGACTGGGAATTGTAGGGGCCCAAGATTGTGGTTTCTGCTCTACCCTTAAGGAAGGAGGTAATCCACTGTAACGCTGCTTTGTTAATCCATACATTCCTGTGTTTTTCAGAGGATCTTGTGACTGATCATGTCCAAAGAAGCTGAGATGTTCAGCCGGATGAGTGCACTATCCGGGTTTTAATCTGCATTTTTTTAAGTGTATCCCAGATGGAGCACAGAACCAATTCTGTACTTCTGGAAGGCGTAAATCCGTGCTGTGCCTCATCCAGTAGGTGGTTTGTTTTGATAAAATCCTAGAGTTGAGCGTATATGAATTTCTCCAGAATGTACCAGATGAAAGGTTTGTTTGCGATAGCTCCAAAGCTGGCTGGATCATATGGGCCAGCGTTGTGTTTTTTAAGCAGAGGTCTGATGCATGTATATTTCAACTGAGCTTGCACTCTTTCGGTGCAGGTAAAGTCATTGAAAAGAGATATGATATGATGATAATATGATAGGTTATTTATAACGTGCTTAATACCCAGAGATTTCTAAGCGCGGACATGTGGTGCTCTGTGTCGTCTTGCTTCCAAGGCGAGCACATTGCCCCTGAGCTATCCTCCCGGAAGGTGGGGATTATGTATGCATATTTCATGATGGTTTTGTAAAGATAGCGGGTCAAGGATCCTCAGGAGATCCTGTTGGGCTGAATGACTCAATAGTAGCGTGTAGGACCTGCACAGACATAAGGTGACAAACAATAGAGAGGAGGTAGTGGAAGGTATTGGTGGAGTCTTGTTGGTAGCATGTAGGTGATTGCATCCTTTATTGTCCAGGTGATCGCGGATGTTGAAGATCTTTTGTTTGAAGCTTTCAGCAATCTGGTAACCAAGCTCTTGTGTAGGGGTAAGGGTTCCGTTGTAGGTTGTGGGTTTTTGTGGATTCTTGGATGATCTTATACATTTCCCTTTCACTCTGTTGTGCCAAATCATTGCGTTTGGAGTACAGTGTTTTATTTGCTTTGTCTACTTCAGCCTGAATTTGTTAGTGTGTAGATTGTTTTTCCCCCGAGATTTTCTCCAGTTTTCGATTTTCCTTTTTTAAGTAGTTTAGTCTGGGGGTGAATGATTTACCTTGTTTCCTTTTTTAAAAGTTTTTGTAAGGGTTGTTAGGCCTAATAAAGTCCAATACAGAAAGAATCCAGTTGTGAATTTTGTGAAGTTGTGCTCCCAGCGCATTATTTGCATTGCCTCAGATCCAAGAGATTACCAAGGAGCCAGACTTTTACCAAGTGTGCCATGTTTAGACCTCTTAGACAGACTCTGAAGACTTTCTCGAGAAGCTGCATTCTCAAGATTTCCCAGGTGTACGAATGCTGCTGTAATTAATATATTTGGGTCGTTTGTAACCAGCTACTTACTGACACATCAAAGGCTCAGAACATATATAAGGCACTGCGTGGTCTGTCGTTTTAGGATTTCTTTGAATCCTAATCTGGTCTTTGAGGCATTACATTTCGGCACTCTCACCAATCTCTTGTAGGATGAGTCAGAGGAGCACCATTTGAATGGGTTGATCTGGTATTTTTAGTCCTCAGACAGAGTGGGTCCTACTTGTGGATGAGTTGCCAGGGTTTTAAACTGCATGTGTCTTTTCACAGGAAGTCCAAGTGTGTGTTTCAGAACATGGCAATATGGTCCCTTGTACTGAGGTTTTGTATAGTTCTTACTGTGGTCTGTGGCTCAGTGGACTAATGCATCCACTACAGGGACCTGTGTTTGACCTCATGGTCACAGGTTCGAATTCCGGCAGGTCCACACAGATCTTCATCCTGCCGAGGTCGATACAATGAGTACCATTACGTTATTAGCACCAAGATGCCACTTTGGGGTTGAACGTATGCTTTACAAATACGCCTGTTATGTTATGTTATGTTATGTTATGTTATGTTATGTGGTCTCTTGGAGTGAGGATTTGCATGGCTCTCACTGTGGTCTCTTGGAATGAGGCTTTGCATGGCTCTCACTGTGGTCCCTTGGACTGAGGCTTTGCATGGCTCTCACTGTGGTCTCTTGGACTGAGGTTTTGGATGGCTCTCACTGTGGTCTCTTGGACTGAGGTTTTGGATGGCTCTCACTGTGGTCCCTTAGACTGAGGCTTTGCATAGCTCTCACTGTGGTCCATTGGACTGAGGTGTTCCATGGCTCTCACTGTGGTCCCCTGGATTGAGGTTTTGCATGACTCTCACTGTGGTCCCTTGGACCGAGGTTTTGGATGGCTCTCACTGTGGTCTCTTGGACTGGTGTTTCGCATCGCTCTCACTGTGATCCCTTGGACCAAGGTTTTGGATGGCTCTCACTGTGGTCTCTTGGACTGAGGTTTTGGAAGGCTCCCACTGTAGTCCTTGGGACTGAGGTTTTGCATGGCTCTCGCTGTGGTTCCTTGGGCTGGGGTTTTGGATGGCTCTCACTGTGGACCCTTGGACTGAGGTTTTGCAAAGCTCTCACTCTGGTCCCATGGACTGAGGTTTTGCATGGCTCTCACTATAGTCTCTTGGACTGAGGTTGTGCATGGCTCTCACTCTGGTCCCTTGGAATGAGGTTTTGCATGGCTCTCACTGTGGTCTCTTGGACTGAGGTTTCGGGTGGCTCTCAGTGTGGTCTCTTGGAATTAGTTTTTGCATGGCTCTCACTGTGGTCTCATGGACTGAGGTTTCGGGTGTCTCTCACACTGGCGTAACAGGGGCCCCCGCAGCCCCTGCGGTGCGGGGGGGGCCCGCGGTGTGGGGGGCCCCATCAGCACATGGCTGGGAGGGGGCCCCAGTAAAAAAAAAAAAAAAAAAATGAAAATATATTTTTCTAAAAAAAAAAAAAGTTTCTTTTGAAATTCACTCTGCATTCATAAAGAACATTTCTGTAACATAAATCATTTCTTTATGAAGGCAGAGTGACTACAAAAAGAAACTTTCTTTTTGAAGTCTGAGGCCCCTCGTACCCCATGACATGGAAGACCCTAGGCTGGAGGCCTCCATGTCATGGGGTGGGTAGGGAGCCCTATGCCTTCAAAAATAAATTGTTTGTTTTTGAAGCCACTCAACCATCATAAAGAAATTATTTTGATTATGGTTCGGTCCTTAACTGAAATAATTTCTTAATGAAGTTATAGTGACTTAAAAAAGAAACAATGGGGCTCATTCTGACCATGCCGGTCCGGAAACAACGGTGCTGGTAAGCTTACAGGCACTGTTGTTTCCGGACTGGCATATTACAGGTCTGCCTGGTGGGGCTGCCGTGCCTGACAGGTCTGACCCTGCCAGGCACAGCAGCCACGGTAGGCAGACCTGTCACGGAAGCACCGGCACCGTTAACAATGGTGCAGGTGCTTCTGTGTCCCCATTCCTGTGGAGTCTGGGGTTTAACAAAATTACCGGCACCTGATTTCCTAGCCGCCGGACTTGAAATAGCACGGTGGCACCGGGAAGTCAGGCCATAGTAATTTTTTATGGGTCCAGCGGCAACCCGCCGGTAGCACCGGCACGGTTACCGCTGGACCCGTAATGAGCCCCAATTTCTTTTTGAAGTAATAGGGCCCCCCCTCAACTCCATGAGGTGTGCGTGTATGAGTCTATGGTGAAAGGGTGCACACTCAAATGTATAGCTGGCTGCCTGTGTGTGTATGGTGAAAGGGTGCACACTTAAATGTATGGGTGGCTGTGTGGGTGTGCCTGCATGGTGAAAGGGTGCACACTTAAATGTATAGGTGGCTACCTGTGTGAGTGTATGGTGAAAGGGTGCACACTTAAATGTGTGGATGACTGGGTGTGTATAAGGTGAATGGTGTGTGTGCTTGTGTACAGGGGCACAACAAAACCTTCATTTCGGGGGGGCTAACCCTTCAAATGTTGAGAGAAGCGCTAACTTCACATGCGGTGGGGAGGGGGTAACTTATTTGTGTGGGCGCATCCAAACTATTTACGCATTTTAATGAGACTATTCTAGTACAGATTCAATGTTACAAGTAGTTAACTCTCTCCTATAAGTATCCTGTTCCCTCACTCCCCTGGCATGCAAGTACTAAACCCACATCACGATTTCAATTGCCTAAACAATATGGCATTTGAATGCAGGTACTAACAGTGAAATGCTTTACGTTGGTAATTGCTGGGTTCTTGTTAACAGCAAAAACCAGGTGCCGTTTAAAATCTGTGTCCTGTTCGGTCTGGCAACTGCTCTAAAGGTTAGCCAAGTTGAGTCAATATAGCCCAAAATGTCAGGGGGGGTAGTGCTGAAGCCCAGTCAACTCAATGGTGTTGCGCTACTGCTTGTGTTTAATGCCTTGCTTACTCCTAGCCCTATTCTTCCTCGTCCCAGTACTTATATATGAGGCAGTACGTGTGTTTGAGGCACTCTGCCTCATACACAAGTACTGGGAAGAGGTAGAGGTACATGGAGGTAATGCCTGATTTAGCTACCTGTAATCTTCATCACTCCTAGTCCCACTGTTCCTCATCCCAGTACTTACCTTTGAGACAAGGAGCCTCATACGTAAGCTCTGGGACAAGGAAGAGGGACGCAGAGGTAATTCTGGGCCAATGAGCTGATTGTGGAGGTTGGGGTAGTGGGTGGGAGGGAGAGTGGATGTGTGGGGGGGCAGGATTGTGTGATAAATCATAATGGTTGTCCATGTCCAGGCTAAGCAGGCATGATATGTGGTATTAGTGGCTAGAGAGGCATTTTGATGCAGCCAGTCTAGTCATTGCTCAGTTTGGTATGACTTTCTTTTAACTGGACATTTCTGATAAAGTAGTCCTGCTAACTTTAATTACCTGGCTAGATTGGCATTTGGGTGCTGCCAGTCTAGTCATTTCTTACTGCGGCATTGTATATTTTTCTGGGCATCTGTGATAAAATGATATGATGTGATTCAAGTCATTTATAACGCGCCTGTACACAAGTGTACACAAGGGAGGGGTGATAGAGGGAGGACAAGACAAACGATCTCACTAGGCCTTGTGTCATTGCGAGAATGAGAAGTGCAAGGGAAAAGGGAGCAGTGAGAGGGGAGGGGAAAACAGGGCAGCAATGCTTTCAGTAAGTGCAGCCAGGGCAGAGCAGCTATTGGTTGTGCAAGGAGACCAATGGACTGCAGGGTTACAGTTACAGCCCCTAAGTGCATGGTAGGCCCGGAGGCAGTGCAAGGGTGACCAATCAAGAAAGGGCATGGACTCAGAGAGACTCTGAGGGTAGCCAAGCAGCCAGTCAGTACAGTGGACAGGTAGGTCAGGTAGGTCAGCAGGGTGGGGGGAGAGAGAGCGAAAGCAGCAGAGAAGAGGAAAGCTTTTAGCTGCTTCCGAAACTTCAGGTTGTCCGCCTCAAGTTTGAGAGGGGCAGGGAGGCCATTCCAGTTGGGGGCACCAGCAGAGGAGAGGGGTCTACCCCCACTCTCTGCCTGGAGAAATGTCTAAGCCTTAGAGAGTTGGAGGTAGCTGAGTGAAGGGTTAGAGAAAGAAGGTATTTTGGAAGAGAGCATTGGATTTAGTGTGGGCACTGGCCCCAGAAAGCCTTGTGGGCAATGCAAAGGTTCTTGAACTTGATCCTTGCAGCCAGTGGAGAGATTTCAGGGCTGGAGAAATACAATCCCAGGGCTTGAGGCCAAGGCTAAGTCTTGCAGTCCTGTTCTGGATTATTTGCAGATGACGGAGACTAGAGGAAGACAGATTGAGAAAGTGGCTGTTGCAGTAGTCCAGCCTAGAGACAGTGAGCTTCTGGTGGAGAGTGAGAAAGGGAAGAGTCCCTTTGAGGAGGAGCAGCTGGTAGTGGGACTTCTTGGTGATGTCCGAGATGTTAGGAGAGAAAGAGAGTGTGGCGTTGAAGATGACACCAAGGTTTTTTGCCTCGCAGGAAGGCAAAGGAAGAGGGCCCAAGGTGGTCTGCTATAGTGAGAGAGGAAACGCAGTGGCAAGGGTCCCAATGAGAAGGATCTCTGTCTTACTGGCATTAAGGCAGAGATCGTTGGAGGCGCACCAATCCTGAATCGTGGATAGACAGTCAGGAATGAGCAAGAGAGGAGAGGAGGATGAGGGGAGCCTGAAGGAAAGCTGAGTCATCCGCACAACACTGAAAGTTAGAGGAGAAGGTAGAGATCAGGGAGGCCAAAGTGGCCAACTAGAGGTTGAAAAACCAGCGTGAGAGGATAGAGCCCTGGGGAATGCCACAGGTAGAGAGAGGTGGTGGAGAGAATGGGACCACGATCGACCTGGGAGCGGAGTGGCGGTCCAAGTGGAAGTAGGTCAGTCACTTTAGGGTCTGATCTGTGATGCCCAGGTTCTCACAGAGTCGATTGATCAGGATGGCGATGTTGACACTGTCGAAAGCAGAGGAAAGATGAAGGATGATAATAGAAGGAATGCTGGAATGAAGGTTAGTGTCAGTCTGGCTGAAGCCAGACTGATGGTCATGGAGACAACCAACAGATTCAGTGTGGAGAGTAAGCTGGGAGATGGCAAGCTTTTCCAAGAGTTTGCTCAGGAAAGGTGGAGATTGAGCGATAGTTTTCCGGGCAGGTAGGATCAGCAGACTGCTTCTTGAGGAGTGGGTGCACAAGGGAGTCCTCAAAGGGAGAGGGGAGCATTGCAGTGGTGAAAGAGTGATTACAGAAATCGGCCAAGGCTGGAGTGGTGGTGTCAATATGGGCTTTGATGGTTCTGGAGGAGCAGCGGAGCACCTGTTTGGACAACACTTTCATAGATCGGACCTGTCTAGAAACCTTGTCAGGTGTTGTCAGAGAGAAAGAGGAAAAAGGAGGAGGAGAGAAGAGATGGCCAAAATGGGCCGAGAGAGGAAGAGGACATAGAGGACAGGATGTCCTGAGATTTAGCAGAGAAATGAGAGGCCAGGGCTGTACACAGGGCATGGGAGGGAACAGAAGAGATATAGACCACAACAGGATTGACCAGTTGCTTGCAGATTTTAAAGAGTTTGGCCGTGTTGTTCGAGGCCATGGAGACACATGCTTTATTGTGTGCTCTCTTCTTGATGAGTGTTATTGCTTTGACTGGCATTTTGCTGAAAACAGTCTAGGTATGTCTAAATGTGGCCTTGCATTCTGTACTATAATTTTATTACGTGTTTACACTGGTCTACATTGTGCAGCCAGTTGGAAGCATTAATGTTCCTGTGCACTGTTGGTGACTTGCATTTATTGGATTGTGTTACCCTACAAAACAATTGCAAACACTCTGGCTTTATAGCCAATTTATCTCAGAAAGTGTGCTGTATATTGCATTAAAACACATATTTATATCTTTTTCCTAGTGCAGTGTGCGGCATACCCCTTCAGCAGCACGTCCATGCGTATTGTGCAAGCGTGACAGTCTAGGCCGGCCCAGAGTGTGGCGCAACCCGTGATTTGTTGCCGAGTTGGGGGGCCCCCTCAGCATGGCTCGCAGGGGGGCCCCCACATTTTGTGTTACGCCACTGGTCTCTCACTGAGGTCACTTGGACTGAGGTTTTGTATGGCTCTCACTGTGGTCGCCTGGACTGAGGTTTTGGATGGCTCTCAGTGGGGTCCTTGGACTGAGATTTTGGATGGCTCTCCTTGTGGTCCCTTGGACTGAGGTTTTGGATGGCTCTCACTGTGGTCGCTTGTACTGTGGTTTTGCATAGCTCGCACTGTGGTCTCTTGGACTGAGGTTGTGCTAGGCTCTCACTGTGGTCTCTTGGAATGAGGTTTTGCATGGCTCTCACTGTGGTCTCTTGGACTGAGGTTTTGGGTGGCTCTCACTGTGGTCTCTTCGAATGAGTTTTGCATGGCTCTCAATGTGGTCTTTTCGACTGAGGTTTCGGGTGGCTCTCACTAAGGTCCCTTGGACTGAGGTTTTGTATGGCTCTCACTGTGGTGCCCTGTACTGAGGTTTTGCATAGCTCTCACTGTTGTCCCTTGGACTGAGGTTTTGGATGGTTCTCACTGAGGTTCCTTGGACTGAGGTTTTGCATGGCTCTCACTGTGGTCCCTTGACCTGAGATTTTGCATAGCTCTCAATGTGGTCTCCTGGACTGAGGGTTTAGAAGACTCTCAGTGGGGTCATTGGACTGAGGTTTTGGATGGCTGTCATTGTGGTCCCTTGTACTAAGGTTTTGCATGGCTCTCACTGTGGTCCCTTGGACTGAGGTTTTGCATGGCTCTCACTGTGGTCTCTTGGACTGAGGTTTTGCATGGCTCTCACTGTGGTCCCTTGTACTGAGGTTTTGCATGCCTCCCACTGTGGTTTCTTGGACTAAGGTTTTGGGTGGCTCTCACTGTGTTTTTTGGAATTAGGTGTTGCATGGATCTCACTGTGGTCTCTTGGACTGAGGTTTCGGTGGCTCTCACTAAGGTCCCTTGGACTGAGGTTTTGTATGGCTCTCACTGTGGTCCCTTGTACTGAGGTTTTGCATGGCCCTCACTGTTGTCTCCTGGAATGAGGTTTTGGATGGTTCTCACTGAAGTTCCTTGGACTGAGGTTTTTCATGGCTCTCGCTGTGGTTCCTTGGTCAGAGGTTTTGGATGGCTCTCACTGTGGTCTCTTGGACTGGTGTTTCGCATCGCTCTCACTGTGATCCCTTGGACCTAGGTTTTGGATGGCTCTCACTGTGGTCTCTTGGACTGAGGTTTCGGAAGGCTCCCACTGCGGTCCTTGGGACTGAGGTTTTGCATGGCTCTCGCTGTGGTCCCTTGGGATGGGGTTTTGGATGGCTCTCACTGTGGACCCTTGGACTGAGGTTTTGCATAGCTCTCACTCTGGTCCCATGGACTGAGATTTTGCATGGCTCTCACTGTAGTCTCATGGACTGAGGTTGTGCAGGGCTCTCACTGTGGTCTCTTGGACTGAGGTTTCGGGTGGCTCTCACTGTGGTCTCTTGGAATGAGTTTTTGCATGGCTCTCACTGTGGTCTCTTGGACTGAGGTTTCGGGTGTCTCTCACTGAGGTCACTTGGACTGAGGTTTTGTATGGCTCTCACTGTGGTCCCCTGTATTGAGGTTTTGCATGGTTCTCACTGTTGTCGCCTGGACTGAGGTTTTGGATGGCTCTCAGTGGGGTCCTTGGACTGAGATTTTGGATGGCTATCCTTGTGGTCCCTTGGACTGAGGTTTTGGATGGCTCTCACTGTGGCCGCTTGTACTGTGGTTTTGCATAGCTCGCACTGTGGTCTCTTGGACTGAGGTTGTGCTAGGCTCTCACTGTGGTCTCTTGGAATGAGGTTTTGCATGGCTCTCACTGTGGTCTCTTGGACTGAGGTTTTGGGTGGCTCTCACTGTGGTCTCTTCGAATGAGTTTTTGCATGGCTCTCAATGTGGTCTTTTCGACTGAGGTTTCGGGTGGCTCTCACTAAGGTCCCTTGGACTGAGGTTTTGTATGGCTCTCACTGTGGTGCCCTGTACTGAGGTTTTGCATAGCTCTCACTGTTGTCCCTTGGACTGAGGTTTTGGATGGTTCTCACTGAGGTTCCTTGGACTGAGGTTTTGCATGTCACTCACTGTGGTCCCTTGACCTGAGGTTTTGCATAGCTCTCAATGTGGTCTCCTGGACTGAGGGTTTAGAAGACTCTCAGTGGGGTCATTGGACTGAGGTTCTGGATGGCTGTCATTGTGGTCCCTTGTACTAAGGTTTTGCATGGCTCTCACTGTGGTCCCTTGGACTGAGGTTTTGCATGGCTCTCACTGTGGTCTCTTGGACTGAGGTTTTGCATGGCTCTCACTGTGGTCCCTTGTACTGAGGTTTTGCATGCCTCCCACTGTGGTTTCTTGGACTAAGGTTTTGGGTGGCTCTCACTGTGTTTTTTGGAATTAGGTGTTGCATGGATCTCACTGTGGTCTCTTGGACTGAGGTTTCGGTGGCTCTCACTAAGGTCCCTTGGACTGAGGTTTTGTATGGCTCTCACTGTGGTCCCTTGTACTGAGGTTTTGCATGGCCCTCACTGTTGTCTCCTGGAATGAGGTTTTGGATGGTTCTCACTGAAGTTCCTTGGACTGAGGTTTTTCATGGCTCTCGCTGTGGTTCCTTGGTCAGAGGTTTTGGATGGCTCTCATTGTGGTCTCTTGGACTGGTGTTTCGCATCGCTCTCACTGTGATCCCTTGGACCTAGGTTTTGGATGGCTCTCACTGTGTTCTCTTGGACTGAGGTTTTGGAAGGCTCCCACTGCGGTCCTTGGGACTGAGGTTTTGCATGGCTCTCGCTGTGGTCCCTTGGGATGGGGTTTTGGATGGCTCTCACTGTGGACCCTTGGACTGAGGTTTTGCATAGCTCTCACTCTGGTCCCATGGACTGAGATTTTGCATGGCTCTCACTGTAGTCTCATGGACTGAGGTTGTGCATGGCTCTCACTGTGGTCTCTTGGACTGAGGTTTCGGGTGGCTCTCACTGTGGTCTCTTGGAATGAGTTTTTGCATGGCTCTCACTGTGGTCTCTTGGACTGAGGTTTCGGATGTCTCTCACTGAGGTCACTTGGACTGAGGTTTTGTATGGCTCTCACTGTGGCCACCTGTATTGAGGTTTTGCATGGTTCTCACTGTTGTCCCCTGGACTGAGGTTTTGGATGGCTCTCAGTGGGATCCTTGGACTGAGGTTTTGGATGGCTCTCACTGTGGTCTCTTGCACTGTGGTTTTGCATAGCTCGCACTGTGGTCTCTTGGACTGAGGTCGTGCTTGTCTCTCACTGTGGTCTCTTGGAATTAGGTTTTGCATGGCTCTCAGTGTGGTCTCTTGGACTGAGGTTTTGGGTGGCTCTCACTGTGGTCTCTTCGAATGAGTTTTGCATGGCTCTCACTGTGGTCTCTTCGACTGAGGTTTCGGGTGGCTCTCACTAAGGTCCCTTGGACTGAGGTTTTGTATGGCTCTCACTGTGGTCCCCTGTACTGAGGTTTTGCATAGATCTCACTGTTGTCCCTTGGACTGAGGTTTTGCATGGCTCTCACTGTGGTCCCTTGTACTGAGGTTTTGCATGCCTCTCACTGTGGTTTCTTGGACTGAGGTTTTGGGTGGCTGTCACTGTGGTCTCTTGGACTGAGGTTTTGCATGGCTCTCACTGTGGTCCCTTGTACTGAGGTTTTGCATGCCTCCGAATGTGGTTTCTTGGACTGAGGTTTTGGGTGGCTCTCACTGTGGTCTTTTGGAATGAGGTGTTGCATGGATCTCACTGTGGTCTCTTGGACTGAGGTTTCGGGTGGCTCTCAATAAGGTCCCTTCGACTGAGGTTTTGTATGGCTCTCACTGTGGTCCCCTGTACTGAAGTTTTGCATGGCCCTCACTGTTGTCCCCTGGAATGAGGTTTTGGATGGTTCTCACTAAAGTTCCTTGGACTGAGGTTTTTCATGGCTCTCGCTGTGGTCCCTTGGTCTGAGGTTTTGGATGGCTCTCACTGTGGTCTCTTGGACTGGTGTTTCGCATCGCTCTCACTGTGATCCCTTGGACCGAGGTTTTGGATGGCTCTCACTGTGGTCTCTTGGACTGAGATTTTGGAAGGCTCCCACTGTAGTCCTTGGGACTGAGGTTTTGCATGGCTCTCTCTGTGGTCCCTTGGGATGGGGTTTTGGATGGCTCTCACTGTGGTCTCATGGACTGAGGTAGTGCATGGCTCTCACTGTGATGTCTTGGACTGAGGTTTCGGGTGGCTCTCACTGTGGTCTCTTGGAATGAGTTTTTGCATGGCTTTCACTGTGGTCTCTTGGACTGAGGTTTCGGGTGTCTCTCACTGAGGTCACCTGGACTGAGGTTTTGTATGGCTCTCACTGTGACCCCCTGTATTGAGGTTTTGCATGGTTCTCACTGTTGTCCCCTGGACTGAGGTTTTGTATGGCTCTCAGTACGGTCCTTGGACTGAGGTTTTGGATGGCTCTCACTGTGGTCTCTTGTACTGTGGTTTTGCATAGCTCGCACTGTGGTCTCTTGGACTGAGGTTGTGCTTGGCTCTCACTGTGGTCTCTTGGAATGAGGTTTTGCATGGCTCTCACTGTGGTCTCCTGGACTGAGGTTTTGGGTGGCTCTCACTGTGGTCTCTTCGAATGAGTTTTGCATGGCTCTCACTGTGGTCTCTTCGACTGAGGTTTCGGGTGGCTCTCACTAAGGTCCCTTGGACTGAGGTTTTGTATGGCTCTCACTGTGGTCCCCTGTACTGAGGTTTTGCATAGCTCTCACTGTTGTCCCTCGGACTGAGGTTTTGCATGGCTCTCACTGTGGTCACTTGTACTGAGGTTTTGCATGCCTCTCACTGTGGTTTCCTGGACTGAGGTTTTGGGTGGCTCTCACTGTGGTCTTTTGGAATGAGGTGTTGCATGGCTCTCGCTCTGGTCTCTTGGACGGAGATTTCGGGTGGCTCTCACTAAGGTCCATTGGACTGAGGTCTTGTATGGCTCTCACTGTGGTCCCCTGTACTGAGGTTTTGCATGGCCCTCACTGTTGTCCCCTGCACTGAGGTTTTGGATGGTTCTCACTGAAGTTCCTTGGACTGAGGTTTTTCATGGCTCTCGCTGTGGTCCCTTGGTCTGAGGTTTTGCATAGCTCTCAATGAGGTCCCCTGGACTGAGGGTTTGGATGGCTCTCAGTGGGGTCCTTGGACTGAGATTGTGGATGGCTCTCATTGTGGTCTCTTGGACTGAGGTTTTGGATGGCTCTCACTGTGGTCTCTTGTACTGTGGTTTTGCATAGCTCGCACTGTGGTCTCTTGGACTGAGGTTGTGCTTGGCTCTCACTGTGGTCTCTTGGAATGAGGTTTTACATGGCTCTCACTGTGGTCTCTTGGACTGAGGTTTTGGGTGGCTCTCACTGTGGTCTCTTCGAATGCGTTTTGCATGGCTCTCACTGTGGTCTCTTCGACTGAGGTTTTGGGTGGCTCTCACTAAGGTCCCTTGACCTGAGGTTTTGTATGGCTCTCACTGTGGTCCCCTGTACTGAGGTTTTACATAGCTCTCACTGTTGTCCCTTGGACTGAGGTTTTGGATGGTTCTCACTGAGGTTCCTTGGACTGAGGTTTTGCATGGCTCTCACTGTGGTCCCTTGACCTGAGGTTTTGCATAGCTCTCAATGTGGTCTCCTGGACTGAGGGCTTAGAAGACTCTCAGTGGGGTCATTGGACTGAGGTTTTGGATGGCTCTCATTGTGGTCCCTTGTACTAAGGTTTTGCATGGTTCTCACTGTGGTCCCTTGGACTGAGGTTTTGCATGGCTCTCACTGTGGTCTCTTGGACTGAGGTTTCGGGTGTCTCTCACTGAGGTCACTTGGACTGAGGTTTTGTATGGCTCTCACTGTGGCCCCCTGTATTGAGGTTTTGCATGGTTCTCACTGTTGTCCCCTGGACTGAGGTTTTGGATGGCTCTCAGTGGGGTCCTTGGACTGAGGTTTTGGATGGCTCTCACTGTGGTCTCTTGTACTGTGGTTTTGCATAGCTCGCACTGTGGTCTCTTGGACTGAGGTCGTGCTTGGCTCTCACTGTGGTCTCTTGGAATTAGGTTTTGCATGGCTCTCACTGTGGTCTTTTGGACTGAGGTTTTGGGTGGCTCTCACTGTGGTCTCTTCGAATGAGTTTTGCATGGCTCTCATTGTGGTCTCTTCGACTGAGGTTTCGGGTGGCTCTCAATAAGGTCCCTTGGACTGAGGTTTTGTATGGCTCTCACTGTGGTCCCCTGTACTGAGGTTTTGCATAGCTCTCACTGTTGTCCCTTGGACTGAGGTTTTGCATGGCTCTCACCGTGGTCCCTTGTACTGAGGTTTTGCATGCCTCTCACTGTGGTTTCTTGGACTGAGGTTTTGGGTGGCTCTCACTGTGGTCCCTTGGACTGAGGTTTTGCATGGCTCTCACTGTGGTCTCTTGGACTGAGGTTTTGCATGGCTCTCACTGTGGTCCCTTGTACTGAGGTTTTGCATGCGCCCACTGTGGTTTCTTGGACTGAGGTTTTGGGTGGCTCTCACTGTGGTCTTTTGGAATGAGGTGTTGCATGGATCTCACTGTGGTCTCTTGGACTGAGGTTTCGGTTGGCTCTCAATAAGGTCCCTTCGACTGAGGTTTTGTATGGCTCTCACTGTGGTCCCCTGTACTGAAGTTTTGCATGGCCCTCACTGTTGTCCCCTGGAATGAGGTTTTGGATGGTTCTCACTGAAGTTCCTTGGACTGAGGTTTTTCATGGCTCTCGCTGTGGTCCCTTGGTCTGAGGTTTTGGATGGCTCTCACTGTGGTCTCTTGGACTGGTGTTTCGCATCGCTCTCACTGTGATCCCTTGGACCGAGGTTTTGGATGGCTCTCACTGTGGTCTCTTGGACTGAGGTTTTGGAAGGCTGCCACTGTAGTCCTTGGGACTGAGGTTTTGCATGGCTCTCACTGTAGTCTCATGGACTGAGATTGTGCATGGCTCTCACTGTGGTCTCTTGGACTGAGGTTTCGGGTGGCTCTCACTGTGGTCTCTTGGAATGAGTTTTTGCATGGCTCTCACTGTGGTCTCTTGGACTGAGGTTTCGGGTGTCTCTCACTGAGGTCACCTGGACTGAGGTTTTGTATGGCTCTCACTGTGGCCCCCTGTATTGAGGTTTTGCATGGTTCCCACTGTTGTCCCCTGGTCTGAGGTTTTGTATGGCTCTCAGTGGGGTCCTTGGACTGAGGTTTTGGATGGCTCTCACTGTGGTCTCTTGTACTGTGGTTTTGCATAGCTCGCACTGTGGTCTCTTGGACTGAGGTTGCGCTTGGCTCTCACTGTGGTCTCTTGGAATTAGGTTTTGCATGGCTCTCACTGTGGTCTCTTGGACTGAGGTTTTGGGTGGCTCTCACTGTGGTCTCTTCGAATGAGTTTTGCATGGCTCTCACTGTGGTCTCTTCGACTGAGGTTTCGGGTGGCTCTCACTAAGGTCCCTTGGACTGAGGTTTTGTATGGCTCTCACTGTGGTCCCCTGTACTGAGGTTTTGCATAGCTCTCACTGTTGTCCCTTGGACTGAGGTTTTGCATGGCTCTCACTGTGGTCCCTTGTACTGAGGTTTTGCATGCCTCTCACTGTGGTTTCTTGGACTGAGGTTTTGGGTGGCTCTCACTGTGGTCTTTTGGAATGAGGTGTTGCATGGCTCTCGCTCTGGTCTCTTGGACTGAGATTTCGGGTGGCTCTCACTAAGGTCCCTTGGACTGAGGTTTTGTATGGCTCTCACTGTGGTCCCCTGTACTGAGGTTTTGCATGGCCCTCACTGTTGTCCCCTGCACTGAGGTTTTGGATGGTTCTCACTGAAGTTCCTTGGACTGAGGTTTTTCATGGCTCTCGCTGTGGTCCCTTGATCTGAGGTTTTGCATAGCTCTCAATGAGGTTTCCTGGACTGAGGGTTTGGATGGCTCTCAGTGGGGTCCTTGGACTGAGATTTTGGATGGCTCTCATTGTGGTCTTTTGGACTGAGGTTTTGGATGGCTCTCACTGTGGTCTCTTGTACTGTGGTTTTGCATAGCTCGCACTGTGGTCTCTTGGACTGAGGTTGTGCTTGGCTCTCACTGTGGTCTCTTGGAATGAGGTTTTACATGGCTCTTACTGTGGTCTCTTGGACTGAGGTTTTGGGTGGCTCTCACTGTGGTCTCTTCGAATGCGTTTTGCATGGCTCTCACTGGGGTCTCTTCGACTGAGGTTTTGGGTGGCTCTCACTAAGGTCCCTTGACCTGAGGTTTTGTATGGCTCTCACTGTGGTCCCCTGTACTGAGGTTTTTCATGGCTCTCGCTGTGGTCCCTTGACCTGAGGTTTTGCATAGCTCTCAATGAGGTTTCCTGGACTGAGGGTTTGGATGGCTCTCAGTGGGGTCCTTGGACTGAGATTTTGGATGGCTCTCATTGTGGTCTTTTGGACTGAGGTTTTGGATGGCTCTCACTGTGGTCTCTTGTACTGTGGTTTTGCATAGCTCGCACTGTGGTCTCTTGGACTGAGGTTGTGCTTGGCTCTCACTGTGGTCTCTTGGAATGAGGTTTTACATGGCTCTTACTGTGGTCTCTTGGACTGAGGTTTTGGGTGGCTCTCACTGTGGTCTCTTCGAATGCGTTTTGCATGGCTCTCACTGGGGTCTCTTCGACTGAGGTTTTGGGTGGCTCTCACTAAGGTCCCTTGACCTGAGGTTTTGTATGGCTCTCACTGTGGTCCCCTGTACTGAGGTTTTGCATAGCTCTCACTGTTGTCCCTTGACCTGAGGTTTTGCATAGCTCTCACTGTGGTTTCTTGGACTGAGGTTTTTCATGGCTCTAGCTGTGGTCTCTTGGACTGGGGTTTTGGGTGGTTCTCACTGTGGTCTCTTCGAATGAGGTTTTGCATGGCTCTCACTGTGGTCTCTTGGACTGAGGTTTTGGATGGCTTTCACTGTGGTCTCTTGGACTGAGGTTTCGGGTGGCTCACACTAAGGTCCCCTCGACTGAAGTTTTGTATGGCTCTCACTGTCCTCCCCTGTATTGAGGTTTTGCCTGGCTCTCACTGTTGTCCCCTGGACTGTTGTTTTGGATGGTTCTCACTGAGGTTCCTTGGACTGAGGTTTTGCATGGCTCTCACTGTGGTCCCTTGGCCTGAGGTTTTGCATAGCTCTCAATGGGGTCTCCTGGACTGAGGGTTTGGAAAACTCTCAGTGGGTTCCTTGGACTGAGGTTTTGGATGGCTCTCATTGTGGTCTCTTGTACTGAGGTTTTGCATAGCCCTCACTGTGGTCCATTGGACTGAGGTTTTGCATGGCTCTCACTTTGGTCCCTTGTACTGAGGTTTTGCATGCCTCTCACTGTGGTCTCTTGGACTGAGGTTTTGGGTGGCTCTCACCGTGGTCCCTTGTAATGAGGTTTTGCATGGCTCTCACTGTGGTCTCTTGGACTGAGGTTTTGGGTGGCTCTCACTGTGGTCGCTTGGACTGAGGTTTCGGGTGGCTCTCACTAAGGTCCCTTGTATTGAGGTTTTGCATGCCTCTCACTGTGGTCTCTTGGACTGAGGTTTTGGGTGGCTCTCACTGTGGTCCCTTGGAATGAGATTTTGCATGGCTCTCACTGTGGTCTCTTGGACTGAGGTTTTGGATGGCTCTCACTGTGGTCTCTTGGACTGAGGTTTCGGGTGGCTCTCACTAAGGTCCCCTGGACTGAGGTTTTGTATGGCTCTCACTGTGCTCCCATGTATTGAGGTTTTGCATGGCTCTCACTGTTGTCCCCTGGACTGATGTTTTGGATGGTTCTCACTGAGGTTCCTTGGACTGAGGTTTTGCATGGCTCTCACTGTGGTCCCTTGGCCTGAGGTTTTGCATAGCTCTCAATGGGGTCTCCTGGACTGAGGGTTTGGAAAACTCTCAGTGGGGTCCTTGGACTGAGGTTTTGGATGGCTCTCATTGTGGTCCCTTGTACTGAGGTTTTGCATG
This sequence comes from Ambystoma mexicanum, assembly GCF_040938575.1. Taxonomy (NCBI): domain Eukaryota; kingdom Metazoa; phylum Chordata; class Amphibia; order Caudata; family Ambystomatidae; genus Ambystoma; species Ambystoma mexicanum. The sequence continues at coordinate 930,161,812 of NC_090923.1, forward strand.
GCCCTCACTGTGGTCCCTTGGACTGAGGTTTTGCATGGCTCTCACTTTGGTCCCTTGTACTGAGGTTTTGCATGCCTCTCACTGTGGTCTCTTGGACTGAGGTTTTGGGTGGCTCTCACTGTGGTCCCTTGGAATGAGGTTTTGCATGGCTCTCACTGTGGTCTCTTGGACTGAGGTTTTGCATAGCTCTCAATGTGGTCTCCCGGGCTGAGGGTTTGGGTGGCTCTCAGTGGGGTCCTTGGACTGAGATTTTGGATGGCTCTCATTGTGGTCCCTTGGACTAGGTTTTGGATGGCTCTCACTGTGGTCTCTTGTACTGTTGCTTTGCATAGCTCGCACTGTGGTCTCTTGGACTGAGGTTGTGCTTGACTCTCACTATGGTCTCTTGAAATGAGGTTTTTCATGGCTCTCACTGTGGTCTCTTGGACTGAGGTTTTGGGTGGCTCTCACCGTGGTCTCTTTGAATGAGGTTTTGCATGGCTCTCACTGTGGTCTCTTGTACTGTGGTTTTGCATAGCTCGCACTGTGGTCCCCTGTACTGAGGTTTTGCATGGCTCTCACTGTTGTCCCCTGGACTGAGGTTTTGCATGGCTCTCACTGTGGTTCCTTGACCTGAGGTTTTGCATAGCTCTCAATGTGGTTTCCTGGACTGAGGGTTTAGAAGACTCTCAGTGGGGTCCTTGGACTGAGGTTTTGGATGGCTCTCATTGTGGTCCCTTGTACGAAGGTTTTGCATAGCTCTCACTGTGGTCCCTTGGACTGAGGTTTTGCATGGCTCTCACAGCGGTCTCTTGGACTGAGGTTTTGCATGGCTCTCACTGTTCTCCCTTGTACTGAGGTTGTGCATGCCTCTCACTGTGGTTTCTTGGACTGAGGTTTTGGGTGGCTCTCACTGTGGTCTCTTGGAATGAGGAGTTGCATGGCTCTCACTGTGGTCTCTTGGACTCAGGTTTCGGGTGGCTCTCACTAAGGTTCCTTGGACTGAGGTTTTGTATGGCTCTCACTGTGGTCCCCTGTACTGAGGTTTTGGATGGTTCTCACTGAAGTTCCATGGACTGAGGTTTTTCATGGCTCTCTTGGACTGAGGTTTTGGGTGGCTCTCACTGTGGTCTCTTCGAATGAGGTTTTGCATGGCTCTCACTGTGGTCTCTTGGACTGAGGTTTTGCATGGCTCTCACTGTGGTCTCTTGGACTGAGGTTTTGGGTGGCTCTCACTAAGGTCCCTTGGACTGAGGTTTTGTATGGCTCTCACTGTGGTCCCCTGTATTGAGGTTTTGCATGGCTCCCACTGTTGTCCCCTGGACTGAGGTTTTGGGTGGTTCTCACTGACGTTCCTTGGACTGAGGTTTTGCATGGCTCTCACTGTGGTCCCTTGGCCTGAGGTTTTGCATAGCTCTCACTGTGGTCTCTTGGCCTGAGGGTTTGGATGGCACTCACGGAGGTCCTTGGACTGAGGTTTTGGATTGCTCTCACTGTGGTCCCTTGTACTGAGGTTTTGCATGGCTCTCACTATGGTCCCTTGTACTGAGGTTTTGGATGGCTTTCACTGAGGTCCCTTGGACTGAGGGTTTTGCATGGCTCTCACTATGGTGCCTTGGACTGAGGTTTTGGATTGCTCTCACTGTGGTCCCTTGTACTGAGGTTTTGCATGGCTCTCACTATGGTCCCTTGGACTGAGGTTTTGTATGGCTCTCACTGTGGTCCCCTGTATTGAGGTTTTGCATGGCTCCCACTGTTGTCCCCTGGACTGAGGTTTTGGGTGGTTCTCACTGACGTTCCTTGGACTGAGGTTTTGCATGGCTCTCACTGTGGTCCCTTGGCCTGAGGTTTTGCATAGCTCTCACTGTGGTCTCTTGGCCTGAGGGTTTGGATGGCACTCACGGAGGTCCTTGGACTGAGGTTTTGGATTGCTCTCACTGTGGTCCCTTGTACTGAGGTTTTGCATGGCTCTCACTATGGTCCCTTGTACTGAGGTTTTGGATGGCTTTCACTGAGGTCCCTTGGACTGAGGGTTTTGCATGGCTCTCACTATGGTGCCTTGGACTGAGGTTTTGGATTGCTCTCACTGTGGTCCCTTGTACTGAGGTTTTGCATGGCTCTCACTATGGTCCCTTGTACTGAGGTTTTGGATGGCTTTCACTATGGTCCCTTGTACTGAGGTTTTGGATGGCTTTCACTGAGGTCCCTTGGACTGAGGGTTTTGCATGGCTCTCACGGCAGTCCCTTGGACTGACGTTTTGGATGGCACCCCACTAAAGACTGAAAGGATATCTGCATATTCAAAGAACCTATAGAAAGTAATCCGGTTTTCTTAACACAGCTCTTTTAGAAAAACAAAGTTAGAATAGGAGTAAAATAATATCTGCATTATGCAGAATCAACTGCATTCAATGATGCTTGTATGGGAAGCCCAATATAGGGGGGTTTCCTGTGGTTGAGAAATACAAGTGTATGCTCTGACCTGGGAGGAAAGCTTTCTGCCACAAACAGGTATGGTGGCCTCACAACCATAACTTTAGTTTTGGCCTCATATTGGATGATCAATTGAATTGCAGTTTATTTTTTACCATGCACAAAGAACAACAGGATATTTGAGGGGCATATCACCACCAGCTCAGCATCATTAGGGTACTTCTGAAAGGCTCAGCATCATTGAGGTACTTCTCAAAGGCCCAATATCGTAGGCTACTTCTCAAAGGCCAGTATATTTATGGTACTTTTGAAAGGCTCAGTTTCATTAGAGAGCCTGACGGGTAAGTTGTAATAAGCAATCACCTTAGCAAAGTGGCTTACACAGAAGTAAAATAAATGGGCACATGGGATAAAGGACATAACGCTTCCTCGAAAACTTAGTCAAGAGATAAACCCTCATCGTCTCTTGCTGAAAGAGGCTTGGCAAACGTGACTGCTTCGTTTAATGCTAGACCCACGAGGTCAGTGCATCTACCACGCTCTCCAACAGCACATGGTGTAGCACTGTGGCAAAATATCATACATGCCTAGCGGAATGAACACTGCTATCCTGTCCTTACCACTAATCATATCATACATGCCTAGCGGAATGAACACTGCTATCCTGTTCTTACCACTAATCAACAACATATACTCCTGGACATTCACTGAGATACGAAAGAGGCTCTTGGTCTCACTGTGGCCCTTTGCGTGGCTCGGTGCTATTGGCCCCCTTTCAGCATCTCATAAAGGGCAAGTTTTGGTTTTAAGTGGCATTATCCAATTACCCTTATATGGGTCAGGAAAATGGCCTGAAGCAAATGAAGTGTTTTCAACTCTAGTAGCGGGGAGGAACTGTCAAGGTTGAATACTGTTTAAGGTTCTAACTGGAGAAATGTCCAAGGTGGCCCATACATACTACCCCAGATGGCTAGGGTCAGCCCTTGGGCTCTAGATCTTAGGATGGGACGGTGATGGGTAGGAGAGTACCATGGCCTTTTCCTTGGCACTCTGATTGGGGGACACCACCTAACTTGAACTCTGGTGCCTTTCATTTGTCTCCCCAGTAGCCTAAAATCCTAATTAAATAATCTTGGGTGCACCATACAGTTTCCTAACTCTCCCAGCCTCGAACTGTTATGTCAGTGCTGGTCTTTAGGTATTAGCTAGTCACACAGGTTCAGATTGCTCATCTAGCATCTCCATTTTTCGTCTTGGCACCCAATAAGGCCAGTTAAGTCCATCATGTAATACCCGCGAACAATGAAACATCCAGGATGTAATAGCTCAGTGGTGGGCGTGTACTTGAATCATCTGTGTAGGTTTGTGCCCTATGGCAAGAGTCACCACCATTGTGTACAGATGTTTTAGATAATAGCTATAAGATGTAATACAGGAGACCCTTGGGAGATCCCACATTTGACTAATATTTGTGGCACAAAACAGACTTTAGAGGTTCAATGGAGCAGGAAGGAAAATAACCAAATAGCCATTTTCTCTGTGATGCCCGAATTGTACTTCATCCTCTTGAGGCCACATAGTTCTACTCGGTGACGTCATCACCAGCCAAGCCAGCTCTTCAAGGGATGCTTGAATAAACACACAGGGTGCTTGGGCCGTGTCTGGGTGCCAGGTGGGCCGACAGCAGAGCCACCAGACCAGTATTTCACTGAGTTGCTTAGAGGAACTTCTTAAATATCATGATTTTCATTTCTTTCCAACTACAAGAGTGATGGTGTTGTGCAAATGGGTGTTGGTATGTCTTTCCGTAGTGCGGCCACTAACGGAAGCCCTATTTCCGGTTTTTAGATTTTTTTTTTGTTTGTTTTCCGTTTCACAATGTTGTGGTTTCTGGAATTGCGCTAGCCGTCTGAAATTAACCGTCTTCTGTGAGGGAGAGCGGTGATTTAGTTACTAAGGTTTTGTATGTGATGCAGGATGTCATGATGATTTTTCTGGTGCGGTGTTGGTGGCCAGTTTAGTTCCCACTGGGCGGAGTAGATACGACTGTATTGTTTGATGGCGCAGTCTGTCTGCGACGGGTTGTTGTACTTTGAGTTTCACGTGTGCTGAGGCAGAATCACCAGAGAGGAATTTGTTTCCTCTGTCCAGGTCTGTTAGAACCAGGGATTTCATGGCAGTCCTGAAATTGGAGGCTGGCAAGAAAGACTTAATATTGTGCAATATTCACTTTTGTGACAGACAGACTGCGCTCTTTTGGCAATGTGACGCTTAAATGTAAGGCTGCTCTGACTGTCTATACTTGTGAGTTGCTGCTTTTGGGCTTGCGCCATCGTGAATACTCTTCGTCACAATTAGATACGTGTTTGATTGGTCAGGTTTCTGTGACTAGTGAAACACTCATCCAATCGCGGCAAAAGACAAACTTTTTGTGTGGTTGATTTTCAGCTATGAACTTTTTATCTAAGAGTGAATCAGCGCCATGTAGCATTTTAAGTGTGAGATGTCTTTGATGCAGCTGACTTTCATGTATACATACCTGTGTGTCATTTTCAAATTGATGCTTGGAGATGTTGGGGGTCATCAAAGAGGGCTCTGAAAGTCTCCATATTTAGATTGTGGGTGGTTGGGTATTAGGTGGATCATTCTTCTGGGGGTCTATCTTCATGCTTGAACTGCCAGGTGGCTCAGCCCACCCAGGAATGATATAATAATGATAATGATATGATAGTTTATTTATATAACGCCTATACACAATGGGCCTAATTCACAGTGTTTTCCAAGGGGGTGTTGCCTTTATAAAACGCTTCAGTGAATTAGGCCCAATGTGTTTCAAAGCGCTTAATGTAGCATCTGGCTCACACTGCCAGCTGAATCAGACTTCTGAGAGATATAGTGCACTGCTTACTTTGCCAGGTGAGTCAGGTCCCAGTGGATATGGCACCCTACCTGCTTTTGTAGGTGAGTCAGATCCCAGGGGATATAGCATCCTGCTTGCTCTTCCAGGTGAGTCAGGTACCAGGTGATATAGCGTCCTGCTTGCTCTTCCAAGTGAGTCAGGTCCCAGGGGGTATAGCATCCTGCTTGCTCTTCCAGGTGAATCAGGTCCCAGGTGATATAGCGTCCTGCTTGCTCTTCCAGGTGAGTCAGGTCCCAGGGGATACAACATCCTGCTTGCTCTTCCAGGTGAGTCAGGTCCCAGAGTATATAGCATCCTGCTTGCTCTTCCAGGTGAGTCAGGTACCAGGTGATATAGCGTCCTGCTTGCTCTTCCAGGTGAGTCAGGTCCCAGGGGGTATAGCATCCTGCTTGCTCTTCCAGGTGAGTCAGGTCCCAGGTGATATAGCGTCCTGCTTGCTCTTCCAGGTGAGTCAGGTCCCAGAGTATATAGTATCCTGCTTACTCTTCCGGTTGTGTCAGGTCACAGGGGATATGGCACCCTACCTCCTTTTGTAAGTGAGTCAGATCCCAGGGGATATAGCGTCCTGCTTGCTCTTCCAGGTGAGTCAGGTCCCAGGTGATATAGCGTCCTGCTTGCTCTTCCAGGTGAGTCAGGTCCCAGGGGATACAACATCCTGCTTGCTCTTCCAGGTGAGTCAGGTCCCAGAGTATATAGTATCCTGCTTACTCTTCCGGTTGAGTCAGGTCACAGGGGATATGGCACCCTACCTCCTTTTGTAAGTGAGTCAGATCCCAAGGGATATAGTGCCCTACTTGCTCTGCCAGGTGGGTCAGGTCTCAGGGATATAGCACCCTGCTCGCTCTGTCAGGTGTGTCAGGTCCCAGGGGATAGAACACCCTACCTGCTCTTCCAGGCAAGTCAGGCCCCATGGGATATAGCAACCTACTTGCTCTTCTAGTGAGTCAAGTCCCAGGGGATATAGCACCCTAAATGCTCTTCCAGGTGAGTCAGGTTCCAGGGGATAGAGCACCCTACCTGCTCTTCCAGGTAAGGCAGATTTCAGGGGATATAGCATCCTGCTTGCTCTTCCAGGTGAGTCAGGTCCCAGGGAATATAGCATCCCACTTGTTATTCCAGGTGAGTCAGGTCCCAGGGGATATAGCGTCCTGCTTGCTCTTCCAGGTGAGTCAGGTCCCAGGGGATATAGTGCCCTGCTTGCTCTTCCAGGTGAATCAGGTCCCAGTGAATATAGCATCCTACTTGCCCTTCGAGGTGAGTCAGGTCCCAGGGGACATAGCACCCTAGCTGCTCTTCCAGGTCAGTCAGTTCCCAGGGACTGTATCATCCTGCTTGCTCTTCCAGCTGAGTCAGATCCCAGGGGATATAGCACGCTACTTGCTCTTCAATGTGAGCCAAGTTCCAGGGGATACAACGTCCTGCTTACCCTTCCATGTGAGTCAGGTCCCAGGAGATATGGCACCCTACTCGCTCTTTCAGGTGAGTCGGGTCCTATTGGATTTAGAATCCTACTCACTCTTGAAAGTAAGTCAGGTCCAGGGAATATAGCATCCTGCTTGCTCTTTCAGGTAAGTCAGGTCCCAGGGGATATCGCATCCTGCTTGCTCTTCCTGGTGAGTCAGGTCTCAGGGAATATAGCATCCTGCTTGCTCTTCCAGGTGAGTCAGGTCCCATGGGATCTAGCACCCTACTTGTTCTTACAGGCGAGTCAGGTCCTAAGGATTATAGCACCCTACTTGCTTTTCCAGGTGAGTCAGGTCCCAGGGGAAATAGCAATTTACCTGCTCTTCCAGGTGAGTCGGGTCCAGGGGATATAGCATCCTGCTTGCTCTTTCAGGTAAGTCAGGTCCCAGGGGATATCGCATCCTGCTTGCTCTTCCTGGTGAGTCAGGTCTCAGGGAATATAGCATCCTGCTTGCTCTTCCAGGTGAGTCAGGTCCCATGGGATCTAGCACCCTACTTGTTCTTACAGGCGAGTCAGATCCTAAGGATTATAGCACCCTACTTGCTTTTCCAGGTGAGTAAGGTCCCAGGGGAAATAGCAACTTACCTGCTCTTCCAGGTGAGTCGGGTCCCAGGGGATGTAGCACCCTATTGGCTCTTCCAGGTGAGTCCGGACCCAGGGGCTATTGCATGAAGCTTGCTCTTCTAGGTGAGCCAGGTCCCAGGGGAAATAGCACCATACTTGCTCTTCCAGGTGAGTCAGGTCCCAGGGGATATAGCACCCTATCTGCTCTGCCAGGTGAGTCAGGACCCAGGGGATATAGCATCCTACTTGCTCTGCCAGGTGAGTAAGGTTCCAGGGGATATAGCGTCCTGCTTGCTCTTCCAGGTGAATCAGGTCCCAGGGGATATAGCATCCTGCTTGCTCTTCCAGTTGAGTCAGGTCCCAGTTGATATAACATCCTGCTTTCTCTTCCAGGTGAGTCAGGCCACAGGGGATATAGCATCCTGCTTGCTCTTCCAGGTGAGTCAGGTCACAGTGTATATAGCATCCTGCTTGCTCTTTCAGGTGAGTCAGGTCCCAGGGGATATAGAACCCTATCTTCTCTTCCAGTTGAGTCAGGTCCCAGGAGATATATTGTCCTGCTTCCTCTTCCAGCTGAGTCAGGTCCCAGGGGATATAGCGCCCTACTTGTTCTTCGACAGGATTCAGGTCTCAGGAGATATAGTGCCCTACTTGCTCTTCCAGGTGAGTCAGGTCTCAGGGAATATAGCATCCTGCTTGCTCTTCCAGGTGAGTCAGGTCCCAGGGGATATAGTGTTCTGCTTGCACTTCCAGGTGTGACAGGTCCCAGGGTATATAGCATCCAACTTGCTCTTACAGGTGAGTCAGGTCCTATGAGATATAGTACCCTACTTTCTCTTCCAGGAGAGTCGGGTCCCAGGGGATATATCACCCTACCTGCGCTTGTAGGTGAGTCAGATCCCAGGGGATATAGCATCCTGCTTGCTCTTCCAGGCGAGTCAGGTCCCAGGGGATATTGCATCCTGCTTACTCTTCCAGGTGAGTCAAGCCCCAGGTGATATAGTGTCCTGCTTGCTCCTCCAGGTGAGTCAGGGCCCATGGGATATAGCATCCTGCTTGCTCTTCCAGGTGAGTCAGGTCCCAGGGGATATAGTGCCCTACTTGTTCTTCGACATGATTCAGGTCTCAGGAGATATAGTGCCCTACTTGCTCTTTCAGGTGAGTCAGGTCTCAGGAAATATAGCATCCTGCTTGCTCTTCCAGGTGAGTCAGGTCCCAGGGGATATAGTGTTCTGCTTGCTCTTCCAGGTGTGACAGGTCCCAGGGTATATAGCATCCTACTTGCTCTTCCAGGTGAGTCAGGTCCTATGGGATATAGTACCCTACTTTCTCTTCCAGGTGAGTCGGGTCCCAGGGGATATAGCACGCTACCTGCTCTTGTACGTGAGTCAGGTCCCAGGGGATATTGCATCCTGCTTACTCTTCCAGGTGAGTCAGGTGCCACGTGATATAGTGTCCTGCTTGCTCCTCCAGGTGAGTCAGGTCCATAGGAATATAGCATCCTGCTTGCTATTCGAGGCGAGCCAGGTTTCAGGGAATATAACATCCCGATTGCTCTTCCAGGCGAGTCAGTTCCCAGGGGATATAGCCCCCTACCTGCTCTTCCAAGTGAATCAGGTGCCAGGGGATATATCGTCCTGCCTGTTCTTCCAGGTGAGTCAGGTCCCAGGTGATATAGCGTCCTGCTTGCTCTTCCAGGTGAGTCAGGTCCCAGGGGATACAACATCCTGCTTGCTCTTCCAGGTGAGTCAGGTCCCAGAGTATATAGTATCCTGCTTACTCTTCCGGTTGAGTCAGGTCACAGGGGATATGGCACCCTACCTCCTTTTGTAAGTGAGTCAGATCCCAGGGGATATAGCGTCCTGCTTGCTCTTCCAGGTGAGTCAGGTCCCAGGGGGTATAGCATCTGCTTGCTCTTCAAGGTGAGTCAGGTCCCAGGTGATATAGCGTCCTGCTTGCTCTTCCAGGTGAGTCAGGTCCCAGGGGATACAACATCCTGCTTGCTCTTCCAGGTGAGTCAGGTCCCAGAGTATATAGTATCCTGCTTACTCTTCCGGTTGAGTCAGGTCACAGGGGATATGGCACCCTACCTCCTTTTGTAAGTGAGTCAGATCCCAAGGGATATAGTGCCCTACTTGCTCTGCCAGTTGGGTCAGGTCTCAGGGATATAGCGCCCTGCTCGCTCTGTCAGGTGTGTCAGGTCCCAGGGGATAGAGCACCCTACCTGCTCTTCCAGGCAAGTCAGGCCCCATGGGATATAGCACCCTACTTGCTCTTCTAGTGAGTAAAGTCCCAGGGGATATAGCACCCTAAATGCTCTTCCAGGTGAGTCAGGTTCCAGGGGATAGAGCACCCTACCTGCTCTTCCAGGTAAGGCAGATTTCAGGGGATATAGCATCCTGCTTGCTCTTCCAGGTGAGTCAGGTCCCAGGGGATATAGCATCCCACTTGTTATTCCAGGTGAGTCAGGTCCCAGGGGATATAGCGTCCTGCTTGCTCTTCCAGGTGAGTCAGGTCCCAGGGGATATAGTGCCCTGCTTGCTCTTCCAGGTGAATCAGGTCCCAGTGAATATAGCATCCTACTTGCCCTTCGAGGTGAGTCAGGTCCCAGGGGATATAGCACCCTAGCTGCTCTTCCAGGTCAGTCAGTTCCCAGGGACTGTATCATCCTGCTTGCTCTTCCAGCTGAGTCAGATCCCAGGGGATATAGCACGCTACTTGCTCTTCAATGTGAGCCAAGTTCCAGGGGATACAACGTCCTGCTTACCCTTCCATGTGAGTCAGGTCCCAGGAGATATGGCACCCTACTCGCTCTTTCAGGTGAGTCGGGTCCTATTGGATTTAGAATCCTACTCACTCTTGAAAGTAAGTCAGGTCCAGGGAATATAGCATCCTGCTTGCTCTTTCAGGTAAGTCAGGTCCCAGGGGATATCGCATCCTGCTTGCTCTTCCTGGTGAGTCAGGTCTCAGGGAATATAGCATCCTGCTTGCTCTTCCAGGTGAGTCAGGTCCCATGGGATCTAGCACCCTACTTGTTCTTACAGGCGAGTCAGGTCCTAAGGATTATAGCACCCTACTTGCTTTTCCAGGTGAGTCAGGTCCCAGGGGAAATAGCAATTTACCTGCTCTTCCAGGTGAGTCGGGTCCAGGGGATATAGCATCCTGCTTGCTCTTTCAGGTAAGTCAGGTCCCAGGGGATATCGCATCCTGCTTGCTCTTCCTGGTGAGTCAGGTCTCAGGGAATATAGCATCCTGCTTGCTCTTCCAGGTGAGTCAGGTCCCATGGGATCTAGCACCCTACTTGTTCTTACAGGTGAGTCAGGTCCTAAGGATTATAGCACCCTACTTGCTTTTCCAGGTGAGTAAGGTCCCAGGAGAAATAGCAACTTACCTGCTCTTCCAGGTGAGTCGGGTCCCAGGGGATGTAGCACCCTATTGGCTCTTCCAGGTGAGTCCGGACCCAGGGGCTATTGCATGAAGCTTGCTCTTCTAGGTGAGCCAGGTCCCAGGGGAAATAGCACCATACTTGCTCTTCCAGGTGAGTCAGGTCCCAGGGGATATAGCACCCTATCTGCTCTGCCAGGTGAGTCAGGACCCAGGGGATATAGCATCCTACTTGCTCTGCCAGGTGAGTAAGGTTCCAGGGGATATAGCGTCCTGCTTGCTCTTCCAGGTGAATCAGGTCCCAGGGGATATAGCATCCTGCTTGCTCTTCCAGTTGAGTCAGGTCCCAGTTGATATAACATCCTGCTTTCTCTTCCAGGTGAGTCAGGCCACAGGGGATATAGCATCCTGCTTGCTCTTCCAGGTGAGTCAGGTCACAGTGTATATAGCATCCTGCTTGCTCTTTCAGGTGAGTCAGGTCCCAGGGGATATAGAACCCTATCTTCTCTTCCAGTTGAGTCAGGTCCCAGGAGATATATTGTCCTGCTTCCTCTTCCAGCTGAGTCAGGTCCCAGGGGATATAGCGCCCTACTTGTTCTTCGACAGGATTCAGGTCTCAGGAGATATAGTGCCCTACTTGCTCTTCCAGGTGAGTCAGGTCTCAGGGAATATAGCATCCTGCTTGCTCTTCCAGGTGAGTCAGGTCCCAGGGGATATAGTGTTCTGCTTGCACTTCCAGGTGTGACAGGTCCCAGGGTATATAGCATCCAACTTGCTCTTACAGGTGAGTCAGGTCCTATGAGATATAGTACCTTACTTTCTCTTCCAGGAGAGTCGGGTCCCAGGGGATATATCACCCTACCTGCGCTTGTAGGTGAGTCAGATCCCAGGGGATATAGCATCCTGCTTGCTCTTCCAGGCGAGTCAGGTCCCAGGGGATATTGCATCCTGCTTACTCTTCCAGGTGAGTCAAGCCCCAGGTGATATAGTGTCCTGCTTGCTCCTCCAGGTGAGTCAGGGCCCATGGGATATAGCATCCTGCTTGCTCTTCCAGGTGAGTCAGGTCCCAGGGGATATAGTGCCCTACTTGCTCTTTCAGGTGAGTCAGGTCTCAGGAAATATAGCATCCTGCTTGCTCTTCCAGGTGAGTCAGGTCCCAGGGGATATAGTGTTCTGCTTGCTCTTCCAGGTGTGACAGGTCCCAGGGTATATAGCATCCTACTTGCTCTTCCAGGTGAGTCAGGTCCTATGAGATATAGTACCCTACTTTCTCTTCCAGGTGAGTCGGGTCCCAGGGGATATAGCACGCTACCTGCTCTTGTACGTGAGTCAGGTCCCAGGGGATATTGCATCCTGCTTACTCTTCCAGGTGAGTCAGGTGCCACGTGATATAGTGTCCTGCTTGCTCCTCCAGGTGAGTCAGGTCCATAGGAATATAGCATCCTGCTTGCTATTCGAGGCGAGCCAGGTTTCAGGGAATATAACATCCCGATTGCTCTTCCAGGCGAGTCAGTTCCCAGGGGATATAGCCCCCTACCTGCTCTTCCAAGTGAATCAGGTGCCAGGGGATATATCGTCCTGCCTGTTCTTCCAGGTGAGTCAGGTCCCAGGTGATATAGCGTCCTGCTTGCTCTTCCAGGTGAGTCAGGTCCCAGGGGATACAACATCCTGCTTGCTCTTCCAGGTGAGTCAGGTCCCAGAGTATATAGTATCCTGCTTACTCTTCCGGTTGAGTCAGGTCACAGGGGATATGGCACCCTACCTCCTTTTGTAAGTGAGTCAGATCCCAGGGGATATAGCGTCCTGCTTGCTCTTCCAGGTGAGTCAGGTCCCAGGGGGTATAGCATCTGCTTGCTCTTCAAGGTGAGTCAGGTCCCAGGTGATATAGCGTCCTGCTTGCTCTTCCAGGTGAGTCAGGTCCCAGGGGATACAACATCCTGCTTGCTCTTCCAGGTGAGTCAGGTCCCAGAGTATATAGTATCCTGCTTACTCTTCCGGTTGAGTCAGGTCACAGGGGATATGGCACCCTACCTCCTTTTGTAAGTGAGTCAGATCCCAAGGGATATAGTGCCCTACTTGCTCTGCCAGGTGGGTCAGGTCTCAGGGATATAGCGCCCTGCTCGCTCTGTCAGGTGTGTCAGGTCCCAGGGGATAGAGCACCCTACCTGCTCTTCCAGGCAAGTCAGGCCCCATGGGATATAGCACCCTACTTGCTCTTCTAGTGAGTCAAGTCCCAGGGGATATAGCACCCTAAATGCTCTTCCAGGTGAGTCAGGTTCCAGGGGATAGAGCACCCTACCTGCTCTTCCAGGTAAGGCAGATTTCAGGGGATATAGCATCCTGCTTGCTCTTCCAGGTGAGTCAGGTCCCAGGGGATATAGCATCCCACTTGTTATTCCAGGTGAGTCAGGTCCCAGGGGATATAGCGTCCTGCTTGCTCTTCCAGGTGAGTCAGGTCCCAGGGGATATAGCGCCCTGCTTGCTCTTCCAGGTGAATCAGGTCCCAGTGAATATAGCATCCTACTTGCCCTTCGAGGTGAGTCAGGTCCCAGGGGATATAGCACCCTAGCTGCTCTTCCAGGTCAGTCAGTTCCCAGGGACTGTATCATCCTGCTTGCTCTTCCAGCTGAGTCAGATCCCAGGGGATATAGCACGCTACTTGCTCTTCAATGTGAGCCAAGTTCCAGGGGATACAACGTCCTGCTTACCCTTCCATGTGAGTCAGGTCCCAGGAGATATGGCACCCTACTCGCTCTTTCAGGTGAGTCGGGTCCTATTGGATTTAGAATCCTACTCACTCTTCAAAGTAAGTCAGGTCCAGGGGATATAGCATCCTGCTTGCTCTTTCAGGTAAGTCAGGTCCCAGGGGATATCGCATCCTGCTTGCTCTTCCTGGTGAGTCAGGTCTCAGGGAATATAGCATCCTGCTTGCTCTTCCAGGTGAGTCAGGTCCCATGGGATCTAGCACCCTACTTGTTCTTACAGGCGAGTCAGGTCCTAAGGATTATAGCACCCTACTTGCTTTTCCAGGTGAGTCAGGTCCCAGGGGAAATAGCAATTTACCTGCTCTTCCAGGTGAGTCGGGTCCAGGGGATATAGCATCCTGCTTGCTCTTTCAGGTAAGTCAGGTCCCAGGGGATATCGCATCCTGCTTGCTCTTCCTGGTGAGTCAGGTCTCAGGGAATATAGCATCCTGCTTGCTCTTCCAGGTGAGTCAGGTCCCATGGGATCTAGCACCCTACTTGTTCTTACAGGCGAGTCAGGTCCTAAGGATTATAGCACCCTACTTGCTTTTCCAGGTGAGTAAGGTCCCAGGGGAAATAGCAACTTACCTGCTCTTCCAGGTGAGTCGGGTCCCAGGGGATGTAGCACCCTATTGGCTCTTCCAGGTGAGTCCGGACCCAGGGGCTATTGCATGAAGCTTGCTCTTCTAGGTGAGCCAGGTCCCAGGGGAATAGCACCATACTTGCTCTTCCAGGTGAGTCAGGTCCCAGGGGATATAGCACCCTATCTGCTCTGCCAGGTGAGTCAGGACCCAGGGGATATAGCATCCTACTTGCTCTGCCAGGTGAGTAAGGTTCCAGGGGATATAGCGTCATGCTTGCTCTTCCAGGTGAATCAGGTCCCAGGGGATATAGCATCCTGCTTGCTCTTCCAGTTGAGTCAGGTCCCAGTTGATATAACATCCTGCTTTCTCTTCCAGGTGAGTCAGGCCACAGGGGATATAGCATCCTGCTTGCTCTTCCAGGTGAGTCAGGTCACAGTGTATATAGCATCCTGCTTGCTCTTTCAGGTGAGTCAGGTCCCAGGGGATATAGAACCCTATCTTCTCTTCCAGTTGAGTCAGGTCCCAGGAGATATATTGTCCTGCTTCCTCTTCCAGCTGAGTCAGGTCCCAGGGGATATAGCGCCCTACTTGTTCGTCGACAGGATTCAGGTCTCAGGAGATATAGTGCCCTACTTGCTCTTCCAGGTGAGTCAGGTCTCAGGGAATATAGCATCCTGCTTGCTCTTCCAGGTGAGTCAGGTCCCAGGGGATATAGTGTTCTGCTTGCACTTCCAGGTGCGACAGGTCCCAGGGTATATAGCATCCAACTTGCTCTTACAGGTGAGTCAGGTCCTATGAGATATAGTACCCTACTTTCTCTTCCAGGTGAGTCGGGTCCCAGGGGATATATCACCCTACCTGCGCTTGTAGGTGAGTCAGATCCCAGGGGATATAGCATCCTGCTTGCTCTTCCAGGCGAGTCAGGTCCCAGGGGATATTGCATCCTGCTTACTCTTCCAGGTGAGTCAAGCCCCAGGTGATATAGTGTCCTGCTTGCTCCTCCGGGTGAGTCAGGGCCCATGGGATATAGCATCCTGCTTGCTCTTCCAGGTGATCAGGTCCCAGGGGATATAGTGCCCTACTTGTTCTTCGACATGATTCAGGTCTCAGGAGATATAGTGCCCTACTTGCTCTTTCAGGTGAGTCAGGTCTCAGGAAATATAGCATCCTGCTTGCTCTTCCAGGTGAGTCAGGTCCCAGGGGATATAGTGTTCTGCTTGCTCTTCCAGGTGTGACAGGTCCCAGGGTATATAGCATCCTACTTGCTCTTCCAGGTGAGTCAGGTCCTATGGGATATAGTACCCTACTTTCTCTTTCAGGTGAGTCGGGTCCCAGGGGATATAGCACGCTACCTGCTCTTGTACGTAAGTCAGGTCCCAGGGGATATTGCATCCTGCTTACTCTTCCAGGTGAGTCAGGTGCCACGTGATATAGTGTCCTGCTTGCTCCTCCAGGTGAGTCAGGTCCATAGGAATATAGCATCCTGCTTGCTATTCGAGGCGAGCCAGGTTTCAGGGAATATAACATCCCGATTGCTCTTCCAGGCGAGTCAGTTCCCAGGGGATATAGCCCCCTACCTGCTCTTCCAAGTGAATCAGGTGCCAGGGGATATATATCGTCCTGCCTGTTCTTCCAGGTGAGTCAGGTCCCAGGGGATATAGTGCCCTACTTGCTCTTTCAGGTAAGTCAGGTCCCAGTGGATACAGCGTCCTGCTTGCTCATCAAGGTGAGTCAGGTCCGAGGGGATTTAGTGTCCTGCTTGCTCTTCCAGGTGAGTCAGGTCCCAGGGTATATAGTACCCTACTCGCTCTTCCAGGTGAGTCAGGTCCTAGGGGATATAACAACCTACTTGCTCTTCCAGTTGATTTGGGTCCCAGGGAATTTAGCACCCTACCTGCTCTTGTAGGTGAATCAGATCCCAGGGGATATAGCCTCCTGCTTGCTCTTCCAGGTGAGTCAGGTCCCAGGGGATATAGCATCCTGCTTCTCTTCCAGGTGAGTCAGGTCCCAGGGGATATAGCATCCTGCCTGCTCTTCCAGGTGAGTCAGGTCCCAGGTGATATAGCATCCTGCTCATTCTACCAGGTGAGTCAGGTCTCAGGGGATATAGCACCCTACCTGCTCTTCCAGGTGAGTCAGGTGCCAGGGCATATATCGTCCTGACTGTTCTTCCAGGTGAGTCAGGTCCCAGGGGATATACCGTCCTACTTGCTTTTCGACATGAGTCAGTTCCCAGGGGACACAGCACCCTGCTTGCTCTTTCAGGTGAGTCAGGTCCCAGGTGATATGGCATCCTGCTCATTCTACCAGGTGAGTCAGGTCTCAGGGGGTATAGCACCCTACCTGCTCTTCCAGGTGAGCCAGGTGCCAGGGGATATATCGTCCTGCCTGTTCTTCCAGGTGAGTCAGGCCCCAGGGGATATAGTGTCCTACTTGCTCTTCAACATGAGTCAGTTCCCAGGGGACACAGCACCCTACTTGCTCTTTCAGATGAGTCAGGTCCCAGGGGATAGAGCGTGCTGCTTGCTCATCCAGGTGAGTTGTATCCCAGGGGATATAGCATCCTACTTGCTCTTCTAGGTGAGTTAGGTCCCAGGGGATATAGCCCCCTACCTGCTCTTCCAAGTGAATCAGGTGCCAGGGGATATATCGCCCTGCCTGTTCTTCCAGGTGAGTCAGGTCCCAGGGGATATAGTGCCCTACTTGCTCTTTCAGGTAAGTCAGGTCCCAGTGGATACAGCGTCCTGCTTGCTCATCAAGGTGAGTCAGGTCCGAGGGGATTTAGTGTCCTGCTTGCTCTTCCAGGTGAGTCAGGTCCCAGGGTATATAGTACCCTACTTGCTCTTCCAGGTGAGTCAGGTCCTAGGGGATATAACAACCTACTTGCTCTTCCAGTTGATTTGGGTCCCAGGGAATTTAGCACCCTACCTGCTCTTGTAGGTGAATCAGATCCCAGGGGATATAGCCTCCTGCTTGCTCTTCCAGGTGAGTCAGGTCCCAGGGGATATAGCATCCTGCTTGCTCTTCCAGGTGAGTCAGGTCCCAGGGGATATAGCATCCTGCTTGCTCTTCCAGGCGAGTCAGGTCCTAGGGGATATTGCATCCTGCTTACTCTTCCAGGTGAGTCAAGCCCCAGGTGATATAGTGTCCTGCTTGCTCCTCCAGGTGAGTCAGGGCCCATGGGATATAGCATCCTGCTTGCTCTTCCAGGTGATCAGGTCCCAGGGGATATAGTGCCCTACTTGTTCTTCGACATGATTCAGGTCTCAGGAGATATAGTGCCCTACTTGCTCTTCCAGGTGAGTCAGGTCTCAGGAAATATAGCATCCTGCTTGCTCTTCCAGGTGAGTCAGGTCCCAGGGGATATAGTGTTCTGCTTGCTCTTCCAGGTGTGACAGGTCCCAGGGTATATAGCATCCTACTTGCTCTTCCCGGTGAGTCAGGTCCTATGGGATATAGTACCCTACTTTCTCTTCCAGGTGAGTCGGGTCCCAGGGGATATAGCACGCTACCTGCTCTTGTACGTGAGTCAGGTCCCAGGGGATATTGCATCCTGCTTACTCTTCCAGGTGAGTCAGGTGCCACGTGATATAGTGTCCTGCTTGCTCCGCCAGGTGAGTCAGGTCCATAGGAATATAGCATCCTGCTTGCTATTCGAGGCGAGCAAGGTTTCAGGGAATATAACATCCCGATTGCTCTTCCAGGCGAGTCAGTTCCCAGGGGATATAGCCCCCTACCTGCTCTTCCAAGTGAATCAGGTCCCAGGGGATATATCGTCCTGCCTGTTCTTCCAGGTGAGTCAGGTCCCAGGGGATATAGTGCCCTACTTGCTCTTTCAGGTAAGTCAGGTCCCAGTGGATACAGCGTCCTGCTTGCTCTTCCAGGTGAGTCAGGTCCCAGGGGATTTAGTGTCCTGCTTGCTCTTCCAGGTGAGTCAGGTCCTAGGGGATATAACAACCTACTTGCTCTTCCAGTTGATTTGGGTCCCAGGGAATTTAGCACCCTACCTGCTCTTGTAGGTGAATCAGATCCCAGGGGATATAGCCTCCTGCTTGCTCTTTCAGGTGAGTCAGGTCCCAGGGGATATAGCATCCTGCTTCTCTTCCCGGTGAGTCAGGTCCCAGGGGATATAGCATCCTGCCTGCTCTTCCAGGTGAGTCAGGTCCCAGGTGATATAGCATCCTGCTCATTCTACCAGGTGAGTCAGGTCTCAGGGGATGTAGCACCCTACCTGCTCTTCCAGGTGAGTCAGGTGCCAGGGGATATATCGTCCTGACTGTTCTTCCAGGTGAGTCAGGTCCCAGGGGATATACCGTCCTACTTGCTCTTCGACATGAGTCAGTTCCCAGGGGACACAGCACCCTACTTGCCATTTCAGGTGAGTCAGGTCCCAGGTGATATGGCATCCTGCTCATTCTACCAGGTGAGTCAGGTCTCAGGGGATATAGCACCCTACCTGCTCTTCCAGGTGAGCCAGGTGCCAGGGGATATATCGTCCTGCCTGTTCTTCCAGGTGAGTCAGGCCCCAGGGGATATAGTGTCCTACTTGCTCTTCAACATGAGTCAGTTCCCAGGGGACACAGCACCCAACTTGCTCTTTCAGGTGAGTCAGGTCCCAGGGGATAGAGCGTGCTGCTTGCTCATCCAGGTGAGTTGTATCCCTGGGGATATAGCATCCTACTTGCTCTTCTAGGTGAGTTAGGTCCCAGGGGATATAGCCCCCTACCTGCTCTTCCAAGTGAATCAGGTGCCAGGGGATATATCGTCCTGCCTGTTCTTCCAGGTGAGTCAGGTCCCAGGGGATATATTGCCCTATTTGCTCTTTCAGGTAAGTCAGGTCCCAGTGGATACAGCGTCCTGCTTGCTCATCAAGGTGAGTCAGGTCCGAGGGGATTTAGTGTCCTGCTTGCTCTTCCAGGTGAGTCAGGTCCCAGGGTATATAGTACCCTACTTGCTCTTCCAGGTGAGTCAGGTCCTAGGGGATATAACAACCTACTTGCTCTTCCAGTTGATTTGGGTCCCAGGGAATTTAGCACCCTACCTGCTCTTGTAGGTGAATCAGATCCCAGGGGATATAGCCTCCTGCTTGCTCTTCCAGGTGAGTCAGGTCCCAGGGGATATAGCATCCTGCTTCTCTTCCAGGTGAGTCAGGTCCCAGGGGATATAGCATCCTGCCTGCTCTTCCAGGTGAGTCAGGTCCCAGGTGATATAGCATCCTGCTCATTCTACCAGGTGAGTCAGGTCTCAGGGGATATAGCACCCTACCTGCTCTTCCAGGTGAGTCAGGTGCCAGGGGATGTATCGTCCTGACTGTTCTTCCAGGTGAGTCAGGTCCCAGGGGATATACCGTCCTACTTGCTCTTCGACATGAGTCAGTTCCCAGGGGACACAGCACCCTACTTGCTCTTTCAGGTGAGTCAGGTCCCAGGTGATATGGCATCCTGCTCATTCTACCAGGTGAGTCAGGTCTCAGGGGATATAGCCCCCTACCTGCTCTTCCAGGTGAGCCAGGTGCCAGGGGATATATCGCCCTGCCTGTTCTTCCAGGTGAGTCAGGCCCCAGGGGATATAGTGTCCTACTTGCTCTTCAACATGAGTCAGTTCCCAGGTGACACAGCACCCTACTTGCTCTTTCAGGTGAGTGAGGTCCCAGGGGATAGAGCGTGCTGCTTGCTCATCCAGGTGAGTTGTATCCCAGGGGATATAGCATCCTACTTGCTCTTCTAGGTGAGTTAGGTCTCTGGTGATATAGAGTCCTGCTTGCCCTTCCTGGTGAGTCAGGTCCCAGGGGATATAGCACCCTACCTGCTCTTCCAGTTGAGTCTGGTCCAAATGGATACAGCGTCCTGCTTCCTCTACCAGCTATATCTCCCTCTTCACTCTGTCAAGTGGATCAGGCTTCCAGGGGGCACAGTGCCCTCCTTGCTATGCCATGTGTATCGGGCCTTCTACAGATTTAGGACCCGTTGCACTCTGCCAAGTGGGTCAGGCCTCCTTTTCTTGATGATCCACCTACTACAACTGCCCAACAACAAGTGTGGTGTGAAGTCTTCCTTTTATATTCTCTTGGTATTTCCTTAATTCCGTCGGGTGCATTTGGTTTTGCAAGGAAAGCCTTAAAAAGTTGGGCAGCCATCTTGCAGTCAGGCGTAAATAGTTCTGGATATTTGCACCTTGCGCAGCTTCATGCAGGCCACCTTGCTGCTCTTCTGACACTGTAAGCCTTGGTGAGGGTCTGCCCCCTAGCGCTCCAGCTGGCTCCAGCTCTGCTCCGTATCCTTTTCGTTCTTCCTCAAAGGTGCAGGTATCAGAATTGTGCACATGGTCGCACCCTTCTCCATTTGAGCTCTCCGCTGGTTAAGGCTCTTTACCATTGGTGAATAAGGATGTTAGGCTTCCTATTCCTTTTTCTCTGCCAGAATGTCCTCTCCTATGTGGTAGTTCTGTTTAGGTTCTCCCCAAATGCCCACCATCCACTCCCCACCTTACACGAGACTGGGTAATCTGATCCCCACTGTTTCCTCCCTTGGTTACTTGTAAATCCGTTGTTGACTATTGCCCTCCCTCTTCTGTTGTTAGATACCCACTCCCTGGCTTTTATGCTCCCTAACCTTATTCTTCCCTATTTGATTGTAAATTGCTCAGTTGCTTCCTGAAGCTATGTCCGCGCTCAATAAATACCCCCAAACCCAGTGCTGAGTCAGTGTTCTTCTGTTATGCATGGCTTATACAGGGTGAACAAACCTACTCGGGTGAATGAGCTGAAGGCTCAGGGAACATCTGCACACCACCTTTTCTCTGGGGAGATCTCAATATTCATCTGTAGGCAGTTGAAGGCCACTTTGCCCCTTTCAAAGGGCCCCCTGCTCCCCAGCTTGCACCCACGCAATGTCCCCTTCAGCACAGCGTCATTGGTGATATGCTCTGGGCTGATTTTTGATGGTCGAGTGAGTGGGTGCTCTATGTGCTATAGGCTTTGACTTTTGTGTGGGCTAATTGAGATATTAATATATAGCAGATATGTGCCTTCTTGGCATTATCCTGTCTTTTAATATTAAGGGTATGACACAGTTTGTAATTTGACTGGTGTCCTTCCAAGACACATGTAAAGCAAAGTTCAGCTTCCATCATAGCCACTGATGAAGCTTGGGAAGGACCTGTGCTTGGGGATTCCTCGCATCACAGTATACTTCCGTAATCATGTAATATAGGTTTGAAAGCAGTCACAGGTTCATTCTGTGCTTTGCGCTTGCTGATAATCTCCAGTCTAGCATTGCCTTGAAATTTCCATCAACAGACTAATCTATGCATCTGTGCATTTTGGCTGATTGTGCCTTGTTTTCGTATGTCTGCAAAACCTGGAGCGGTCCATCTAAATGCATGGCAGAGGGATTGTGATGGCGTCCAATTGCTCATCTCCACCCTGTGTGTCCTGAGCATTGTGTATGGCTGAGAGGAATAGGGAGTGAATTAGTTGATTTCCTACAGATAATCTTCACTACTCCTAGTCCTGCTCTTCCTCATCACAGTACTTGCATGTGTGGGTATCACCCTCCACAGGCAGGAACCCCATGTCTATTTCTTTATACCAATCACCCCTCCCCTTTACCTGGAAATATATTACTCCCAATGTCGCAGCATGCAATAGTTTCTCCTAAACCTTACCGACATGCCAAGGCCCATTCCAGGTGAGGTGGGTCGTAAGTCTTGTGACGAGGAAAAGCATGGGTAGGAATAATGAAGATTACCGGCAAGTAATGGAATCATTACCTCCACATTCCTCTTCCTTTATCCCAGAACTTACTTGTGAGGCAAACCAAAACCCTTGAAATGAGGTGCGAAATCAGACTCTGTCCAGCCTGTACGCTGTGTGCACAGCCTAACACCATTCATTTCAGATTAAGCAAACAACAACCTCATGAAACACCCGCACTGAAAACACTTCTGCCAAAGGAGCCTACCCATCCAGTGTGCACATTTCAATGATAATGCTTTGTAAATGTGTTAGGGTCTGCCCAGGTAGTAGCCCTACAGATGTCCTGCAGGTCCACTCCTCGGCAGGGGCGGCGCCAGGCATCGGCTTGAGAGAGCTAAAGCCCCCACACTTTGATGCAGCAGGTATCACTCTGCTGTTACGCCCAGCAAGGCTCTAGAACCTGTCACAGTTCTCACCTCGGAGAGCAGTGTTTTTAGGTAAGCAAATACACCGCTCTCGGGGGTGAGAAAACAGGCATTGAAGTGAAGGTAGAGGCAGAGGACAAAAGCCTGTCCAGGGAATATCAGTAGACCCCCTACCCCCATGTTGCAGCTAAATGCTTAACTGCTGGCTCAGCTTTTACATGGCCCATGCTTTCAATAATCGCCATTAGCTAAAAGAAAGTGTGTTTGTGTGCATGCAGGATTGTATGTATGCATGTATGAATGTATGCGTGCATCCATGGAAGGGAGCGTGTAAGTGGGTGTATGTTTGTATGCTAGGAGGTGTCTGCAAGTGTACTGTGAATGATGTACATGCATGTGACTGCGAGTGTTACTGAGCGCACAGTCTAAATGTTCTGGGTGCTCGTGTGAATGACAGATCAGCTGTGTGGGTAGGTGACTAGTGGGTGTATGTGTCTGAATGTGTCTGTATCTCTGTGTGTATCTGTGTGTATGCAAGCTGGGGCCTGAGGAGGGGCATTGGAGCATGACATTTTTTTGACAAGAGCATGCATGTTTTACTGCCGTTTTTGGCGAAGAAAAGCCAAATTGAGTGTTTTTATGTGATGGTGACGGAGTGTGGGTGGGGTGGAAAACTACAGTGGGGCTGCTGGGCTGGGTCTCACTGTGGCATGGAATGTTGTACTTGCATTATGGGCAAAGCCAACATGATGAGTGTTCTTACATGGGGAGGGCATGTTTCCATATTTTGACTTGTGTTACGGTCAAAGGCCACATAAATATTCTTACATGAGGTCGAATATAATATGATCAGTACAACAGAAGTGTTCTTATATGGGGGGAATTTGTGTTATTATAATGTTATTTATATAGCGCTTTCACCAAAGCGCTGTACAGAGAACATATTTACATAAAATATATCACCCAACCAAAGTCTGCAATAATTTAATTAGCTTTATTTATTAATTTATTGCATTTATTGATAGTACCCAAACCCGTAAGTAACACGGCGGTGGTACAACTTGGTAAGCAGGGAAAACAGTACAGTACCGAGTAAGAGAGAGATGCAAAAGCAACATAATAGTACAAGGTCCGTAGAGGAGGGTAAAGATAAGGGAGGTCACTTTGAAGTATGAAAGGCTGAGTTGGCCTTGACGGAATTTGAACCTGCGAATCACACTCAGATTACAACAGAATGCCCTCAGCCCGCTGAGCAATCTTACCATCTAGCCAGCAAAAGCATTTTTTCTTACTATCGCATTGCACTTTATTACTGGTGTTAAGGCCAAAGGCAACATACGTGTTCTTACATTGGGGTGGGGGCATTTGTGCAGCCTTCAAGGCAATGTTTTTTAACTGTGGCATGACATTTTTTACTGCTGTTAGGGAGCAAATACAACATGATGAGAGTTCTTATATAGGCAGTGGGGGATTTGTGTAGCAAGCACGGATGTGCTTTCATATTGTGACATGTCTTTTTTTCACTGGCATTAAGGCAAAGCCAACAAGAGTATGTTCTTCCATGAGGATACTGGCATGTATTGTCAGAGCCCGCCTAAACATGCTTTGTTATAGTATCTTACTGGCATTATGGTCAAAGCAAACATGAGTATTTTCCTATGTGGGAATAGTGCCATACATAGGTGCACCAGAAGGGACATGTGTGAGCACAATCGATATGAAAAATGCTTTTTTACACTTGCAGAGTACTGGCATATAGTGGGCAAAGGCTTTATGAAAATGCGTTTGAAAATGTTCCTGTGCTTTGTTGGTGGCTTGGCATCTAACAGACTTTATATGTCTTGCCCTATAAAACCAATTGTAAACCGTGTGGCGTTTTATCTAATTTATCACAGAAAGTGTACTGTGAAATGCACTATTTTAACCCATTATTTAAAAACTTTTCTCAAGGGGACAACCCGCCCTTGATTGGTTCGCCCTCCCTCACTAGGCTCTGTCACTCGCGTGCATTTGCCTGGGGGCAGAACAAGTGCCCTTCTTTCTGTGGGCACTTCTTAGTGTGGGCCCTAATATATTAGCTCCAGGCCCCACTTGTTACAGAATCGTGGCTAAGCCTCTGGTGAGTTGGGGTGAAAGATGGATCTAATGGGCCACAGGAAAGTATAATATCTACACAGCCTCCTGGGCTTGGGGAGGGGGCGTTAGGACGGGGGCTGGGGAAGGGGGAAAATCAGTAGTGCAATATGTTTATTGTCCCATCTCATTAACAGGTTTCAATACTGCCATCCAGCCCCCCAACAATGTTGAGGCTGGCTCCGCCCCTGCTCCTCGGACTCCAGCTATTGGCACCAACATACCCCTGGTAGATTGTCCCTACGGTCGACAGTGGCCACACGCTTTGCCAGAAGTCAGATCCTTACACACCAATTTTAACCATGAGACTAGACGCACCAAGTGATACTATCTGGAAGTGGCCAGAGCGGTTTACTCTTATTGCCGGTGACTTTTGAAATAAACTAAACAGCAGAAAAGCCAAGTATCACACACATTAGTAGTGTGAGCGACGCCCTTACAGGTGCCCACATACGACTGTAATTCCTTGTCACCACTCTAAAAGACACTGGCCCCTGAAGAAAATCCCCACACCAGCAAGGAGGGATTGAAACACGTAGGACGTGAATATGGTTCCATGTAATAATGTTGCCACAAAAATCTCGCCATGCAAAAATATCGCCGGAAAATGGGCGTTTTTTAACATTATTGCATGGAACATGCGGGGGACACCCCCGCAACCCCCAAATATTAGTTTTTTTTTTTTTTTAGTTTTTTTT
This sequence comes from Ambystoma mexicanum, assembly GCF_040938575.1. Taxonomy (NCBI): domain Eukaryota; kingdom Metazoa; phylum Chordata; class Amphibia; order Caudata; family Ambystomatidae; genus Ambystoma; species Ambystoma mexicanum. The sequence goes on from NC_090923.1 coordinate 930,186,837, forward strand.
TTGCCCCTGTCCCCATAGATATGGTCACCCATATAATATCGCCGCAACCTTTTACCGGCAATATTATTTACGGTGACCATATATATGGCGATAATATTACCTGATACTGTGAATACAGGGTTCAGTAGAATTTTCAACAAGAACACACTGAAATACATAGGAGCAAGATAACTTTTAGAATTTTTTTTTTAATTGACTAATACATGTATCATTATTTAGTGATACGAATAAGAGTGATGTAATTGCCCTTTCTTTAGAAGTGTACAGCACTGTTTGTACTTTATTTGCAGAACTGCACAGCACTAGTTGCACTTTGTGTTTTAGGTACCTGGTATGTGTACAAGTTGCTCATTTTATTTTTGTTATATGTTTACTTCATGTTAACCTTTAGATTATTCGCTTTTTCAAAGAAAATGTATATTTACTTTCTTTATGAGGCGACTAAAATGTATTAGTCTGGAGTGCATTACGGTATTATGGGGACGCATTCACAACTGACTTCGGTGGTTATTTTTTGTGTCTATAGATTGTCCATGGACATCTACCAGCTGAGAGAGTCCAATGTTGTCATATGCAACCTTTATCACCTTTTTTATCCATCGTTTTATAGATAGAATTGTGGCTTTTCAACCAGGGTTGCCCCCCCACCCAAAAACTCAAAAGTGATGAACAGGCTATCAGATTTACGACCCTATGCCATTTTGTCCAAATACATCAGCAAAGAGCGTCTCATATCCAAAGCATGCCAACAAGCCTCCTCAGGGGAAGAAGGATTCTGAAAAAAGAATGGCAGAACAGTTTCCTGGCTCAAATGGAACTTTGACACTACCTTAGCATGAAAGGCTAGGTCACATCTTAAATATGGCACTTCCTCCTGAACCACCAAATGGGGAGGCATATACAAAAGGGCTCCAACCTCTCACAGCCTCCTAGCCGATGTGATGGCCACCAAAAACACTGCTTCCGATGTCAGAGACTTTAGGGCAATGCTTTCAATGGGTTCAAAGGGAGACTCCTGCAGTGCCTGCAATACTAGAGGCAAGGCTAGAAACCGACCCAGGCCTGGAATTTGAAGGACACTTCAGTAACTTACTAACAAGATTCTCATTCTCAGGTCCTGAGTCCAAGGATCTCTGACCGCCGGGATTGCGGTACACTGACCGGTCGGGGAAGAAAAGGCCATTCCAGTCTCAAAGCCGTCATTCAAAACTGAAAGATATCTGCATTGAAGAGACTGCAGCCCTTCCATCTCGTACCACTTATTTGCACAGTGCCTGTCATGAACTTTCAAGGCTGATGGCCACCTAACGCACTGCACCCTCTCTGCTAACAGTGGAGTCAACCCCTGCCTCCTCAACTTTTCAATTTCCAACACCTAAGAAAGAACCCTGTGAGAAACGTCTCCTGGGCTCGATAGTAACAGGGAAGGAAATGACGGGTAGTCGCAGTGACGGTACTACCGCCAGCTCCATCATACCAGAAGAATCGCCTCCGCCGCTGAATATCTGATTTTTACCACCACCCTCTGGATGAAGGGTAGCAGCGGAAAGGCATATAAGAGGACTGGAGGCCAGTGGACACTCATGGCATCCACCCATCAAATCCCCTGAAATGGGAACCTGGAGCAAAAACTCTCCACCTTTGCATTGGGAGGGTATATTGAAATGTCCAGGGCGGGACACCGAACTGCCGACATTCCAACTGAAATACCTCCTGACAAAGTTCCCATGAGGCAGAAAGAAACACTCTGCTCAGGCGGTCTACTATTATGTTCTCTTCACCCCAATTAGCCAACCTTTCCAGTTCCCAAACACCTGCACTGCCTGGCCTGGTTGTGAGGAATTCGAGGGTGTGCACTCGCCTTGGGGTTTTTGATATTTTTTTTTAAGAAATTCAATGATGGGAGACCAACCTCGGAAAATGTGTGGGCTAATCCGCACACATTTTCCTATGCTCACTGAGCAACAAACACATCGTCACGTGTACACTAGGTGGAAACAGCCTACAGGCGCAGTCCTCCTGTCATGTTCAGTTGGAATGTGACAGCCAGGAGTACATGAAAGCAGCAAGAGCAACACCTTCATCCTGCCATGGCCAGCCTAATTAAATATCAAAGGCTCCATGTATCCACCTTATCTTTTGTCTGCCTGCTAGTGGCAGCGCATATGTCCACAGACACTGGTCGAAGCATGAAGGGTAGTTGTTCACCCCCAGCCTGCTGAGCCTTTCCGCCCTAAGATGGATTCCCCCAGGAGGTGGACTGCTGATAAGTAAATGTTGTTCGACAGTGCCCACTCCCTTATGTCGATGGACAGCCTGCAGAGCGGAGGAGACCTGGTACCTCCCTGCTTCCTGATGTAATACATGCATGTGAGCTGTCTGAATGCAAACCGACTTGTTGCTGACAATGGGGAGGAACGCTTTGAGAGCAAGCCAGATGGCCATCATCTCGAGCCAGTTGATGTGTTCCAGTTGCTCCTCCCTTGACCAGACTCTGTGAACACTGGACACAGTTGCCTCCACCATAGGTCACGTGATCTGTGCTGCACTGATGAGAGGTAATTGAAGCAGGCCAGCAGAAGGCCTGGCCGCAGGACTGACAAAGGACAGGATATCCAACACCCTTTTGATATGCATCTGTGTCAACTTTAAGTCAGTTCCCGTCCCTTAGTATGAAGGGCAGTGAATGTCATGACTGGGACAACTGTTTACAGTGGTCATCCCTGGAGGGGGACCACATTCAGGAAGGTTAAAGTATGTGATTTGATGGAAACAGAAAGTCTGTTCTTGCCATAACTTCAAGGCAGACTTGTACTTTGATCAGGAGCCACAGAGAGCTCAATTACCCAGAGAGACCCGTTGATCCACAACAGATAGGAAGATCGGTGGGACTTAGTACTACATGTTGTCACCCCTTTACCTTTCCTGTTGCAAAGCACTCTGGTCATGACCTCGTGCATAACAGACGATTGTTGGTGGGGGCCCAGGATTGGTTCATTAAGGTAGGCTTAGCCTGCACCAATCACTGGGGCCCATTTGGCTTTAAAAGAGGGCTGACCGCCTCTCTTAGATCATCTGAAGACTTCACAAGGAGTAACAAGAAGGACTCATTTGGACCCTGGCTGAAGGTACAGTCTGCCTTACAGTTTCCACCTGTGCAGGAAGGCCAGGAATTCCAAGAGGGAAGCAGGATCCCTCCCCTAAACATCTCCCAGGGAACAGAGGGAGATACTGAATACAGAGGACCCTCTACTAGCTCCAGAACCAGTACAGAGCCAGCACACAGCATGCCCTGCTAGGCTCTGCAAACAAGCCTCCTAGATGGGAAGTGCCAGAGAGTCTTTCAACTGAAAAAAGGACAAGGCCGCTGCCTGCAACACTCTCCTCGGCTTTGGGCCATCCGCCTTAAAGTACGACACAAGCCCAGTGAAGAAGCTAGGAGGAGTGGGCCCACAAGCATTAACCAGCGCCCACTTTTAAGGAAATTTTCAAGGCAGTCGAGCCTCCCAAGCTGCAACCAACTGTATCGCTGTTGTTGTGCTGCAGTCGCTCACACTGTCCGAGACGCCTCGACCAGTGCTTCAGACCCACCTACAAGCACTGAGACAATGATTCCTGACCCCGAGCTGCCATGCAGGCTAGCCTGCAGCCGTCTATCCAGCCTCGTTCGCTGAACTGCCTGCCGCCTGATACCCGCAACTGCCTCCCATCTTGAACTCTGTCACAGAAGCTGCAAAGCACCCTGAAACCAACTCAACGCTGTTGAGCACCAAGAACTTCTACAAGCACAAGTTACATTGTGGTTCGGTCCCCCTGGCCCTCCTCCGAAGGCCCCTAGTGACGTTTTATGACCCATTGCTCCCTTTGTGCTGAGACCAAGTAACCTTGAAAGGTTAGGACTGATTGCTTTACCGACTACCCTCCTGTCAGTATCCAGAGTGCATCCCTTTCCTTCATGCATCTGTCTCTCCTCTGTGTTCCTTTACAGGGTGGGCTGTATTTTGTAATGTGCTAGAACTATCTGTTGTAATAATAATACATTAGATAAGTGTATACAACCTTGACTGTACAGTCCCTTTTATCATTGGGTAATAAATGTATTTTCGCAACGAAGCAACGATCCACGACCTTACAGAGACAAGCCTGCCGTTCCGTCCACGTTACCAAAATTGGACAAGGTTTATCATTTACTTTTGTTTTCCAATCTGTGTGTATCCCTTCTGCTGTACTACAGGTGTGGGGCTGATTGATGGTTTAGAAACCGATATTCATCCCTGGACCACTGGTGACCCGGAAGTTGATTCATCACCCTGGTACTCCTAATTCTCTCCAATTGGAGGAATGAGCTGGCTCCTGTACATCCCACCTCACCTGATGAGATAGATTATCTACTGTTGCTCACCACCCTCTCTTGCAGCGTTGGTGGTAACTATGATCGGCCAATGCTGGAACACAGGGAACCCACTGTAACTGTAACTTCCAGCCCCTTGGAACCGGAAGCAACTCTTTGAAATTCTGGGACTCCACCACCAAGTGTCTGTGAGGTCTCATGTGCAACCTGGCCTATCGAATTACAAAGACGCATGACAACATGTGGCCTTGAATCAACAGGAAAACCTTTGTTGCGACCTACCAAGCTTCGTTTAAGGATTCCACCGGGCTTGGCAGCTTGACCGCCCTCTCCTCTGCTAACAACACCATGCCTTCTTTAAATCCAGAACCACCAACCTTTACACTTCATGTCCTGGGATGGCTTAAAGTGTGACTTCCCTATGCTCAGTATGGAGCCCATGCTCTCCAATGTCCTCTAAGTGATCTCTACATGCCCAACAGCTCTTTCGTTGATATGAAGAGCTAATCGTATAGATATGAGAAGTGAGTTTCCTGTGCATGAAGGAATGTTACAACAGTAAGCGGAATCATGAACACTCTCAGGGCCGGTTTTAGTACAAATGGCAATTCCTGAAACTAAAAATGCTGCTTCTCGATAGAGAACCTTAAGACCCTCTGGCATGCCCACCAAATTGTCACATGATAGTTGGCATGCTGTAGCCCACTGAGGCTAAAAAATCGCCCCTGTGATCATCAGGATTACCTTCTGGAGACTCCCCATCTTGAACATCCAATTGCAGAAATGCATGTTCAATCGTGTCGGCATGAGAAACACAATGAAGTAGAACCCTATTCCTTTTTGGTGGATTGGAACTCTCCTTATCACCGTCTTCCTCAGAGGATCATAGATGTTCATTCTCATTGCCTTCTGCTTTGACTTGTTGCTGGACAGTGGGGTGGCACTAGTCCCTGACGGAAGAGAGGAGGTACAAAACTCAATCTTGTATCCTCATTCCATTGTTCTGTTCATCCACACATCTGAGGACAGGATCTTTCACGCATTTGACAAGTACTGAAGACTTGCCGTGGCAAATTGACTTCTGATCTGCAGGAATACAAGGATGAGCAGTAGCTAAAGCAGTTACAAGGCCCTCACACTTCTACAAACCAAGCTTCAACAAAATCAGAATGGTAAAACAGGCACAGTTAAGACATATACCTCCTTCACTCTCCTGCCAGTATCGGCTCAATGCCTGTGCATATACAAGGTCCATGGAATTCTGGAGTTGCCTGCTTACTAACACGCTGGAAATGCAACATTGTTTCCACATTCCTGGCATGTTTCACATGGTACTTGTCACACAACATCAGGCCATGGCTGGGACGTTCCTTTCCTGACCCAAGATTGTACTTGTAATTGTAATTGTTCATTTAAAGAGCGCTTATACACAGGTGAAATGCTTCAAAGCGCTTCAAGCCGGGACCGGAACAAGGGAATGCAGAGTCATTCTTAGGTCTTGAAAATTCTGAATGATCTTGCAAAAATGACTAACAAACTTGGCTTGACGTCCTTACTACAAGTGCAGGTGTAAGACAAAAAGGGAGGAGCGGGAGAAGAATATACAGTCCTTAAGCAACCGTACTCGACCAATGATGTTTCAATAGTGCTAGTGCATGACAGATGGTAAGGCGTTAAGGGGTGGGGGAGAGAAGAAGGACATACAGAAACAAAAAACTACCGTACTACGCCTGGCGGACCAGGCCCAGTGCATTCTAGGTAACGTAAGTGTCAGACATGGAATGAAAGGGGGGGGGGGACAAGTGCGCCCAGTCCAAGTCCCTGGGTTAAGTGCCGAGAGGTTACTATTCCCAAGGAATGAGTAAAGAAGTGCAGAAGTGGTGGGTGGAGTGCAGAGGCCTGGGGGCAAGTGTGAGGACTGGCAGGGGAGCCTGAGACCTGTATCACTCTGGAGGTGCAGCAGGTGACCAGTCAGCCATCGGAGCTGAGTTAGGGAGCGAGGAAGGTGGGCAGTAGGCAGGAATAGAGAGGGCGGTTAGCAAGGGAGAGGGGAAGAGAAGGAGGAAGGTCTTGAGGAGTTTCCAGAACTTAAGGTGTTCAGGCTGAAGACAGAGAGAGACAGGGAGGCTGTTCCAGAGGGAAGCACATGCAGAGGAAAGAGACCTACCCCCAAATCTCTGTTTTGAGAATCGGTTCACCCGGAGAGAGTTGGAGGAAGATGAGCGGAGAGCTCTAGAAGGAGAGTATTTAGGGAGAGAGAGTTGTAGATGGCTGCTGATAGGCTTCGTGGCTATTTAGCCCTTCCCCACCTATCCTTACCTGTTTTGCCCAGGCGTAGTAATTTTATATCCTAAGCTGGATGTGTTCCCAGGCTCCTTATGACGAAGGGCCTGTGGATACCGCTGTCATCCCAGCTCATGTTTTTCTTGAACCCTGGTTTCCTCTACACCCTCTGAAGCCACGCAATGCGGGTCACTCAGAAAGTCACAAACCACCACTCAACTGCAGCACTCACCCAGCAGGGTACCCAGGAGTTACTTGACCCCACAACCAGACCACCAGCCCAGCTGTGATCCTTCCTTGAGGTGAGTCAGAATTGTTACCCCTCTAGATCCAGCAGAGAGGACATCAGCACGGTAAGTAGCACCGTTACCCACCAGAGTCCCTACCAACAGGGAATAAAAAACGATTGCATCTTGGGACATGGGGTGCAATATACTCCCAGTGAAAGGTTAGCGGGCATTGAAAAAAGAAATAGGAAAGAGGTTCGTGCCTGGAGAGGTTAATACCTCACAAGTAAGTTCCGGGATGAGGAAGCGGGACATTGTGGTAATCATCGGTGTCAACTTTTGATTTTCGCTACAGGGGCAGAAATTCTCACACCAAGTGAGCCAGACCCATCCCCAGGTCGAAACAACCCATTTTAGAGCATATTTTGCAGCAAAAATTGGAGACAAAAAATCCATAGGATTTACAGGCAGGTCTAAAGATATTACATATTACATTTCAGCTACAGTCACCTAACCGGCTGAACTGTCTTTCCTCAGCATTTTGCTTTTGCATCTCCACCTTCCCCCTACTTCTTCTGCACCTACCAACCAGCTTTGGCCTGTCCGCCCCTCTTATTCCCCCTCCACCCTGCAATTAAGGCCCAAGTGGTCCATTGATGAGGTGGGCCTTCCTGCTTTGAAGTGAGTACCACTTGCTAATTCTGCAAGATGCGTGCTGTCACTTCACTGAGCCTCAGCACAGCAGGAGAGGAGTCAGCAGCCCTGCCAGGCCAAGTAATATAAAGGCACACAGCGCCCAATCCTTTTTTGTTTTTGTTTTTGGTCGCCCCAAACAAATAGTTGCAGAGGGGCAAAATGGCACTCTTGCCCCTATGTTTCAAGGAGTACGGAGTCGACTGCCTCCTCAGCCCCCATGCACTCAGCACCTATAACAAGTCCAAAAATAGAGTTCAGCAAAAAGCAATAACAAGTCATTGCTTCTATGCTGTGCAGACACAGACTGGCCCATAACACAGTGCCTGAATGCCTAGCATGACAGACCAGGGTATACCTTCAGGGCCACTGTGGGCCAATTGAATCATACCGTTCATATGCTCTTTTTAACTAACATAACTGGTCCAATGTGCTCAAAATGCACCCTTTTTGAAAAGTTATGACTTGCGATTTGGGAGTCTAGAATAATTGGGGGCCCGGTACTATTGTTTGACCCAGTTGGTCTCCTACCCCAAGTGGAAAGAGGTCCCAGAATGACCTAGTAAAGGCCTGTCACTGGTCGGGCTATTGCTGTAGGCCAGTCCCAGGCTTCTGCACTTGAGACTTTACACCTTAAGGTGCCTGAGGAGCAGGAAACATTTTGGGTCACTTCAAGGCAACTACTGGTTGCACGCGGTTGCTCTGCTGCTCACGCTCTTGCTGGGACATAACTCTAGTCAGGGCCCGCCCTGTCCAATGTTGTCGCCTGTAAAGATACTCCCGAACTGGACCGATAAAGAATGGAGCCACAGGGGACTGCAATCTTTCAGTGCCGCGGAGAAAGTGTAACCTGAGTTCCAGTGAAACACTTTCAAAGTGTAAAGCACTCGAGGGGGAAACGTGTAAAACGCTTTGGTGGATGGACGGGCGGGAGGCAGAAGCCATTTTAGCAAAAACAAATGTTATCATAAGAAACGACCAAGCTCGGGGGTCAAAGCTCTTTCATTTAATAGCATTTAAAAATACAACAATTTAATCGTTTCCGGTTTACCCATTCACAGTTGGACACGGGTTGAACCCAGGCAGATATATCCGTCTTCATGCAGCTTCAACACGTTTACAAAGAGCAGTCGTAAAGGGCCTTACTGACGTGAAACCGATTTATGTGACATGCGCAGCGTGAGTTCTACACCAGCCACACTCCTGACTGTAATAAATGACATTTAAAGTCGCCTGGCGTGACCTTCAACATCTTTGCTGTTTTACATTTCTAGAAAGTGTTTGGTGAGGGTGCCCTGGGAGGCAGGGAGGCCTGTCTGGGCCTTGGCGCACGCTGCGCTGCAGAGCCACACACGCACACTCTCAGACAGGGGCTTGGGTTGCAACGGGTGAGCGGGAAACCGCTAGCCGCTTTTATTAAGGAGCACATGTGACCATTTCACATGTGACTAAGCATGCACCCTCTAGTGGCGTGCTTAAGTCACAACATCCCATGCCAAGGCTGGTCATTCCCCATGTGTTGGGTTGGTGCACACCACTTCAATGATTGCTGTGGGCTACATATCCAGTGGGGGCGCAGGCTTTGTTATCCCCCCACTTTTTTTCTATTCTTTATATTTTATTTATTACCTGATTTATTTATTTGGAGATCAGCGAGTATGACACTTGGCACCAGGAAGAACAAGAGAGGCCCAATGGTCTCCTTTACCAGCACCCCGCGACGGGAAGGCCTGGCCTCAGATATGGCTACTGGGGCCCAGGAAGGTGGCACACAGGGTGGTGCTGCAATGGACCCCTACGTGACAGTGGTGCAGGCAGCATTTGCATCAGTTAACACCAAGCTTGATGATATTGGGGCCAATATCAGCTCCCTTCGATCCAAGCTGGATAAAGAAAGCAGCCGCATCACATAGAGGGAGACACAAGTTGGGGTCCTGGAAGACACAGTGGGGATGCATAGCCTTGGTCTCCAGGCTCTTAAGAAGGAGCTGTCGGTGGTACGTACAAAATGTGATGTCTTAGAGTCCCACTCTTGCTGCAATAATGTCAGGATAGTGGGTATACCTGAGAGGTTCTATGTTATTTTGCCACAGGATTTTTCGTCGCTGGACTTTTCATCGCCGTTTTTTTATCGAAAAAAACTCATCATTTTTTTTTGGGGGGGGGTTTGGGGGGGGGTTACCCCCCAAACCGCCCTTTACTTTTTTTTTTAATTATTCCCTTTCACCCACAAATATTTATTTAATTTTTAACCCCCCCCAAAAAAAAAAACGATGATTTTTTTTAGATAAAAAAACGGCGACGAAAAGTCCAGCGACAAAAAAATCCTGGGGCAAAAGAACTGTATACCACCTGAGAAAGCAGCCCACGACCCAGTGAAGCAGTTTATGGAGGGCCTGCTTCACTCTCAATTTCCTGAAGCATGTTTCCCCATGCAGTTTCTGGTGGAAAGAGCACTTTGTTCATTGGTCCCACGGCCAAAACCAGGGACGCCTCCGCATTCAATAATTGCCAAGCTTTTGAACTATCCTGATCTGATCCTGAGGTTGACGAGGGAGAAGAATTCTCTACAGTATGAATCAGCCAGAGTCCACATTTACCTGTCCTGTTCTTCTGGAGTTCGAGCGGCAAGGAGATCCTATGATCAGGTTAAACAGATGCTTCACGACAGACAGATCCAATATGCCATGATGTTCCCAGCAAAATTACACAATCATCATGAAGGAAAGGCATATTTTTTTTAATCCCCTGATGAGGCCCCCGCATATATTGAGAGGTCCATTCCGGTCCCGGGTGGCTGGGACCCAAACGTAGGAAGGAAGGCCAAGCATCTTCCACTGCACAGTCATCCTCTGGCTCCTTAATACAGAAAATGGTGACACTTGTTATTACATGGTATTGATAGCTTCTGCTGAGCTACTGGGTATGAATCAGGGTTCTGTTACACACCTGGAGTTCAGTGGTTGCTCGTATTGCGTGCCCAGGTGTTTCCGAAGAAAGCGCAGGCTGGTATACACCATCAAGTTGGGGTGACTGGTGCGGGTTGGTGGTGGCGGGATGGGGAGAGGGGTTAAAAAGTTAAAAGGTTTGACAAATATGCTGCAGCAATGTTTTCAATAGGCACTATCTGGTTCGCTGGACAGACCTGCACAAAGTATTATCCATGGTAAGCGATAGATCGAGAAGTGGGGGACCACCTATTAAGCTTCTGTCATGGAATGTGCAGGGGCTCAACAATCCTGTAAAGGCGCAGAAGATTCTTGTCTATATAGATCACGATTGCTCACAGATACGCATGTTGCAGGAGACTCATGCCCTGGGTAGGGTTAATGTCACATTGCGTGCAAATGGGGCCATCTGAGATAAAATACAGGCTACTCTATGCAATCACAGGGTGTCTGCACACTAATTCACCATTCTTTGGAGTTTCAAGTCACTAGGAGCAGTATTGATCTGTGAGGGCGATTTGTTGTAGTCTGGGGTGCCCTGTCTGGTAACCCAGTGATTCTTGTCAACACGTATGGTCCGAACGTGGATGATGTTAATGTTCATTTTAAAGATTACTTGTAACTCGCACTGTCACCACCGGAGTGCTCCCCTGATGCTCTGGCAGACGGTGTAGAACAGGGAGGCTGTGGGAGCAGTTAGTAGGGTGCAGTGGGAACAGGAAAGTGAGATATTTTCTGTTGGCAGCTTCAGTTCGGTTTGCAAAGTTCGCTGAGCTTAGGTGCGATCGACGAGTCTCAGTGGTTACCATGTGCTGTTGTGCATGGTTAATGGTTATGTGTTGTTTGAATGTTGTTGCAGTGTGATGAAGTATGTGTGGTTTACTGTGCAGAGATGTGGTCGTCTGAGTTTCTGTAGGAGAAGAGTTTGCAGAAAAATTAGGTTTTGGTATTGGGTTGGCAGGTTTCTTTTCTTACCTCTTTGCTTTGGTTTCTGTGGTCGGCACCTATGACAATCTTGTGTGCTTTGGTATTGTTTGGTGTCCTAGTTGGCAGGTACGTTGCAGTGTGGTAATTATCTTCTGTAGAAGTCTAGTGGTGTGTGGACATGGGTCGGGGAGGTGTGTCCCCCCCATCCTAGGGTTAGAGATGGTTAGGTTTGGAAGGTTATGGGTCTTTCACTTGACTTCTAGTGGGGGGGTCCCTGCATACTGTTGTATTCATCTGTAGACTTGGCAGTGTGTGTGCATGAGAGGTCGAAAAATGTCCTCCCTACGCCCACCAATTGGGGATGGTTAGGCAATGGATTGCAGGTCCATCCCTGGGCTTTCTGTTTCTGTCAGAATGTATGATTCCTACTCATTCCCTTCTGATTCTGGGGTGAAGAGCCACGTTTTTAGTTGTGTTCTGAATTCCAGATGATCCCTTGTATTTCGTTTGTTTTTTGGTAGGGAATTCCATGTTTTAGGAGCCAGGTGACAGAATGATGCTCCTCCAAATGTTCTTTTATTGTATGGGTTTGGTTCTAGGTGAATGTCCTAGCTTGATCTGAGTGGTCTTGCTGGATGTAGATGGGTATTTTTTCTTTAGGAACTCTGCTCTTCGGCTGTGGATTGCCTGTGCGTTATACACATTGTTTTGAACATTATTCGCTGTTTTATTGATAGCCAATGTAGTATTTTCAGTGCAGGGCTAATGTGTTCTCTTCGTGGTAGTTTAAGCAGGAGTCTGGCTGCTGCGTTTTGGATGCGCTGAAGTTTCTTTATTGTGCGCAGAAGGAAGAAGCATTTCTTGATTATAGCATTTACTTGTGGCTCAAGTGTTAGTTTGTTGTCCATCAGGACTCTGAGGTTTTTTACTGTTGTTGATGGTGTCGGTGCTGTTCCTAGTTCCGCTGCCCATGGGATGTAGTGGCTGTTTTTGCTATAACTATTATTTCTGTTTTGCCAAGGTTGAGTTTGAGGTTGATTGTGTTCATCCAGCCGTAGAGTTCTTGTAGTCATTCTTGCAGGTTTGTATTTTCTTCTCGTATGTTTTCTACTTTGTAGATAATCTGTGTGTCATTAGCGTAGTTGTAGCATATGAGGCCATGCTTTTAATGAGCTTGATTAGTGGAGCCAGATATATGTTGAAGAGAAGCAGATATAGTGAGGATCCTTGTGGTACTCCACAGGTAGATTACCTTGGGATGGATTTGAAGGGTTTGATCCAGACAGTTTCTGTTCTATCTGTTTATGAAAGATTTAATTCAGCATAAGGCTAGGTTGATGATTCCTATTTCTTCCAATCTCCTGATGAGGATGTCATGGTTGACTGTTTCAAATGCTGCTGAGAGATCCAGAAGTATTAGAGCAGCGTTTGTGTCTGAGTCTGCATTAGCCTATAGGTCATCCCAGATTGAGAGCAGTGCTGTTTCTGTTCCTCTCATTGGTCTGAAGCCTACTTGTGCCTGGTCCAGCAAAAGGTGTTCTTCTATGTAATCTTGTATTGTTTGTAGGTTTCGAGCAGTTTCCGTGGATAATGGATGTTTTAGATGGGTCTGTAGTTGTCGAGGTCTTCCACACTGCCTGCTGTGTCTTTGAGGAGCAGCTTGATGTATGCCAATTTGAATGATTGTGGTACTTTCCCTGTTAATAGTAATTGGTTGAAAAGCTTTCTGTAGAGTTCCATGGGTTGCATGAGGATTGATTTGTGTATGTCTGGGGGGCAAGGATCCATTGTGGAGCCAGCTTTGTTGCTGCTTCTTACCAGCTTGACGAATGTCTCCGCTGATATTTGGGGGAACGTTTTGTAGTTTGTTCCGACAATCTTCGGCTAGCAAGGTCAATTGTATGTTGTGGTAGATTGGTCTGCTATGTATGATTTGGTGGATGGTGCTGATTTTGTTCTTGAAGTGATCTGCAAGGTCGTTTCATAGTTTCAGCAAGGGCATGGGTGTGTTGTTGAAGCCAGGGGTGTTTCTTATTTCATTTATGATGTTAAACAGTTATTTTTGAATGTTGGCAGATTTGGAGATTCGGTTGTTGTAGAATTTTTTTTTACCTTGTGGATTTCCTTTTTGTACAAGTGGATTTTTCATTGGAATTTTAATTTCTTTGCCTGGTTGTATTTTTTCCTCCACTCTAGTACAAGCGTTTTGTTTGGTCTTTTCATGTCGCTGAAAAGTGGGTATAACAATTTTGCTGTTGCTCTTTTGCGTGATGGGGTGAAAGGTTAGTCTTTGGAGATGTCGTCGATTGTTTTGGTGATCCACTTGTGAAGTAGTTCTGTTTTTTGGTTGAGGTCAGCTTCGTCCAGGGCCGTTGTCGGTAGTTTGTTGATTTCCAGTTGTTCTATTAGGTTGCTAGCTTTGATGGTCCTCCAGTTTATTTTCATGATGGTGGTCAGTTTGTCCAGTTATTTGGCTGCTGTCCTGGGTAGCATGATTACAAAAGGGATGATGAGGTGGTCGCTCCAGAGGATCTGTATTGGTGGTGGTATAGTGATGAGTTTTTTGTTGGCAAAGATTGCGTTTAGTGTATGACCCACCGTATGGGTTTCTCCTTTGACCAGCTGATGTAATTTCGTTGTCTTCAATTGTTTGGCTAGTAATTTTTGTGAGTTAGTGATTTCTTCTTCAAACCATATGTTGAAGTCTCCAAGGATTATCAGGTGTTCCTGCTCATGGCTAGGTTGGTAATGGCTGCTGTGAAAGCGTCCACAAAGGTTGCAGCATATGTTGGTGGTCTGTAAACTAGAACAAATTTGAGGTTTGTTTTGGGGTTGGCTGAACAATTAGGGATTCGTAGTTTTCGATGCTTAGTGGTTGATCCATTTTAATTTTCAGGTGGTCCTTGTAAGCTACTGACAGTCTTCCTCCTCTTTGTTTTTTCTATTTGCCTGTGAGCAGTTGAAGTTATCAGGGAGGCAGTTGTGGAGTGTGATTTTGTAGGTTTCATTAAGCCAGTTGTTGGTTATGAATCGGATGTCAATGCCCCGTCGCACAGGAGGACAAAAATCTCTGTAGCATGTTTGGACATTAATCTTGCATTGATTAGGTTACAATGGATCTTTTCGACAGTGTTATGTTTATTATTTACTATTTGTCTGTTTTGTTTTGCAGTAGTTCTGCAGGGTTGCTTCTGTTTTGCTTACACACATTTCTTGGAGCTCCCTGGGCTCTGTTTCATCGTTGAATCAATCTGTTAGATTGATAGCTGTGTTTGAGAAAACTTTGACTTCTTCATCTTCTATATTTTGATGTAGTTGTTGACGCTACCCTTGTATTTTTGTGATATAGGGAGTGAGGGCGTTGATTTAGTTCCTTTCTCTTCTCAGATCTTCCCTTCTTTTCCTTTAAGGTTCCAATAGGTTTTCTGTCTGCCTAGAACTGCCAGTGGCATTGAGGTGTTGTGGTGTGGAGGCAATTGGGAGCTATGGGGTTAGATATAGGGATTTTTCTCTTCTCATGATGTTTGTTCTGTTTTTCGTGGTGTTTGTAGAGGTATGTTCTGTATTCATGGCAGTGTCTACTGGAAGAGGGAGAAGCTGCGTTGGGATTGTTCCTTGTTCCATGTTTCTTTGCCAACGTCCTGTTCTGTGTCGGGCATCTTGTGGCCCTAGTTGGTCGCAGGGCTTGGATATTTTTTTTTCTTCCTTTTTGGTTTGGGTTACAGGGGCTGTAGCCCACCTGTAGGCCCTCCTGTGGTTTGGATGGTGTTGAGTCTTGTCCTTTTGTCTTGTGATTGCATGGTGCAATATGTGGCCTTGCTTCTTTTATACATAGTTATAAACCAAGGCTAGTTCTGGGCTAGTTGTGATATAGTGGGCTGCTGTTGTATATTGGCTGGGGTATCTGTGTATGAGTGATTCTGAGATATTTGGAGGATTCTGGGCTTGGTTTGTTGTAGGGTGCAGGTAATTTGCTTGGGGTTTCCTGGGAGGCTTCCTCAATAGTGGATTTGGGTTTTGTATCTCTCTTTCCTGTGGGTGGAGGGTCTAAGTGCAGTGGTATTGGGATATTAAGCATTGGAGAGAAGGTAGGCAGTTGGGTTATCGGTCGGTTGTGGGAGGTAAACAACCTGACCCTGATCTTAGGTAGTTGGGTAGTGATCAAGCTATGGTTAGTTGCTTTCAGCGGGTAGCCAGATGTTCCTGGATGGTTGGTGAAGGCCTGGGTTTCACGAAATGACATGTATGAACACGCCTAAATTTGAGATTCTTGGAATGTGGGAGAAGGGCCAAGGCTTCACAGAGTAGCAAATATAAGCACACCTAAATTTGAGACTCCTCGACAGTGGAAGAAAGGCCTGGGTCTCACAAAATGTCAGATATAAACACAGTTGAATTTGAGACCCCTCGACAGCGTGAGAAAGTCATAGTTTTCACATAGTGGCAGATATAAACACACCAGCATTTAAGATTCCTAGCTAGTGGGAGAAAGGTCTGGGTTTCAGAAAACAGCAGATATAAACACACCTATGTCTTAGATTTCTATATAGTGAGAGAAAGGCCTATTTTTCACAGAATGTCTGATATTAACACATCTATGTTTGAGATTCCTAGATAGTGATAGAAAGCCTCACTTTCACAGAATGGCAGATATAAACACAGCTGAATTTGAGATTCCTAGATAGCGGGAGAAAGGCCTGGATTTGACAAAATGGCAGATATAAACACACCTATGTTTGAGATTCCTATATAGTGGGAGAAAGGCCTCGTTTTCACAGAATGGCAAATATAAACGCAGCTAAGTTTGAGATTCCTAGACAGTGGGTGAAAGGCCTAGTTTTCACAAAATAGCAGATATAAACACTGCTGAATTTGAGATTCCAAGGCACTAGGGGAAAGGCCTATGCTTCAAAATATGAAGGGCATTTAAGTGCGCTTAGATTCTCACTGGTCTTCCCAGAAGATGTCACGGGCATGAGTGATTAATGCAATTATAGCAAGTTTTGGTTGTTTAGGGTGAATTGAGCGTTAACTTGGCTATTAGTACCTGAAAGTTGTGCCTACTTTATCCATTGATGCTTGTTGACGGCTGTCTAGTCCCCACGTGGCAGGTGTGGACACTGGAAACTGTCGGGGCAGCTTGTGTTGGTCACTGGTGGAGTGTCTTGGTCACCACCCAGATGAGTGGCGGTGGGACGCAAGCTAGTGTTACAGTTGTCTAGATGTGACGCAAGCTAGTGTTACAGTTGTCTAGATGTGACGCAATGCTAGTATTCACAAATCTTCAGGCATGGCTAAACTTCATCAGACCAGAATGTGAATGCCAAAATTGGAGGCACAGCAGAAGTGCAAACACGTAGATTTGAGGTATCTGAACAGATGGAGAACACCTAAGAATGGGACACAACAGTGAATAACACCAATGAGTGTTTGTTACACAGCAGTGAAGGGGTATTCTTTACTAGTTGGCTGATTTTGCTATGCTTATGTTGTGTAGGTAATAAGAGAGGCAGGGCTTTTTGGAATACAGTGATTGCTGTACTCCCCACCCAGACCACACTTATCTTGATCCAGAGGTTTATCAGCAGCTCTGGGGCCGATTCAGACGAGGCATCAATAGTTTTGAGGGGTCAGGGTTTAATACAATCCTAGATAATCAATTGGATCGAACATCTATCGCGCAAGGGTGCTGACCAGGGCAGCCTAGACACTGCATCAGATGATGAATTATCTCCTGCTGACTGATTTGTGGCGTGATATGCATTCAGGTGGCAGAGAGTACACTTTTTACTCATAAGTACATGGTTCCGGGCAACGTATAGACTTTTGGTTGATTAGCCCTGAGTTGATGACACCAGTGCACAATTGTAGCATTCAACCTCGCACCCTATCAGACCATTCCCCGGTGGAGCTGACACTGCGATTTACACAGTGCCATGAGTCACGTCCCCTATGGAGAATGGCACCTGGCATCCTTAAGGATGCAGCTATGGTTGAGACGCTCCATGATAGAATTGCTAAATTCTTTGAGATCAATGAGGGATCAGTAAAGCAATGGTCCACGCTCTGGGAAGCATTTAACATCTGGATTAGAGGGGTACTCCTCTCGTCATCCCCTGGTGATCTCAAAAAGGTTAGGGGGCTATTACGGGAGTGTACGAGTATTTAGCATTATTTTTATGCAGCACCACTGCATGGGTTTGGTGCATTGCTATAATGCGGTACAGCAAGGCATGTGTTGCCAGTGTGACATGGACATGTAAATGAAAACAGGCTATTCAGTCAAAAACGATTTCTACATCTAAAATGGAAATCATTTTTGTTCACAGTTAAAAGCATATTTTTTTTTCTCCACCTGAAATTCCTCTGTTGAAGGAGACACATTTGAGGATTAATGAACTAACCTTATTAACAATACTAACGATTCTAACTCATTAATAATATAATGTGTTCTCCAGTGCAAAATGAGATGGAAAATGACAGGCTCTGAAAGTCATTTTAAACGTGCATCCAGATTTTTTTTTCTTTGCTTCTATCTGCGCTCTGTCCACAGTATTTGCAGGAAGACTCGAATAAGCAGGAAATCAGTTTGGTTACAGCTGCAACTGTATAAACCAAGCCATTGTTCAAGAGAAGGAGGGTAGGACATGATTGAATTTCATTGGTTGAACTCATTTGGTAGGCTGTAACAGAGCTTTTCTAATGAACCTCGGGGAAGAAGAGAGGGAGAGGACATTTTACACAGCTGGGAGAAAGACCTGGCTGGTGGCTGGGGATTTTCCTGATTGAAAAAGCAGATCCCAGTGCACTGCTGCAGAGACTGGGAATTCCAGTCAATAAACCCCGGTTTGAGTGACGGCAGATGCTCGTCCTTGCTGGGGTGATTTAAGAAGAATTCATTGAACCACTTCCAGAAGGCGACCAGCCGACGAATTTCACATGCTGGACAGGCCTGGTAATTATATTACAGAGTGTGGGGGCAGTGTGTATGTGTGCGAAACTATTCAGTCAGCGTGGAAGAGGGAACTCCAGTGTTTTATCAACATGTTTAATGTTGCGAATTGAATATGTTCTCGCCGCTCTCTTCTCATTTTGTTACAGATAAGGTTGTTACTGTGCAATTTCCATTTATTTCTGTAAAAAGAGTAAGATTGTGTTGAAATGCAATTTTGTATAATACACAAAAAATATCTGAAAGCAGACGGATAGTGGGCCTCATTACGACCCAGGCGCTGGACCATGGTGCTATTAGCACCATGGTCCATGCCGGTCTCCGGCATGGTGGATGGCGGAATTACCCCCCCATCACAAGGTTGGCGGGGCGGTAATTCCCCATTCACCATTTGCCCTTCCCCATTCCCATTTTGCCCCATAGGGCATAATGGGGATGGGGAAGGCGCTAATTACGGCACTGTAAATTACGGTTGCCGTAATTAGCTCCAAGGTCCCTTAGCGGGTTGGATTTTAATGCCTGCAAAAAGCAGGCGTTAAAGCCTCCAACCCGCTAAGGGACCTTGTAATCAGGCACTAATGGTTTAACGGCACCGACGCTCTTTACGGCGCCGTTAAACCATTACCGCCAGGGTCGTAATGAGGCCCAGTGTGTTTTATTTTTCTCTTTTATTTGTGCATCTACCATTACAGTACTGATAATATGGGGAGAGGTTTATACAGTGCAATTGTCATTTTTAAGCTAGCTAAAAATAAGACTTAGCGGTAGCTTTGTGCATGATTCCATTCAGTATATAAGTGTATGTTTTCTGAACGGAACATAATAATAACATAATGAAATAGACTGCTGCTGGAGGTACATGAGTCAGCAGAAAGAGAGGCCCTGGACATAGTTCACCGATCTAGATAAGTTGGTGATGAATACCACATGTTAGCTCGCTGCCGTAGATAAACCTGTGAGGACAGCCCATGGTGGCACTCCAATTGAAAATGTGGTGTTCATGAAATGTAAGCCTGAGGCCTCTCTAGTGATCACACGAACAAACTAAGAAAAAATAAGGGGTTCTGGATATTGAGGCCATATATAAAACAAAGGAATTATGCTCAACAGAAATACCACCAATAACGCATACCAACATAATGTATACCACTAAATGTATCTGTGTGCTGAAATAATGTATGTATACTGTAGTACTACATACCAAATCTAATCTGAATGCAAACAGTGATTATTACTGAATTATTTTCATTTTGGCGGTAAGAAAATACCGCTAGGCCCCAAATCTATACAAAATACCCTACATATTTATGGTGCGTTGCAGGCCGGGAAAGTGATCATAGAGCACCTACTGGGCGTGACAAGTGTGTCTCACACTGCCATCTGTACATTAAAGGGAACCCATTTCATAATAACAGTGTGTCACCAAAAACGAATTTCAGAATGTCACAAAGGGAAACCACATTCTCAGACCTAGTGCAATATTTAGAGGCAAAGTTGTTTGCACATGGGACGTGGTCATCAAACAGTACCTCAGAATGGCATGACCGCATTCAGGGTGAGGTGCAGAAAGAAAAACTAGACAATATTTTTGCCGAAGGCAGCATAATTCAGGTCTGCCTTACAAGGTTATTGAATGCAGCCGATAAAAGTGCAGAGAAAGACTGTTTAATACGGCTATGCGCCAAAATATGGTTTATTTTGAATAGGTCCCTGCGAATGCAAGAAAATGATACCCAGCTAATTAACAGGTTAAAGACTGACTTAGATGGGGCAAGTGAAAAAGAGGAGATGTAAAGAACAGAATTAGAAGGATGTCAGAAAGACATGCAATTAAAATGCAGAGATTTTGATATTCAGTTGTCCAAAAGCAAGAAACAGTTTGAAGACAGTGAGCAAGAATTGGTACACTTAAAAGCCTTAGTGGATCACATTACACAGGATAAAGATGAGATTGTTTCAGAAATGCAGATTTTACAAAAAGAACATTTTGAAAAAGAAAGTGATCTCCAAGGTGCAGAGCAAGAAATGGTTAAAATGATTCAAGAAAGAGACAAGAAAAATAAAGAATTCAATGAATGCCAAATGCAAATGTGCGACATGCAGGAGGTAATAAATAAAATGAGTGATGAAAACAACTATCTGCAAAATGAAGCACACAGGCTCCTTAAAAAGTGCAAAGACTTAGAACAGCAAATGTGCATTCCCAGGTCCCAGGAGAGGTGGCAGGGTACTACATTCAATGGAGTGGAGGTGAATTCTAGTTCTGCCCAAAGAGCTAGTGCTCCAGTGACTGGGCCCGTGACTGAACTTGGTTGCAGCGCCCTTGGGGGATTTGATACTCCCATTGGGGGCAGCCACCAATCCCATACACCTGGAACCAGGATTGAGTCGCCAAGTAGTGCAATTCCATGCATTGCAACAAGTAGCCCCATAAAAATAATGAAATCTATTAAAGCTCTGATCAAACCATTTAAAAAAGGAGGGGAATGCTGCATTGAGGATCACTTCCTAGGTATTTAGGAGGATCATGACATTTTTAAAGCACTCCAGATACCTAAGGAACAGTACAGACAATATTTTCATTTAACTTTAGATGCTCCGACGGCCAGCATCATAAGGGGATTAAATGAACAGCAGAATATGACATGGGTGGAGTTTGAAAAAGAAATTAGGCGTCATTTTTCTCCTTTCCAGTCATTACAGGAGGCAAAGAAAGTTGCTCTAACACTAACTGCTGGGCCTAATACATCCCCTCGCCAGTTTTTACAAGACTTAAAAAGAGCATTTTCTCACTTTGATGTATCTTTTGACCCCAATTCTAATTAATTTAAAACCGCCTACTTCTATGGGCTACAGAAAGACATCATATCCCAATTGGTTCGTGAATTTGATCGTGACAAGTCCCTTGAGTGGATTGTGCATCAAAGTACAAAACCATATGAGGTACTCTATTGTCAGGGTAGAGAAAGTGATAAAATGAAAGATACTAGACCTAAATCTAAAGAACCCTCAGCAACAGTGATGGAAATCAGGTCAGCCAAGATGTCCCTTGAGTCTGCTCAAAGTACAGGTAAAAATAATTCGGCACCTGAACAAAGGGTTAATCAACAAAGGTCATCACACTCTGCACCACTGTTTCAATCACATGATCCTAGTAATAGGGAGAGCTACATCAGTCCTAGGTATTTAGGAGATAGGCCCCGGGCAGGCTATCGGCCTGATATGTCAGGTATGAACTATAATCAGAGACAAAATCAAGATCAAAGAAATGATGGTCCCTACCAGACATTGGGGACACAGAGCAAATTTGATCCCAACACCATGATATATGGTAATCAAGATAGACCCCGATATGTGGATCGATTTGCTGATAATGGGAATCAACATAGGGGCCAGTACCCACAACATGAGAGACAGGACATGAGACAGAACATGAATTATACTCCACGTCAGTACAATGATTCCCCACCAGGGGACTACAACCAAAGGATGCGTGCACCCCGCTCCCCTACACAAATGAATCAAGAGTTCAGAAACTATATCAATAGAAATCACTCACCTGAGAGAGGTATCAGAATAGATCCAATCAGGGAGAAAGCAACCAATATCGATCTAGGCCACAGAGGGAGGATTCTAGAGAGATGGAAAGGTTCCAGTGCCTTGAGGCCCAAGTGAAAATGTTAGCTGAACAAATAGGGAAGCTTTGTACAGCACAAAAACAATCATCAAAGGAGGGGGCTGATGGCCATAGCAATGACCGGGGGGCTTCTTCTGAAAAGTGACTAAGTACTCATGATACCTACAGCGCCGAAAAGACAGATTGCTCTGATGTAATTTTGCATAATGACTCTGAGATGTCTAATGATTTAAAAGTGAAAACACCAGTAAATGAACATGTAACAGAAAGTGCAAATACTTCTAAAAGAGAGGTACGGTTTAACCTAGAGCTAAATCAAACATTGGAGATTTGTACAAATGAAATAAGAAAACCTGAAACTCCAAGAGAACAAAGAGACAGATTTAAGAAAAATGACTCATGCATGGAGAATACCAGTAAACAGGGAGTAAGTGGGGATGCTATGATTTCTTCCCTGGGCAGTCAAAACAATGACCAAACACAGGCAGAAAAAGGAAATACTCCAAAGGAGGGTACATGCCAATCACCTGAAGAATTCTTTGAGCCACATATTTTTGAAGAGGCTGAAAGGGCTGGTACCACACTAAATGATCACAAATGCACAGAATTAAACAATGACAGATTGCTGAATGATGTTGTTACACATGTTCAGTTGGAGGGTTGTAATGTGGCCTCTGATGATACCTGGATGGATAGGCGAACAGTGGCCACACTCCAAAAAACCTTTGAACATGGAGAAATGAATAAAGTCTCTCGCGCAGAAATGGGTAAAAAGGAGGGAAAAATGTCTTTCCATTTACCAATGCGCTTAGCCAAAAGTGAAAAAGGCCTGAGAAAGGTGA